>NC_089219.1:32644676-32955627 GCF_963924675.1 Phocoena phocoena | reverse complement strand
GGATTGTTGTGCCGGGCCACTAGTTAAAGGTCACCAGCTAATATATGAGACGGCAACCCTTGGCTCTGTGCTGGCCCCCATCTGCTACGTCTAGAAGCTGGAGGGGCCAAGTAGTCTAAAGCACGGCCCCAACTGTGTTTGTGGTCTGGGGAGCTTTTCTTCAAAGTGAATTTGAGTCTGGCAGGCACGGCGCCGTCCCTGGGACCACGTGACTGGAGCCCAAAGCTCCAGATTTCCTGCCCAGAACTTTCCCCAGAGGATTTGTCATTTCTTTCCTTGAATTATGTAGCAGACAAGCCTGTTAAATGTCATCCGTGAAGGTCTTCTTCCTCCTCCTTCCTCTCCTTCTCCTCCCTGCCCCAAGGAACTTATGATATAGTGAAGACAGGGGCAGGAAAATAACTAGATTACATCTTTAAGTGTATGAGTGCTTTAGAAGTATAAACAAGTCCTAATAGCTGCCACTTACTCAGTACCCTGTACCAATCACTGCTGATCACTTTACATACATTTTTCTCATCTAATCTTTACAGCTCCCCTGTGGAGTTGGCACCACGTTTGACACATGTGAAAACAGGCTCAGAGAGCAGCTCACAGATAATAAACAGCACAGCAGGGCTCTGATGCCAAAGCCTATGCTGTTTGAGCACAGAGGCCCGCCTTGGCCTAGGGAGGAGCAGGGATGCCTGGGGAGAGCAGCAGCCATCTAGGAGGAGGTGATAGCCGAGCCTTGGATCAGGACAGGGGTGGGTGGAGGGTCACCGTAAACAGAGGGAGCCACATGTGTGAATAGTACCAGTGTGAGCAGGGTGCAGGGCCAGGAGCTGTGCCCCTGAGAGTGAGTGCCTCCCTAAATTTGTGCCCTAGGTGTCTCTCTTGTCCCACCCTCATCCAAGCCCTGACAGGAAGGGTAGAGTTGAGGCAGGAAGAGTTTTGAGGAGAAGGAACCGGGAGAGGACGGCAAATTCAACACAGCCTAAGAGATGCAAGTACTATTGTCTAGTTCCCAGCACCTGCAATAGACTCTCAGGGCACGTGACTAGAGTCCAAAGTGGAAAATCCAAGAGGAATGAGAATCTTTAACCACATGAACAATCCTCTCTGCCCAGATTCCCTACACAGCTTTCTTCTGCTGACCGTCTGCTCTTGTCTTGGATGTCACGTCCTCCAGGACGCATCCCTAGGTCTCCCAGGCTTGCCTTAGGGCACTTGGGTTCCTATTTTGGTATTGTCCTTTGCCTGCCAGACTGTGGAGTCCCTGAAGACAGGGGTTGGATCTTCTGACCCTTCCATCTCCAGCAGAGCATGTGGCTCATAGTAGCTGCTCAGTAAAAGAAAGTCAGATGAAAGAATAACAGACAGCCTCCAAGGAGCATGTCAAGTTTGTCAGGCCACGTGGATTTTTCCTCTTTGTCTCTGGGGTCCTACCAACCTCAACACTTGGAATCCTACCCATGTTCTTCTACCAGGAGAAACCTTAAAAATCATCTAGCTATCTCCTTCCTCCTACCTTTTCCAGACGGGTTGATTGTTGTCCCATTTTCATGTATTTGCCAACAATTTCTTTCTTTTTTAAAAAATAAATTTACTTATTTATTTTAATTTATTTTTGGCTGAGTTGGGTCTTCGTTGCTGCACGCGTGCTTTCTCTGTTTGCAGCAAGGGGGGGCTACTCTTCGTTGCAGCGTGCGGCCTTCTCATTGCGGTGGCTTCTCTTGTTGCGGAGCACAGCCTCAAGGCGTGCGGTCTCAGTAGTTGTGGCACGCGGGCTCTAGAGCGCAGGCTCAGTAGTTGTGGCACACAGGCTTAGTTGCTCCGCGGCATGTGGGATCTTCCCAGACCAGGGCTTGAACCTGTGTTCCCTGCATTGGCAGGCGGATTTCTAACCACTGCGCCGCCAGGGAAGTCCTGACAATTTTAATCTTATGTCTCCAGCCACAATTTCTCCTCTGAACTCCAGACCTAATCAGCTCCTTCTGCAGCCCCTCATCCGGATGCCCCACCGTACCTGAATCTGAACATGTCCAGCATCTCCCCCACCTGGTCCTCCTCTGGGCTCCCCTGATCTGGTGAAGAACATCACCCATGCTTCCTGCTATGGGGATTAACTGAGTTACTATGTATACAGTCCTTAGAACAGGTCCTAGGACATAATACATTTTCCATAAGTGTTAATTATAATAACAATAATAGTAATAGTTACAGGATACTGAATACAGCTCCGTATGCTATATAGTAGGACCTTGTTGTTAATCCATTCTATATATAAAAGTGAAAGGGTTTTCAGTAGGCGAGGGAATGTGGTCAGAATTGCTTTATAAGGATTTCTCTTATGTGAAAGTTTGGAGGTGGTGAGACCTAGTCACTGCCAGCAGCTGGATTCAGGAGTGAGGAAGGCCATCTGGAGTGGGGGAGTGGCCACAGGGGTGGAGAGCAGACAGTGAACCTGGAGAGTATTTAAGAGGTAGATTGGGCAGGCCCTGATAATTAACTGGATGGAGGTGAGGATAACGGAGGAGTTAAGAGTGACTCCCAGGTTTCTGGGTTAGGCAACTGGTACCTTGACCCCAGGTGGGGAGCATCTGGGAGGAACGAGGCAGGCTGGGTTGGCAGAGCAGGTGGTCCCTAGACCAAGTCAACAGAAACATGGAAAAGTTCTCAAAATCCTTGTGCCCTAACTCCTCTGAACCCAAACTCTAGCTTGGTCCTGTGTACTTGTCCAGCCTCATCCCCAGCTACCCCAGACTCAGGGCATATAAACCACTGCTCCTCCCCAAAGCTCCACTCTTCCTTCTTGCAGTGGGCTTGTAAGTTCTACCCCACTCCTTCCCCCTCCCTCAAACTCCACAGCTTCAAGGACACCTCTGGGATCCCTGCTCTCTCCCCCGACCCCTGCCAGGATTAACATGTTCTCTGCTGTTTCCGGGATTCACTGAATCAGAACTATTTCTCTGCCTGTCTCTCCTAATGGCTGTTTGTCTCAATTCTGAATTGCCAGCACCTGGGATGAGGCCTGATCAAGGTTAACTTCAAAAAAACTTTGTTTTATTGAATTCGCCAAGAACCTGGCTTTCTTGCATTAAAAGTGGGGCGAGGAGTCGGACCTTGAATCCCTACGCCACCACTTAGAGACTGGGCAAGTTACTTCTGTCAAATCCTGTTTCCTCATCTGTCAAATGATAATACAGTGGACCCGCCTAGAAGAGTTGTTTTAAGGGTCAATGGAAATATTCTATTTTATGTGTTTAGCACAATGCCTAGAACATTGTTAGCTTCCTCAAAAATTTAACTCTTATTTATATTAAGAAAAATATTCCCACCTTAACTCTGGGAAGCTGCATGAACTGAACCGAGGATTGCAGTTCCCAGTATGGCCACAGGAGCGAAGTGGTGAGCAGCCTCGGCGCGGACTCTGGCTCCGTTTTGCTAAAGCACCTGCTGTGGACCCAGATGGCCCGGCTGGGATTTCCGGGGCTTCCCGGCCCCTGAACAGGTGGGCGCTGGCCAGGGTGTCGTGGGAGGAGCCTCTGCGATGTACTCGGCCTTGACTGTCACAGCCACGGCCGTCCCTTCCGCTCATGCCCTTCGCGGCTTGGGGGAGGGGCTGGCGGGCCAGAAAAAGCAAAAGTAGAGGGCAACTGGGATGTATCCCTTCCAGTTTGTCATTCAAGTCTTTCAAACTTGAGTATGATCACTTCTCTGTAGAAGTTTTTATAGTTTTATAGTTTTTATAGTCAAATTTATGATTTCCCTTTGGCGTCCAGGTTTCATCAGGCTTAGAAAGTCTTTTCCATCCCCCAGATTGTGAAAACATTCCTCCATGTTTTCTTCTTGTACATTATGGTGTTATAATTTAAATATGAGCTCCACCTGGAATTTATTCCCCTGTAGGGTAAGGACACAGCTTTCTCTTATTTTACCAAATAACTTGCCCGATATTCCACCCATTTGTTGTAAGTCCTATATTTTCCCTCATTTACCTGAAGTGCTATCTTTATCCTACATGGAATTCCCTTGCGTGGTTGTCCATTTCTGTACTCCATTTTGTTTCACTGATTCCTCTAGGTCTGCCTCAATACCATACTGCTTTAAATACATTGGCTTTATAATACATTTTAATATCAGGTAAGGCGCAGGAATTCCCTGGTTGTCCAGTGGTTAGGACTCAGCACCTTCACTGCCAGGCCTGGGTTCAAACACTGTTTGGGGAAGTAAGATCCCACAAGCCATGAGATGCAGCCAAAAAAAAAAAAAAAAATATATATATATATATATATATATATCTATATATACACACATATATATGAATCAACCTCTACCCCTACCCCTAACCCCCTGACCAATCCTTCTGGAAGCTGTTATGGAGCTTTGGAACCCCTGAAATTATATGTGAAGTGTCGTCTGCACATTTCTCCAGAGGGCAAGTCCAAGTTTTCATCAGATGTGCAAGCGGAACCTGATTCCCAAGGCAGCCACTGGTTTACATGTCTCTGTGATGGGGTGCATGGGAGGAGCACAGAGCAATCTTGATTCCTCCCTTCTCTTCCAAATCTTCACAGGCTCTGCTCTCCTCATCCTTCACCTCCACCATTGTTCCAGCTACTTCCCTGCCCTCCATCTTGTCCCCCTTCCCCAAATCTAATCCTCCTTGCTGCTCCAGAGCAACCGTTCTATATCACAGGCCTTAGTTGTAGGCCTGATGTAATTTAGATGATAACAGAAGTTTAGTTAATAAGTGAAGAAAATTGTGAGTCCCAGCTCCACCACTGATCAGCTGTTGGGACCCAGCTTCAGGCTCACCACATTGTTGGGTCACAGTTTACCCTTCTCACAGACCAGGTGAGAAGGGATGAGATAGGGTGAGATAGGGTGAGGGGTATGTAGAAGGTACAGCTAGTTATCCCCAGGAGGGTCGCTTTTATTAAATAATCTCAATTATTTTCCTTTTCCCCCACACCTTTCCACTCCCCATTCACATTTTAATCTATGCCCTCAGCAGGGAGACTACTTGTTTTGCTTGCCTTCAGCAAACAATTAGGAAGGCAAACAGTAATAGTATTGTCCCCTCTGTAAATGAGTGAATTAAGAACACTGGAGCCCCAAAGTGGAATTGACCAGCTGAGCAAGGTTAAGTACAGAAAGATGGGGGCAGGCATAACTCTAGGAGAGACTTTATACAGCATCCTCCTCAAGTCCCAGTGCTCAGGGAGCCCACTTGGAAGCTCCATTTAGGCACATGCTAGGTCCTAGAGCAGGGCTTCTCAGCCTTGGCATTAGCAACATTTGGGGGTGTCCTGTGCATTGAGGGATGTCTAGCAGCACCCTTCATCTCTTCTCACTAGATGCCAGTAGCAACCCCCAGTTGTGAAAACCTAAGATGTCTCCAGACACTCTCAAATGTTGGGCCCGGGTGGGGGGCGGTGAATCACCCCAAGTTGAAAACCACTGTTCTAGGAGAAGAGGGGCGGTGAGGGGAGGGAGGTTAACATGGGTCTTAGGGCAAGACACTCTCTACTCCCGTACCCTCTGTCTGAAAGGGACACCGTAAAGTCTTTTTCTTCATAGCAGTCACTTGGGCAAGTCTTTTCTCCTCTCTGGGCTTCAGGTTTTCCATCTGTAAATGGATTTGATGCTTGTATGTCATTTCCCCCTTCTCTCACCATCTGACATTCCTGGATCTGGTCCAGGGTGTGACAGGGGTACCGCGGTGCCAGTGAGGTCCTGGGAGGTCCCCCAGAGCGAAGGAATATGAGAAAGAACAGATAGATGTAGCGGTGGAGAGGGGTGCAAGCATGAGCAGGAGCGTTCTGGAGACCTGGAGAAGCTTCGGGCATCCTCTCCACCCCGCCTCTTCGAGGCCTTATTACCATAGGTCGCCCCCAACCAGGCAAACCCAGATTCTCCAGATTCCCTTAGGCCCCGCCCACCACCACAGGCCCTGCCCCACCGACCCCGCCCCTTCCAATGGCCCCTCCCCCGACCGAGACCCCGCCCCCATCAGGCCCCGCCTCCTTCTTCGCCTCCCGCCAGCCGGGGCTTGGGCTTTGCACCCGGCGGTGGCTAAGAACCGTGGCGGCTGCGGAGCAGGCAGCGCAGGCGGGCGGAGCAGAGCTGCCCGGCCCGGTTGCGGGCGATGCCCCCGTGAGCCTCTCTCGCCGCCCCTCCCCGCCCCGCGCCCCTGCCCCTCGGAGGCCGCAGCGCGCCTGGGACCGGGCCGCGCCTTCCGCCGGGTCCGCGGGGCGGGGTCCCGGAGCACCTGCCCCGCCTTGCGGAGTCGCCTCGGCCAGCGGAGACCCCTCCGTGTCTGGACCCCGGCCCCACCTTCGGGTAAGTCAGTAGGCCTTGGTCGCCTGGGAGTGGACGTGGGGAGGGGGTTGCGGAGGTCTGGGGGACCACGGGGCGGGGGAGGGGTCTCTGGTCGTGAGGCGCCACGTAGGGATCTTAAGAGTGCAGGGTCTGGGGCGGCGGTTGCGGGGGCCCGGGGGCGGAGCACAGTGTGTGTGATGACTCTGGGGGGCTAAGGTATGAGAAGGGAACATGAGGTGTTTGGGGAAGCCCGGAAAATGGAGTAGAAGGCCCCAGAGTCTTGAGTTCTTTGCTGATGCTCAGAGCACCTGGGGCCCTGATCTTCAACAGCATTGTCTCCCATGGCATTTTTGGAAAGTGCTTAAAATCTCTCCTGGAAAGGGAGCTGGAAGGCAGCCTCCCTTTCTCTCTCCTGCCTGTGCCCTGGTTGAGAAGCTGGCCACTCTTTCCTCCCAGTGAGACACCATTGTGGTGCCCAGAGGACCCCTACCCCCCTCCCTATGAAAGAAAAGGGGTGATGCCCATTCCAGCCCTAGGGTGGGGAGAGGGGCTTCTGGGAAGCTGGGAAAGGTAGTTGGCCAATCAACGGTGGTGGGAAATCCAGGGTTCAGGGAGGTTTGGCAAGACCCTTGGGGGGCAGCTTGGGCACCCTCTCATGCAAGGGGAGGATGTTTTCACCTGCTGGCCCCCAGGCTGCCTGGACCCATGTCCACATCACCTTTTCTGGATAACCCATCCCTGAGGAGTGGGTTTCTTCCCAGTACCCTGGAAGGCCAGGGAAGGCCCATAGCTCTTGTGGTCCTGGATGGGGTGGGCAATGCCATACCAAGGCCAGAGAACAGAGGCACTGGCTGCACTGCCACCTGGGGGCTGTTTGGATGTGGCCCTTCGTGGGTGGGGAGCCTGGGTGAATATATCAGTGTCTAGCCCCAGCCCCAGGGGTGTTGTCTGGATGTAGAGAAGAAGGCTGCTGCCTCTTTGGTCCTGTCTTCTGCCTGTGATGACTTCTTCTGGGCTCCTTGAGTTTGGGGCCTGAAGTGGTGAGGAGAGGGCCTTTTTGGGCTAGGCCTGGTCACCAAGGGGTTAACTAGCCAGCCCCACAGTTCCTGCCAGCCACCAATTAGTCTGTAATCAGACAGCTGCCAACTGTCCCTAGGGGCATGTGGGCAGCCTAATGGGGCATTTTCTGGTGGAGGTGAGGGGGTGGGGGAGGGGGTCTGTGAAACCTGTGCCCAGTCCAAGCTTCGTGCCCTTCAGAGCTTGTTTAGGGCCCACAGACCCCTTCTCCGCCCTCTGTGCCAGCTGCTTGGCTTAGGGACCTCCAGCCACGGGGTTCGATACCTACCCAACCTAATGCAGGTATGAAGTGCAGAGTCAGGCAAACTTGGCTTCAAACCCAGGCTCTGCCACTTTCTGGCTATGCACTCGTGAGGAAATCGCTTCCCCTTTCTGAGCCTCCTTCGTAAAACAGACCCACCTTCGAGGTCAGCTGAGAGGAGTAAATGAAATGGTGGACTTGAGATACTTAGCACAGAGGCTGGCACTCAGGAGACCTCAGTAGGTAACTGCCGAACTCCTGAGCAACCCCTGTGCCAAGGACCTGACGGATGGGCAGGCAGGAGCCAGGGGCTGAGGATCCAGCAGGGACCAAGGTCCCATCCCTCGGGGCATGCGGTCTCAGCAGGCCAGGCCTGAACTCTTCTCTCTCCCTCCCTCCGTGCTCACAGACACATCTGGTCTCTGGACATAATTGGGTTTTACTCTGCTGAGCCCAGGGCTGAGCTGCTACTTTCTGGGCTCACCCTGTTCCTAACCAGGTGATAAGCTCTGTGGGGTCTGTCAGGGGTCTGGGTGATGTCTGCAGCTGCAGCAGCAGCTGGCCCTTTAAGGAGGGAAGAAAACAATTATCCAGCCTGGGCATTGCATCAGCTGGAGCCTGGAGGGTCCCTGGGGAGGAGGGGGCAGGCTGGTGGTTGATTTCATTAGTGCCATGTGAGAACTCTCACCCAGGTCTGCCCCACTCCCAGGCTGCAGCCTTCTCCCCAGGGCGGCAGCCCAGCCCCATTGCCTCCCCTACCCCACCCCGGGAGCATCACCTTGGAGGACTCTGTGCACGCCCATGACACGTAGAGGGGGCTGTAGGGAAGTGTTTGTCACACTGGCCTTCTGCTGACTTGGGGTTGCAGGATATGCCTCCTGTACTGGCATTTTGCTGACCATGGGGGTGTCTCCGCCACTCGTATTTGTCTGACCTGGGAACTGTTTCTCCCCCACTGGCATTTTGTTGACCCAGGGGAGGGATGACTTCTACGTTGGCCTCTTACTGACAGTGGAGCTGTTTCCTGCACTGGTGTTTTGCTGACCCAACAAAGGAGCTGTGCTGCCTGGGCTGTGTGTGAACGGAGGCCACGGGTTAGAAACAGTTGTTCTCTGGTTGGAGGTGAGCTGCCTGGGAACAGTGAGTCACAGCGGCAGAGAGGGCTCCAGGTTCTTGGGCACCAGAGAGACCTGGGTTCAAGTCCCGCATCCTCCACCTCCACACTCTGTTATACTTCAGGTCTCAGACACCTCTGGAAAAATAGGAGTAATTTACACCCATACTGCCCCACCCCCATCTGGAAGGTGCTTGGCAGATTAAATGTCATAACTGGATGTACAGCACCCAGCCCAGGACTGGCAGGTGGAAGGTGCAGGCTGCGTGATGATTCTCTTCCCTTTGCAAGTTTGGGCTCCTCACACCTTGAGTTCAAGATGCCTGGACAAGAAAAGGAGGGTTGAGGAGGAGTGGAGAGAAGGGGAGAAAGAGTGCAAGGCCCTCCTGCCTCTGTTGCAGGATGATGTGCTCAGACACCTGATGTACTAAGCACTGTGTGTCAGGCAGCTCCTGCCTCCATGGAGCGGGCATTCTAGCTGGGAGACGGCCCAGAGCATGTGACATGTGTTGAAAGGAATGATGCAGCGACGGTAGCGTGACAAGGCGTTGAGGAGGCAGAGAAGGAGGGAACCGGGTGTGCTAAGGCCTTGGTGATGGCGGGAACAGGCCTGGTATGGTGGTGAGGGCAGGAGTTGGGGAGAGAGGGAAGAGAGGGGGCAGGAGTCAGCACAGCCAGGCCAGATCTCCTGGTCTATCTAGCAGGATACTTTCAACTTGGGAATTATCCTGAAGCCGAGGGCAGCCTCTAAAGGATTTGAAGCAGAAGAAGCAGGGGCTGATTTCCAGAGAGCGTGGGCTGGGGTCTGTGGCCCTCAAGCAGATCCTTCTCAGGAATGACCTTTTGCCCTCTCGTCCCCCCTTCCCTGTGCCCAGGTTGTTTATGTGACTCACCCCAGGAGGGAGGAGGCCAGTCCCAGTCCCTCCAGCTCCCTCTCTCTGGGTCTCGTTGATGAAATTTATCTCTTGGGCCCAGGTTCTCCCAATCTCTCTGGGGAGCCAGAGGACAAGAGGCAGGGCTTTGGCACCAGCCAGGCCTATATTCACATCCCAGCTCTGCGGTTCTGAGGTGGGTAACCTCTGGCAAGGCACACCTGTCTCTGAACTTCAGTATCCTCAACTATAAAAGGGGGTTGATGTTATCTGTCCATGGGAAGGATAAAATGAAATTCCAGATAGAAATCACAAAACCCTATTGCAATGTCAGTTGGTATTTTAACTCTCTTGTAGGGGGGTTGACACCAACTTCGGGCCAGGCCCAGGCCTAGGCCTAGGGCTGACTGGGGGTGGAGGCAGGGCGAGATTCACCAGTCTGTGGTTGCACAGGGCAGCCTGTGCTTAGAAGGACCCCACGCTTAATGTTTGACTGTCACCATCTTGAAATTCTTAATAATTTTGAACAAGGGATACTGCTTTTTCATTTAGCCCTGGGCCCTGCATATTATATGGCCCCACAAATTGGGTGGGAATAGGAAGAGGCAGGGAGCGACACAGACCTGCACGTAGTCCCCAGATGGAGGAGGGGTAAGACGGAGGGCATGACTAACTGTCCCAAGGTGGGTGGGATGTTAATAATAGTAACATTTATTTAGTGCTTACTGTGTGCTAGGTTCTCTGCTAAGCGCTTGACATATTCATCTTCAAACAGCCTTATGAGGTAGGTACGATTATTATTATTATTTCCTATTATTCATCAATATTATCGTATAGATGAAGAAAGTGAGATTCAGGTTCTCGGCCAAAGTCACACAGCCATCAAGTGGCATCAAACCCAGGTTGTCAGATGGGAGGGCACGTGCCTGGACGAGGCATGTCCAGTCCTGGACATACCTGGACTTCACTAGGATGAGGCACCTCCTAAGCTGGGTGGGTCTGAAGGATAACTTGGAGTTTGCCAAGGAGGAAAGAGGTGTGTGGGGAAGGGAGGGCTGTCTCATCCCGGAAGTTCCTGTGCTCAGGAGTGATACTCGGCCAGGAGAGGTGGAGCCAAAGCCAGATGCTTCCCAGGGCTGAGAGAGGAAGCCTTTGGATTTCACGGTTCTGATATTCCAAGCTCAGAGCTTCTGGTCACTCTGTGCCCGGGCCCTGCTGCAACCATTATTCCTCAGAGCTGCCCTGTATTGCCCACTCTTCCCCCACTCCCAGGTAATCTCATTTACCTGACTTTAATGCCCTCTTCTGGGCTCAAGACCTGCAAATCTAACTACTTCTTGGACCACATTTAGATGTCTCATGATCAGTCTCAGGTCCAAACTCAGGTCCCAGCTCTGTCTGCTGGCACCTGCTCTGCCTCGTGTCCCTAGCTCATCTCTGCCACCACCATCCACCCACTTGCTCAAGCTGGAAAGCTGGAAGTCCTCCTGGACACCTCCCTCTCCTTCACCCCCACATTCCACAGCCAGTCCTCAGCGAGTCCTGTTGGCTCTCCTGAATATCTCTCCCCAGTCCGTCATCTCTCTCCTTGCCCACTGCCCCACTCCGGACCAGCATCAGCTCTCACCCGGACCACTGTGACAGCCTCCTAACTGGTCTCCTTACATTTCTGTTTTTGCCCGGCTTCATTTCAGGTTTCATACTGTAGTCAGAGTGATCTTCTAAAGATAAACGTTTGATTGTGTCATTTCCTTGCTTAAGACCCTTCCAAGATTTCTTGGAATAAAAGCCAGACTGACGTAGCCTGCAAGGCCCTGTGGGATCTGGTCCTTGCCTACCTTTTTGTATCGTCTGTACCAATTGCCCTCTCCCTGAGCTGCAGGACTTTCATACATGTTGTTCCCTTATCCTGGAATGCCCTTCCCCTGCTTATCTATCTCCTTCAGATAGATACCAGCTTGAACATCATTTCTGCAGAGAAGCCTAAACTGGAAACTAAACATCAGCCCCTTCCATAGGACCTTGTGCTTCTTTACGACACTCATCACACTTGACTGGCTTTTCCTCATCTCTCTTTCTTGCTGGACTGTGGACTCTGTGGGGTCAGGAATCCAGTTTTGCCTGGCCCCAGCACGTAGTAGGTAGACAATGAATTGTTCTGTGGGTGAAAGGAATAGATGAATCATTGCTGCAGCATCCTGACTAGGCTCCCTGCCTCCAGGCCTGCCTTTTCCAGTCCTTTCTCTGTATAGCCCCAGAGTTCTAAAACACAGAACTGACCCTGCTACTTAAAATACTTCAATAGCTCCCCATTGAGGGCAAGAAGGGCCTCGGCTTCTTAGCATGGGATTCAAAGCACGTTATGATCTGCACCCGGGAGCCCCTCCCGCCTCATCTCCCCTGCTTACCCCCTCCCCACACTTTGAACTCCTGTTCTTCTAACACATCAGGCTGTTGTTTTGTGCCTCTGTGCCTCTGCCCTCGTGGTTCCCTCTGCCTATAATGCCTCCGCACCCCTGCTTAGTCTCCCTGGAGAACATCCTTCATTCTTCAAAACCAGCTCAGCTGCCACCTTTGCTGGGAAGCCTCTGAGGAGCCCTCCCGGCCCTCCCTGGACAGAGTTGGTGCCCCCCGCCACCTCAGCCACATCCACACAGAGTCTACATCTTTTCCTCCTTGTGTCCCACGAAACTGAGCTCTTCCGGTGCAGGCACAGAGATTGTTCATCTTTGTGCCTCCAGCTCCCAGCTTCTCCCCTGTCCTTAATTAGTTCTTTGCTTGTATACAGAAACCCACTCAAGCCAGCCTCAGTAATAAAGAAGGGTTTATTACGAGAACACAGGGGGTTTGGGGGAACTGAGGAGTAGGAAAATCGTTACCCTCTGGAAGGTGAGACCTGTAGGCCAGGAGAAATTGAAGCAGCTGCTCTCTGTACCTTGTTGGCTGCCTTCACCTTTCTGTCTCCACACACTGGGTCTTCTCAGCTTCTCCAGATAATGGACCACTTATAGTTCCTGTATTTCATCCCTCAGTTCCAACTACATTCAGACATAGAACCCAGGGCTTGGCAGATCCAAGTCCAAACTCCCAGTAGAGGATCTGATTGGCTCTGAGGGGGTCAGGTACCCACCCTGGTCCAATCAACTGCAGCCTGCAGGGAAGGAAAACAAAGTCAGACATGCAGACATGGGTCTTGTTTGTTTGTAATCTGGGCAAGTATTACACTTCAAAAGACATCTGCTATAATTCTTACAGTGCCAGGTGGGCCTGGCCCCCGCCTTCCATCTGGACGGCACCTGGTGAAAACAGACCTAGCACTGTGACTTCAAGAGGAGTCTTTTCTGGGGGCAGCAGCACCCAGGGCGGGCTCCAGAGAGCCTGTCAAATGTCATTCAGGGGCCTGAGCAGAGAGTTAGGGAGATGAGACCCTGATTTTCTCACCTCTCTTTGGAGTGGGGGAGAGAGGGATGAGGAGGGCGTGAGCTGTCAGGACAGTTCTCTCTGCCAAAATCATATTCATCTCCTAAGACTCAGCTCATTTCCTTTTCTCAGTGAAGAACCATGCATGGTAGTTCCTGCTGTGAGACTCCTATTAGATGGTAGGTGTAAGGACAATTTGTAAATAGGAGAGCACTGAGCAATTTCTAAGGATTGTTATTATGGGAATGGAATGTGGCAACAGGGTGCCAGCTTGCCACCAGTGCCATCCAGGCTCCTACAGGAGGCAGGCAAGCCTAGAACTTCCTTCCCAACGTGAGCATGATCCCTTCAGTGAGACCTGAGATGACTTTCAGTGGCTCGTGCACATGCCACTGCATGGCATTGGCTCACATACTGAGAAAGTTGGTTCCCTTTCAACTCTATCAAGTCCAAGTTTGTCCCGGGAAGAAAGTTGTCAGTGCCATGCTGGTGTGTCTTTAACAACTTTCCAACACTTGCTGCCCTTCTTTTTTTTTTAATTTAAAATTTTTATTTATTTATTTATTCTATTTTTGGCTGTGTTGGGTCTTGGTTGCTGCACACGGGCTTTCTCTAGTTGCGGCTAGCGGGGGCTTCTCTGTTGCGGTCCGTGGGCTTCTCATTGCAGCGGCTCTTCTTGTTGTGGAGCACAGGCTCTAGGCACGTGAGCTTCAGTAGTTGCAGCCCGAGGGCTCAGTAGTTGTGGCTCATGGGCTCTAGGCGTATGGGCTTAGTTGCTCCGCGGCATGTGAGATCTTCCTGGACCAGGGATCGAACCTGTGTCCCCTGCACTGGCAGGCGGATTCTTAACCACTGTCCCACCAGAGAAGCCCCTGCCCTTGCTTTTAAACAGAGATCTTGGGGAACACCCTGGTGGTCCAGTGGTTAGGACTCGGCATCTTCAATGCCAGGGCCTGGGTTTGATCCCTGGTCGGGGAACTAAGATCCCGCAAGCTGTGCGGTGTAGCCAAAAAAAAAAAAAAAAAAAAAAAAAAACCCGGAAAACCACAGAGATCGTGACTGGCAGCTCTGTGTAGCTAAACCTTAATAATACGGCTTTGTTTTCACTGTACTTATTTCACTGTCATTTTCTATTTATTAAAATTGGTATCGGCTTTCCATTTACAGTAGTAACAGCATTTCTATTTCAAATAAATGCATTTAACTTAAAAGTGCCAATTTTAGGAAAAGAATTAATGAACCTTACAGGCCTATGGAGATTTGGCATAAACCACTGAGGGACACACAATGTTGTGTGGGTAATGCAAAACTGGGAAGTTGTACAGGGACGTCAGGGATGTGGACCTAGATAATCTTTAAGATCCCCTCCACCTACCTGGAGAATTTGGAGGTCTCTTATGCTGTGCCAGCCTACTCCGTTCTCCTCACGTTGTGTCCTGGCTTGGGTTACTTTCAGAGAATCATGCTCTGATTGTCCTGTAGATAGGAGAACGTGGGCTGCTTGCTTGGGAGGGGGGCTTTTGGAGTTGGGGTGTCTGGATGGGGGTAGGATGCCTCTCGCCTCTGAGGCAGGACTTGGGCACTCCTGGGTGGGGGCTTTGCGGGGGGGCGCAGGAGCTGCAGACTCCACAGTCCTCCAGGTACCCATGCACAACATGGGCCTTAGAGCCTCCCAGAGGGCAGGAGTCCCAGGGTGTGCAGAGGCTATGGGGGCCATGGGTGAGGGTGAGGCTGTCCCTAGGGCTTGGAGCCCAGGGACGGCAAAACCAGGAGGCTTTGGGGTCTCAAAGGTCCTGTTCTCCTTGCTCTCCCCTTTCCCACCTCTTTGTGCCACTCACTACCTGCCCCTGGAGATGGGGCAGCAGCCCCAGGGGGCCTCAGAGGGCACAGCGGATTTATCCACAGGGCCCAAGACCAGGGCCAGGTGGGCAGGAGGAAAGTCCTGCCTGCCCCTCCCCACTCCCATGTCCACAGTGGGAGGGCAGGCCTTGGCTCCACGAGGGGTGGGGGGCCTGGGTAGTGTGGGGCGTGTGCTTGTGTATCCATGGTGAACGTCTGGGGGTCTCTGTGGAGGCATACTGTGTGTGTGTGTGCATGTGTGTAAGAGAGAGAGTTTGTACGTACGTGCGTGTCCGTGGTGAAAGGACCTCTGAGTGATATGTCTGAGGGTCTTTGTGGGGAGGCTCTGTGCGTTGTGTGAGTTTGGGCGTGTGTGGCAGGGTGTCTTGTGTGTGATGTGCATGTGGGTCTGTGGTGAATGCGTCTCTGTGTAATGTGTGTCTGTGAGGCATCTGGTGTGTGTATGTGTGTGTGTTGTGCGTCTTGGTGGCCTGCGCGCTGGGTGTGGTGTGTGCCTGTTGTTTTGTTTGTGTCGTCATCTTTGTAGAGCGTGTCTGGCTCTGTGGTGTGTCCGAGTGGCAGTGTGCAAGTGTGTGGCGTGCACCTGGGGCTTTGTGCTCCAGAGAGGGTGCGGGGGCCAGGGGCGTGCCCGGGGAAGGCAGAGTGCGTTGAGGGCAGTGTCTGTCTGGGCTGGGGCCGAGGGTATGCTGGCTTCCCGGGAGTGTCCCCAGGGTGGGCGGCGGGCGAGGGCGGTGCCTTCCTGCTCAGCGCGGGGCTGGTAACCGGAGCCCCTTCCCCCATGAAATATTGATCCCGCCTAGCGGCGGCCCTGGCCAAATAAGGCCAGACCCGCAGGGAGCAGGGAGAGCGGGGGGCCGGCCGCTGTCCGTGGTGCTGCCGCTTCCCCCTCGGCGGGGGCGTTGGCGCTCAGGCTGGGGCGGGACTGGGAGGGGGTGAGATTTCCCCATCTACCAACACCCTCAGCGGGGCCCCTCCCTCTGAGGATGAGCTAGCCTGTCCCTCTCACCTATCTGTCAGTTCTACCACCCTTTCTAGGAAGGGGAAACAGGGACCAAGTGAGTATTTGGCGGGGGAGGGGATCCAGTATCCCTCAGGGCTAGGGTTTGCCTGGGACAGTCCTAACTTACACTTGTGGTTCTGGTGTGATTGTTAGTAGTGTCTCTGTTCACTCTTTGAAAGAGTCCTAATTGCATGATAAATTATGTGCTCCCCAGCAATGAGGCTTTGCCCCAAAGACTTCTTCCCCTGCTTCTCTGCTCTGCCCCTGGGGGTTCTGTAGTCAGTGGGTGTGCAAAGTGCGGTGTGTGTGTTTGTGAGTGGGGATACTGTCTTTCCTGTGCTTGGGCTGAGCTGGAATAAGGGCTTTGAGCTGGAATAAGGGCTTGGGAGCCCCAGGCCCCTTGGGATCCTGCTGCAACCCAGACCCTCCCCAGGGAATCCAGCTCCCTTCTCTACCCATCCAAATTCTGCTTTCCATTCAGGCTGTGCTTTTGTTCAGGCCTGGGCTTCCTTTGCCCTCCTGCGTCCTGGGCTGGGCAGGCCTCTCGTTGGTCTCGATGTCAGGGTGCGTAGGGCCTCCAGGTTGGCCATCTGTGTACTCACGACATCTTCTCTGAGTTCTCCTACTTTGACTTGCTGACTCTCCCTCCTTCGGTGGATTCCATTTTCCTCCGAGCCCTAACTGTAGGTATTACCTCTCACCCTTTCCTCACTCTGTACCCTCCTCCGGGCATTCTCCTTCCTTTCCACACCTCACTTTTCCCTCTTGGGAACACACCCAAATCCTGCCCACTCACACTGCTCTCCTGAACTCCAGGGAATCTGCTTACCTGTCCAACACCTCCATATGGGAGTTGCAAAATTATCTCAGGCTCATCATATCTAAAATAGGGACTCATGTTTCCCTCGAGCCAACTTTTCCCTCCAGGACCTCACGCTGTGGGGATGGCACCTGCTCACCCTTGCTGTAAATCATGTTGGATTCTGGTTTCTGCCCTTCCCCTAACCTTGTCCCATCGCTAACTCCAGGCAATCCCCCAAGCCCTCCCACGACTCTTGCACCCCTTTCCTCTTTCCACCAGCAGTGTCTGAAGCAGTGCAGCCCCTCTTACCCGCCTCCTGACTGCTCTTCCTGCTGCCGGGCTTTGCTCTGATTCTGCACCGTGTTGGATTGGTCTCTGCAAAACGTTACATCTAAACCATGTCAGATTTCACTCCCTTCAGGATTAAAGCCAAACTTCTTAGCCCTACATTCAGAGCCCTTCTTTGGCTGTTCCCAGCCTACGTTCCCAGCCCTCTCATCCACAGCTGCACATACGTCCTGCTCCAACTGCACTGCTCTGTTCACCAGCCTCTGAACATACCATTCTTTCTCTCGACCTTCCCAGCTAGTTTCCACCTCTTTCCTGCCACCTGTACCTCTCTAAATCCCACCCACCTTTCGAGGTGCTCTGCAGAGAATTTCTCCGTGACACCTGCTCTGGTCTCCCCATCCTGAAGTGTTCACTCTTTCTGTAGAGCAGCCAGGGTGTTTTATCTTTACCTCTCAGTGCTTTGGGTGGTCCTCCGACCAGCAGCGTGGGTATCACCTGGGAGCTTGTTTGAAATGCAGACACTCAGGCTCCACCTTCCTGTGACCCATGGAATGAGAATCTGCACTTCAGGAAGATCCCCAGGTGATTTCTGTGCACATTTCAGTTTGAGAAGCACCGGATGGTGCATCCACCGAGGGCGGCATCTTGCTTCTGTTCGGGAGTGGCTTCAGCCCCAGGGTGTTTTCTAGTGGCATTCTCAAGTGCCAAGTCTAGCAGCCCCTGTCAGGCAACAGCTGCCACATCTGGCCACAAGGTATGAGAGGGGGTGGGTGATGGAGATGGTCAGGAAGCATGTGCACTCTTCCTGGATGCTTCCACCTGGAATCTATGCCCCACAAGGCTCTGGAGCTCAAGCTCTGTAAAGCCACTAGAGTGACAGGAGTAGGAATCAGTTAATCAACAAAAAGACAGTTATCAAGCAGAGAGCAGAACTTTTCCCTCTTCACAACTACACATTGGTGGAAATGTCTGTTATTTTAATGTATTCCAAATAAGGTCACATCCTGAGGTACCAAGGGTTAGGACTTCAACATATCTTTTTTTTTGCAGGGGGGGGCGGTGCACAGTTCAACACACAACAGGCAAGGATGGTATAGGGTCTGGGGGAGCATGACAGGGGGACTAGCCTTGTCTGCAAAGACTCTCCTAGGACATGCCATCCAGCCTGGGACTGAGCGCTGAGTAGGGATTAGCCCCCAAAGGTGGTGCGACACAGACCAGGTCCGCAGGACATGAGGGTGGGGACGGACTGGAGAAGAGCTTTCCAGGCTAGCAGGAGACAAAGTGGCACTTTTGAGGAATGAAAAAAATGCAAGTGTGGCTGGAATACGGAGGAGGGGCAGGAGTGCAAGATGAGCTGGGTCACTTCACTTGTGGGCCTTGTGAGAGGTTTTTACTTTCTCCTGAAGGAAACGGGGAGCTACGGGAGGCTGTCCCACAGGAGGGATTCATTCTGCCTTGTGAGCCATCTCCTCACAAGACTGAGCTGTCTGAAGGCCAAGTCGTTCGTCTGTGAACCCAGTTCTGAGGGAAGACTTGCGGCCATGTCCTCAGGAGGCCCCTGGCTGAGAGAAGGCACACGGCAGCCCCGTCTGAGGAAGGAAGGCCTCGCCATGCCCCAGCAGCCCTCAGTCCAAGTGGGGAAGACGAACCTTGCCCTCAGGAGCCTTGTTCTGAACAGGAGACGGGGCTCACCCAGCTCTGGGTCTGCTTCACCCTTGGGTGTCCCGACTCCTTGGAGTCTGGAGGACACAGGTTGGGCCCAACCACCCAAGCCTCTGCCTTGCTGTGAGGACTATGTCTGAGAATGTGTCCAGGGCAAGTGCGTGACCCGTATGGGCCCCTGAGGCCAGAGGCCCTGAGGCTGGGGGAGACCTGAGTACCCTGCTCTCCTCAGGAGATGTCTGGTTCTTGCCTTTGTATCGGGACCCAGTCTATCTGCTCAACCCATCCCTACCACACACTCAGAGGGCCGCCCCTTTACTGTGTGTGATGGGAGAGGCCCCCGCTGCCCAAAGCTGCCTGTCCCTTCTTGCCTGGGCTGCGTGGGCCAGGCTGGGTGGAGGAGAAGTGGGTCAGCTCAGTAGCCATGGCGACCGCAGCTGCTCCCAGCCAGCCTTCTCATCTCCTCGCCGCCGACCTCACGATGACATCCTTTGTTCGGCCTGTGGGGATGGGGGCCAGAGGGGTGAGATTGGGGGCCAGAGTGTGTATGAGTGTGTGTGTGTGTGTGCAAGCTCACACAAGCGCCTGCTCAGAGCTGGGCAGGGGCGGGGAGCCAGGGTGTGTGTGTGTGTGTGTGTGTGTGTGTGTGTGTGTGTCTCTGTGTCTGCCTGCCTGTGGCTGTCAGTGTGGCTACTTCTGTGTGCTTTTGTGTGGATGAGTATCTTAGTGTTGTGTGTGCATGTCTGTGTACGCATGTGATTGTGTCTTTAAGTGTGTATCATTTGTGTGGGTCTGCATGGTGTGTAATCACACATTCGAAATTCTGTGCCCTGTGCCTCTCCCGGTTATGCGTAGTGTGTGTGCGAGCCTAGTTTGGAGGAGATAAAAGTCACATAACCAGGAGAGGAGCTGGCACAGTGCTCCCTACTCAGGCTGGGTGTGCTCCCTGGGTCCAGCTTACCCTCCCCCACCACGCACCAGCTCTGTCACCCACCTGTCTCTCCCTGAGGGGGAAGGTGAAGGCTAGAAACAAGGGATACCCCCACCTTCTGTAGATGCAGGTAAAAAAAAATCAGTATTACCTCATGAGCTGGGTCTCATTAGTTGGTGAGGCAGCACTGTGTTAAGAGGGATTCTGAGGTTAAGTCTGGCCTCTGACATGGGCACAGATTGGCATGAACAACGTGGTGGGCAGCCCTAGTGCTAGATAAGGGTTGGGGCAGGGGTCTCCAATGCCAGACGCAGCATCTGCTGAGGGACCAGGAGCTGAGATGCTGGCAGGGAAAAGCACAGCTTCACATGTCAGCTCCCACCTCAACTGAGAGGTGCAGGAACCCAGATCCCACACTTATCCTGCACCCAGGGCTGGAGTGGGCGGTGATCCTATTCATCTCGGAGCCTTCCCATGAAGTGGTTACACCTGGTTGCAATCCAGACTCATAAGCACCAACACCTGTGAAGTCCTTTACCATTTACAAAGGCAGATTATGAATAGTAATAATATAATTGCCCAGCTGAGCATTTAGCATGTACCAATCCTTTTTTTTGTAGTATTTCATCTAAGAATCCTAAGGTGGGCATTATTATCCCAACTTGAGAGATGAGGAGCTATAGGCTCGGGGGGTTGTTAAGGAAGTTGCCCTGGGTTATATGGCTTGTAAGTGACAGGTCTAGGTTTTGAACTAAGTCTGTCTGCCTCCAAAGCCTGTGCTTTTAATTACTGTGCTTTCCTGCTCCTCATTAACCCATCTGACCCCCAGTCCAGCCCGGAGAGTCAGGCTGGGTCCAGATGGCCAGTAGACTCATTTTATAGAAGAGGAGATGAGGGTTCAGAGAAGCTGAATGACCTGCTCAGGGTCACACACTGTGGGTGGAGCCAGGAGTTGGCCTCCTGATACACCCCCAATACACACACTCCTGACTGATGGTCGTGTCACAGAGTGTCTGGGGAGGGACACAGACCCCATCGGTCAGGGGAGGACAGAGGAAGAATAGGGTCTGAGCTCCTTAGCAGTTGGACCTGGATGAGTCCCTTGGCATTAGCACCAGCAATTTAACATTAAAGTGCCTAAAGGCAGATTAGGGGACTCAGGAGTTTGGACAAGGAGGAAACAGCATCAGAGAGTTGAATGATTTGCTGAAGGTCACACAACTATCTCCAAAGTCTGTCTCTTTACTCCACAAGCTACTAGAATCCCTGGAGGACACATGTCCTCTCTAGCCCTTCCTCTAAGCTCCCATTTTTCCTTCCAGACTCTTATCACATCACCTCCTCCTGGAAGCTACCCTGATTGTCTTCATCTCCTTTCTTGAAATCTGGTGTCTCAGAAGTTAGCAGAAGGCTTGTGTAAATGCCCTAGGTGTGTGCTGTTGGGAGGGGCACAGCCCCCTGTGATGGGAACACCACATTCAGATTCATCAGTTTGGTGAGTTTGGGTTGTCTTCGAGGTGAGAGGTGGGGAGGAAGCACCTGACAGGTGATGTAGGACCTGGGAGTTAGGAGTCTTGGTTTGTAGCTCTGGTTTTGTCAACAGCTTTCTGTGTGACCCTGGGTGTGTCTCTTTCCCATTCTTTTTTTTTTTTTTTAAGATGTTAAAATTATAATGTCATATCATCACAATAATCTTTTTTTCCCCACGATTAGCTTTCTGGTTTTTTTTTCACACACACACACACTGTATTTTATTTTTACAAGAGATAAATAAACTGACACTAAGCATTGTAAATGCATGACCACAACAAAAGCAACAATGATTGCAATTACCAAACACGAAACACGCTCATACTGTGTCGTAAATATTGACATTCAGTCCAGGAATCCTCCACTGCAACAGCTCCTTTACTTTGCAGTGAAAATTGATTTGTATATTTTTTGCCTCTGAGTCCTTGTGGGATTTTTTTTTTTTATTCAAACAGAAAGTCACAAAAATTATAATCCTCCTCATCAGTTCACTCAGTCCCATGTAATTAATTTTTTTTTCATCTTGGTCTTTTGTTAGCACTTTTATGAATTCATCAGTTTTCCATTACTCTTTCCCATTCTGAGCCTTGATTTCCTCCTCTGCAAAATGAAAGGCTCAGGTTGGAATAGGGAGGCAAGTCAGTTTGACCTTAGGAGCTGGTTCTCATCAGTTGGTGATGCAGCGCTGTGTTAAGAGGGATTCTAAGGTTAAATCTGGCCCTGATGAGAAAGAGAGAAGGATTAGTGATGTCTGCTGTGTGCAGAGGATAGGCGGGGGTGGTAAGAGCCTTAGGAATTTGCCATCCCTTACAGCCTAACAGTCCATCACTCTGTGACACATTCCTTGGTCTTTTCTGTTGAAAGGGTGGGTAGCTAGTTTCATCTTGGGCTTTTGGATAGCCTTGCTGATGCTCAAAAAAGGTTTATTAACTTGTTTAGACACACGGTCAAAAGGACCAAGGGGGGGCTTCTCTGGTGGTGCAGTGGTTTAGAGTCCGCCTGCCGATGCAGGGGACGCGGGTTCGTGCCCCCGTCCGGGAAGATCCCACATGCCACGGAGCGGCTGGGCCCGTGAGCCATGGCAGCTGAGCCTGCGTGTCCGGAGCCTGTGCTCCGCAACGGGAGAGGCCACAGCAGTGAGAGGCCCACGTACAGCAAAAAAAAAAAAAAAAAAAAAAAAAAAGGACCAAGGGGCCCAGGGTGGCCAGGCAGAGCCTGGAGTCCTGCCATTGTCAGGAATCAGGAGAGGTTTGGGGAGCTTTACGGGTACTGAGACCCCAGGGTAGAGGTCAAACGTTGAAGGCCAGAAAGAAAACGCTAGGCTCCTTCCTTGGGGAACTTGGAAGGTATCTGCTGGCATGGAGCTTGGCAGGAGTGGGGGGGCAGTAGGAAGGGATCCCTGAAGGGGACGTCCAAGCTGTGGCCATAGATGCTGCTATAGCAATAGATGGGAGTCAGCAGGGAGAACTTCAGAGTAAGGTTTCTGTGACCCAGCAAGATTGTGGGAGTGTTTCCTTCCATCAGGAGCCATGACCTGGATTGGGAAAGGGACAGTCCTGCTCAGAGGCAGGGAATTGTTGAAGTGACTTTTGTAGAAATTCATTCAGCAATCGTTTAGAACCACCAGGATGTGAAGTGCTGTGTTCTGTGTCCTGCCGGCCCCTCACCACTCTGCCACCATATCCAGCTGCTGCCCCTTTCCCATCCCTGTGGTCTGATGGCTGGGGGTGCTGCTGTGAGTACCACTGCCTTCCTCACAGGGGCCAGGTGGTTGGCTCTGACTGGCTCTCTGTCTTGCCCGTCTTGAGCCAGGCTGGCTGCCAGAGAATCAACTAGAGCCCTAATTCTGAGCCTGCCGCTGCCATGCGTGTCAAAAGGACTCTAGAGAGCACGTCCTCTGACCCCTTCAGGTTACACACAGATGAGGAACCCAGGCCCAGAGGAGGTCACACAAAGAATCTAATCTATACAGTATACATTTGAATCCCACCTCCTGATTCTGAACTCTCCCAGACTGCCCTACCCTGGACTTGGGACCGGGGGGCAGGCCCTAAGGTCCTGGGTCCAGCGCTTTGGGTCAGTCTCAGCTCCTCCTGTCCCCTTGGGGGTAGCCCCTGCCTGCTGGGCCCTCCTAAACATCCGTCAGCTCTGCAGGCCCCCTGGGTGATCCCCGGGTGGTTAAAAATGAGAGTGTGTCTGCGGATGGTGCAGAGTCCTGGATGTCAAAACGTCTGCTTGTCGGGTTCCATTCATTATTCGTGAGGAAACACGAGCCCCTGGCTTGGCAGGGTCAAGAATTTTGTCCCTTACCCTCTTTCCTTCTCTTCCCCTGGGAGCAGTGTTCTTGAGCTTCCTGTCGGCAACACCAGGGAAGCAGTTGCTTCTCCAGCTGTGGTCTGAGTGGCATCTCTGCTGCCCCTCAGATGCTCACGCCAGCCGTGGGAACCTGGGCCAGAGTGGGTTTTCTCATCACAGATACCTCGCTTACAATTTTCTCAAAGAACCTGGAGACCCGGGGCAAAGCCTGAACAGGAGGGCTGGGCCCCCCTCTTTGGGTGAGCTCCGGGGTGAAGGAGTAGGGGCTGCTGAGCGTGTCTGTCTCTTCGTGGAAACAGGAGACCCGGAAACAGGAGTCCAGGCCTGGCCACTTCTTAGCTGAGTTGGATGGGCAAGACCTTAACTTCTCTGAGACTGGGTTTTCTCATCTGTGACGTGGAGATAACTACACATGTAACAGAAACACTTTAAGGAGTAAATTAGGCTTTTGCTCTAGCTGGTTCAAAGTATCAGATAAGTCCTCTCCCACTGTCCACCAAAAGACCGTGCACATACCCAAAAAAACACACAAACTGGCACTAGAATTGGAAACTAAAGAGATCGTCATAGGCCCAAGTCCAGGGGGACTTTCCATTAGCTGCAAGGTTGATGGGGGATGGATGGAGAAATAGAATCCGAGACTCTGCGTACATCACGGCCAGCAAGAACAGTCTAGACAGCCACAAAGACGTCAAAACATGGCTTCAACTCATCCCTACTGTCAGCCCTCATTCACCAGGCTGGCGGGAGCCGTGCTGATCAGGAGCCCAGGTGGCCATTCTCGGCTGTCTGGGGACCGTCTTCCTCTTCAGCTGGAGTGGTGCCTTCCCTTCCCACCCCCATCTCCCCTCTCCTTTCTATGTCCTTTTGAAAAGTCGGATTCCTCAGGGTGATGGGGCCCTGAGCCCTGGGATGGGAGCTGCCCTGGGGAAAGCGCTGGGGGCTACAGCAGAGCTGGGAAGGGCTGGGGGCGGAGCCTGCCTGCAGCTGTCTCTCCTGTACTCTGTCCGAGCCTAGGACTTTCAGGCAAGTTGTAGAGGGCGACAGGGGGAGATCCCACCTCTGCACTAAACAGAGCCACGGGTGCCTGCTGCCCTGCTCCCCGGAGTGACTTCCAGCGCCCTCTGTCCTCTTTCCTAGCACTCGTCGGAATCGCCATTAAATATTTAATCGCATAACTAGTTATTCACTGTCTGTCTCTCCTGGACTGGAGGCTCTGGGAGGGCAGGACGAAGTTGGCCTGGCTCACTACTGTATCAATGGCACTCAGCAGAGGCCTTGGAATTTTAGGGGTTTAAATTTTTTTAAACATTTTTTTCCTCAATTTTATACTCACAGAAAAAATATTTTTCTTTTTTTTTTTTGGCCGCACCATGCAGCTTGCAGGATCTTAGTTCCCCAACCAGGGATCAAACCCGTGCCCCCTGCCGTGGAAGCGCGGAGTCCTAACCACTGGACTGCCAGTAAATTCCCCCAAAAATATCTTTCTAAAGTATATTATTAAGTAAAATGATGACCTTTAGCATAAATATAATACTTAAAACTTGGGATCACTTGTGGTGATCATTTTGTAATGTATAGAACTATCAAATCACTATCTTGTGTACCTGGATCTAACATAGTGTTGTAGGTCAATTATACTTCAATTTTTAAAAATGAATAGATAAAAAATTTTTAAATTGCCTTGATTATTTTAGGACATCCACTTGCCAGTTTCTACAAGAAGGCCAGTTAGAATATTGATTGGGACTGTGCTGAATCTATAGATTAATTTAGGAATAACTGACATTTTATTTTTGGAATAGTTTTTTTAATTGAAGTATACTTGATGTACAGTATTATATAGGTGTACAGTATAGTAATTCACAATATTTTAAGGTAATATCCATTTATAGTTACTATAAAATATTGGCTATATTCCCTTTAGGTATTTGTTGAATGCAGCATTAGAGAGAAAATTTGTCTACTTTGGAAAGGAATTTGGCAATATATTCCAAGAATCAGAAAAATGTTTATGCTCTCAGTATTAGGTAAGATGCTTTTGGATGTAACAGAGAACCCTGAGTCAAACTGACTTAGGCAATGGAAAACGCATTGTCTCACGTAGCAGGAAGGCCAGAGAGGCAGGCTCCAGGTTGGCCTGAGGTCCTTTCTGTCTCTGTGCCGTGCCACCCTCAGCAGCACTGGCTTCATCCTAGGGTGGGCTCTCTCTCGGGAGAGAGGTCTTAAGGGAGGAAGGGAAAAGACAGACAGAGGGAGAAGCATCCACCTCTCTTGTAAGCCTGGAATCCAAATCTTGCCCTTAGGTCAGATTGGGCCAACTTAGTCACATGCCCACCCTTGGGCCAGTAAGAGTTACCAAGGTGAATGCCACTCACTGATTGTTTTAAACAAATCAGGATCTGCCTCTAAAACAAGGGATGAGGTGGACAAAACCAGAGCTCCGTCAGGAAGCAGGAAGTGAAAAGCTACCAGTGGCGTTCACAATCGATAGCCCAGTCACCTCATTTCCAGGAGTTGATCCTAAGGAAATAAGCAGATAAAAATCAGTGGACAGGGCTTCCCTGGTGGCGCAGTGGTTGAGGGTCCGCCTGCCGATGCAGGGGACGCGGGTTCGTGCCCCGGTCCGGGAAGATCCCACATGCCGCGGAGCGGCTGGGCCCGTGAGCCATGGCTGCTGAGCCTGCGCGTCCGGAGCCTGTGCTCCGCAATGGGAGAGGCCACGGCAGTGAGAGGCCCGCGTACCACAAAAAAAAAAAAAAATCAGTGTACAAAGATCTTTATTGCAGTGTTGTTTAAAAGACAGGAGAGAAAGGGAGAGACAGAGAGAGAGAGAGAGAGAGAGAGAGAGAGAGAGCGAGAGAGAGGGAGGAGAAAGTTGGACTTGATCTAAGCAGTAACTGTATTGAAATATTTAAGTCAGTTATAGTGCCTCCATACAATGGAACATACTGGTGGCATTTAAACATTTCTACAAAGTGTTAATAACATTGGAAAGTCTTCTGATATAACATTAAATGAAAAATAGCAGGATATAAAATTGTATTGGCAGTATGAGTTCAGTTATTTTTTGAAATGTGTGAAAAAGAGATTGGGAGGAAATCAGCTAAGATGCCTGTAGTGGCTGCCTCCCAGTAAGGGTGATTTTCCCTGCTTCTTTACACTTTTCTGTCCCACCCGCTTCAAGCAGGAGGACCCCTTCCACAGTCTGCCCAGGCTGGAGCCAGTTTTGTTCTGCCTGTTCTCATTTTTGGCTGTGAAAACAACAGTCACGCTTACTGAATATTTACTCCGTGCCTGATACCGTTCCAGGCACTTTCACCTGCGCTAATTTAATCCTTACAACAGTCCTACGAGGTAAGTGCATTCATTTCTCATTTTGCTGAGGTGTTCACTGAAACCCCAAGATGTTTGGTCGTGAGGTCACACAGCTAGTGGGTAGAGGCCTTTGGAATTCAAGAGTGGGTCACATAACTGCACAGCCTCCGCCTTCACCGCCAAACCAGGTCACTTGTCAGGGCAGCCACGTGCTAATGAGAATAGTCCCGTTCATCGAGCCAGATTCTGGGCACACCCTTTACATTGACTTGTTCATTTAATCCCCACAACCTCAGAGAGGCTGAGCGCCTTGCCCGAGGTCACACAGCTAGGAGGGGGTGGGGCGGCGGTAGAGGGGCCCAGGGTCTGATGTGGGATCCCTTTGTCTCTCCCGCTGCCCCACAGGGTTGCCTGAGGCCCTGCCGCCCCGTGGATCATGTTTAACGGGGAGCCAGTTCCAGCCTCAGCTGCGGCCTCCAGGAACGTGGTGCGGAGCTCCAGCATCAGCGGCGAAATCTGCGGACCCCAGCAGGCTGGGGACGGGACCGGGACCACCACGGCCAAGAAGCGGCGCAGCAGCCTCGGGGCCAAGATGGTGGCCATCGTGGGCCTGACCCAGTGGAGCAGGGGCACACTCCAGCTCCCTCAGGCTGGTGAGGGGTGTGGGCCCCTCACAGTGACCGGGCGCCCAGGGGCAGTTCTCGCGGGTGGGCACTCCTACCCCCACAAATCCTTATGTCACACTTACCACGTACCAGGTGCTGCTCTGGGTCTAGTACGTGTCCTACTCACTGACTCCTTCTGTAACTCTATGTGGAAGGTACTGGAGCGCAGAGAAGGGAAGTAAGATGCCCCAAACTGTACAGCTAGTAGGTGGTAGAGTCTGGGTTCAAACCCCAGCACTGGGCTCCCGAGTTCGTGCTCCTAACCTTGGTACTCTGCCGCCTCTGCACAGACTTACACACTTACCGGCAGTTATTCATTAAGCAGCCGTCATGCTCCTGGCGCTGTGCTGAGCGATACCACAGCTTCACAGAAACATCCACGAGATCCAGTCTCACCTATAGTCTTCGAGCTTCCTAAGTACGAGCAGCCGCAGACATATGTTACAAAGCCACGAGAGAGACACACACGTACAAGGACACATGCCTTGCATAATCACATAAATAGCATGCTCAATTGCTCAGGAAACCTCCCCTTACGCGCACGCACACTCAGTGGCCCGTGGTCGTAGAAACACGTCACGTGTGTGTATGCCTATACCTCACAAAGCCACATGCATACACCACCTTCACAGCTACCTCCTGATGAATACAGCAGGCTTTCTCAGACACCTGGTTATAGAATCCTACTTATGCTCAGCCTGGCGGGTGACCCACCTTGTCACACACAGTCACATCTGCAGCTCACGTCACAGGGGAGCCAGCTCCCCCCACCAAGACCTCCTCACTGTGTGGCATCAGCCCAGACACCAGCTGGTTTTGTTTTAAAACCTCTTCCTGCTTATTCTGCTCAGAGTAACAACTTCCCTAAGAAACCTGCAAATAGGCAGCTGGATGGGGGTGGTGAGGTGTGGGGCACTGGAGGATCCGGGGAGAATGCCCGTCAAGACTCCCAGCTGGGGCTGGGGCTGGGGGACTTCTCCAGGCCTTAAAATAGATTTTTACAAAGCCCTCCACAGGAGCACGTGGGATGGTCTTTTCCAGCAATCAAGCTGCGATATGGTTTCTGGCTCAGAGAAGTGCTAGACGGGGAGGGGGCTTGAGATTATGAGTGCCCCAGGATGAGCATGGCCCCTGTGAATATGCTTGACACTAGGGAGTCAGGAAGATGGGGATCTAGGAATCCAGGAGTTGGGCTGGGACAGGACCAACGGGGTGGCATTAAGGTTGGGGGACTAAGATTGGGAGGGCCCCCAGGAGTCTGGCTTCAGGAAACCAAGCCCTGCTGATTCAGCTTCAGACCCAAAGGTCTCTTCATGCCCAAATGATTTGGAGGGACGGTCTTCCAAGGCCAGAACAGGTGCCTGAGTCACTGTGAGAATATCAGTGATCTGCCTGGGACTGTCCACCTACCTAGGCTCCACAGTCAGCAGGCAGGGATTGGAGCAGACACCAGGATGACCTCCAGCCTTGAGGGGAAATGAACGATGATGGGGCTTCCAGATAACTTGTCTCTGCGGTATGCAAGGGCATGGCTGAATGCCTGGGGAGCCAGGGGAATTGCCCACTGCCCTTCTAACCAAAGGTCTCTCTGAATCATCCAGTTGCCAAATGTCAGAGCAGCAAGGGGCCCTGGGGATCTGGAGATCTGGTCTGATGTACTCATTTTATTGATGAGGTATCTGAGCCTGGAGACTAGAAGGTACTTTTTTGGAGAAGGACTTCAAATTGGCCTTCAGAGATACACCCTGTCATTTACTAGCTGGGCAACTTGGGCAAGTTACTTCACCTCTCTGAGCCCGCTTCCTCATTTGTAGAATAAGGACAATAATACGTGCCTTGCTGCATTGTCCAGGGGATTGAATGAGATAGGATGTGTAAAGGTATCCAGCCTCTTGCCTGGCACGTACTAGACACTTGGTAGATTGTTGGTGCTATTATTACCCATGGTCACACAGTAGGGCCAAAAAAAAAGTGACTTCTCTGGCCTCCACAGCTCTGCCCCTTGCTTGTAGAATACTCCTCTCCTCTTCATAATTACTTGTCCCCATTTTGTTCTCCCAGGCCTTGAGGTTGCCAGTGTCCCAGCTTAAAGCGCCATCCTGGGTCTGGCCTCAGAGGGAGGTATGGGGCCGATCACTGAGGGCATTGGCCCCGGAAACTCTGTTCTAGGATAAGATCCTAGCAGGGTGACCCTGCTGCCCCCGGTGGGATGGCTCAGTTCCCTGCAGGGCGGGGCTGTGTGAAGTGGGGAGGAACTCCTCTCCAGGACCCAGTCTCCTGGGCTATGAGTCTGCCCTCGCCAGGTCCTCCATACTGCTCATTGGCTTGAGCCTCACCCATCCTATCCTCTTTGTTTCAAAGCCTATTCTATTGCGCCAGCCTCCCCTCTAGTTCCCCTGCCTTCTGCCTGCCCCTTCCATTTTATTCCTTATGTTGCCCTAGAATGGCCTTCCAAAAACTCACCCTGAAACTTTAGAGGACTAGTCCTGGCTCTAACTCCTCATGGGACCTTGGCAGGGTCACTTTCCCACTGGGCCTCAGTTTCCTCTTCTGTAAAATGGAGCTTCCTTCTAGATTTAACATTCTTTAAGTTGTGGGAGCAGAGAGGAAGGTGGGGTCAGATCTTTGGACTCCCAGGACACAGGTGGGTTCTGGCCTGGCCTTAGGCTGGGTCTACACAGGGCCATCCTGGGCTGTCCTTGCCTTTGCCCAAATGGAGCTTCTCTTTTCAGTACCAAGGACAGTGGCTCTCCCCACCCAGTCTCTGGGCCCTGGACCGGGGTGGGGCGAGGGCTCAGGATCATTGCGGGAGATCCCATGGGGAGTGCTGCTGGAGGCTGTGTTTTCCTCTCCCTTGTTCATGGTGGGACAGATGGGATGGTGCCTGGAGTCTTTTGGTCTCCAAGGACCACAGAATTATTGCAAGCAACTTGGTCCGGTTCTCTAGGGAGAGAGGCTACATGAAGTTACTCCCCAGATCGACAGAGTTCAGAGACTGGACAGATATGAGACCAGTAGAGGAATTTTCTCTGAGTTTGCAAGACCTTCCTCCTCACCCAGAGACATGGAACTTAATCTCTGCTGAATCGTATCTCAAAACAATGTGGAGTTGGTGGAAGGGGGTGAAAAGTAGCATATCAGTGAACTGGGAGTCAGTGGGCCTAGGGTCTAGCCCCAGCTCTATGGGTGCTTGGACTCTAGGTTCCCCATCTGGGAAATGGCACTTCAGGATTCTGTAACTTCCCTACCCAGGGGCTCACAGTAGGTTGGGCAGATCAAAGAAGGTAAATTTTCTCCCAAATGGGTCAAAGCTTTCCTAAGCTCTAGAAGATGGAGGATTGGGGTCACGAGGTGGTGAGGCTCTGACTTCAGCTCAGGGTGTATGTTGGGGGGGGTTTGAGGAGAAGGAGGGTGAAGTGTGGCCCCCACAGGCCCTTCTGTCTTCTAATCAGATTAGAGGGGATGTGGCAGTTAGGAGCAAGGGACAGGGCAAGTCCACCCCACCTACAATTATTGCCCAGCCCTCTGTGTGTGGTGGGTCACACACCATTTGTGGGTTTGCATCTATGTGTGTGATTGGGCAGATGGGTTCAGCTCCTGGTGTTATTATGGTGTGGAGGTCACATGTGTGTGGCAGGCTGTGTCATGTGTACGTGTGACTAAGACTTGGTAAGACCATTTATGGCTGTGTGACTGTTATATGAACATACACACGACCTTGTATGTGAGATAACTGTATAAACATACGTGATTGTTGGCACTCGTGTGTCTGCTTACGCCTGTGCGAAAGAAATATGCATGAGCTAATAAGACTCTGTGTGGGGGAGGCGGTGTTTGTAAGAGAGACAGACACGTTGATGGTCTCACTGATTGCTGGTTAGTAGCTGTTCCAATATCCCAGAAGCTGGGGTGGTTCCAGAGGAGACATTCCTCCTTACAGCACCCCACTCCCAGACCCCCCATCCTGTCCTCTCAGCCTTTTCTCTCCCGATGGGGCTTCCTGAAAGATAAGTAGGGCAAAGCAGGAGGAATAAAGGCCCCCTTCTCCCAGGCTGGGGTCTCGAACATCCCCTCCCGACCCACCGTTGGGTGTTAGTGGGAGAGCGAATTTCCAAGGTAACCAGCTCCCCCTTCCCCGCTGCTTTCAGGGGCTGTGCTGCCTGCCTCACCCTGGCCTCTCCCCATCCCTGTAAGCAACTCCACTCTTAATTTGCCTGGGCCTCTAACCAGTGACAGCAAAAGGCTCCTTTGGTATAGTCCCTATCTGAGCGTCACTTCCCTCCCCGTCAAGCTCCTCAGGCAGCCGAGCTTCAGGAGGGGAAGTCCCTGAAAACCCACAACGTGTATTCTGTCCGCCCCCCCCCGCTGCCAGGCAGAGAGAGTGTCTAAAGGGACCACACTGCAATGCTGAGGAGGTTGCCATGGAAACCCAGGCAGGATGGTGCCGCTGCTAGGAGAGGCAAAGTGCCCTATGTTCCATGCAAGGCTGAAGAGGGGACCTAGGGGAAGAGGGCCCCCCGAACAGGAGCTACAGAGACACTGGGGGTGAGCTGTCACCACACAGCTTCTGAGGTTCTTCTGCAGACCTCTCCCTCAAAGCCAAAGTCAGTTCAGGTCAGCCTAGGAGTCTCTCTCTCAGTCTTATTTTTCTAGTGGCTTCTCCACTTCTCCACACACATCCCCCTCCACATTCAGACCCACCTTGAGAATGGGTGTTAGTTTGCCAGTGGTCAGGATTCACATAGGTTTGTTTGTCTTTTATAGGGCCTGTGAAGGTATCACAGAGGTGGGTTGTGATGTCTGGGAGTGACAGGGTTCAGGAGAGTACCTGGAAGAGGAAAAGCAAATCTGGAAATTCCAGAGAAGGCAAACTTTCCAGAAGAAGAAACTTAACCCTTTGGGGCAAGGGCTGAAATTGAGTGGCAAGGTGTGGGTCAGGGGAGCCTGGCAGGAAGGAGACCGAGGGTGGAGGGCTGCAGGGCTGAGCACTGCCTGCTGACTCCCCACCCGTAGCCCCACCATCTCCAGCCATCCTTCTAGTCTGCTTTGTCTGCGTCACTGCCCTGAGCAGGGCCAGGGGTCAGACTGCAGACCGGCTCTAGAGGTCATCTCAGCAGTGGCCCTGCCTCCAGTCAGAGCCCTGCCTATGCTGCCCCCTCCCAAGAGGATGACTTTGGCAGTGATCTCGGAGAAGCCTCCTCAGTGATCTGACCTGTTCCTTCTCTGTGCTCCTGGGGGTGTCACAGAAGGGGCCACCAAGAAACTGCGCAGCAACATCCGGCGGAGCACGGAGACGGGTGTTGCCGTGGAGATGCGGAGTCGGGTCCCTCGCCAGGGCAGCCGGGAGTCCACGGACGGGAGCACCAACAGCAATAGCTCCGATGGCACGTGCGTTCAGCCCACCCCCACCGTGTACCCACCCTCCACCGGGGTCCTCTGGTCACAGGCATAGGGCTGGAAAATCTGCTTGGGTTTCCAGCCCAGTTATCTGAGTTCCTCTGTATCCCCGCCTCCCTCTGTCCCCCTCCCCCGGACACCCTCTGTCTGGGCCCCAGTCTTCCTATTGCTCTGGGCCCCTGCCTCCCATCAGAATACCCCAGTGGCCCAGGAGCTGTTCATCCCATCGGTATGTTTCATGCCTCCCACCTCCCAAGACCTCCATACCATCCTGCTCCAGAGGAAAGGGTTGGAAAGGAAAATGGGATCCTAAAATCTTTTAAATCTGCAACAGTTGTTACAGCTCAGCTGAATGGAGTTCTCACAGGTGGACTTGCTTGGAGCTTAGGGCAGGAGTTTGGACTAGATCACTTTTTCAAACTGGATGATGACTTACAGGCAGGAAGTAAAATCTGTTGAGTGGGTCAAAACCAGCATTAGAAAAGGAAATAGGAAATTCAAATGTATCCCATGGAGGAAGGAAAAATTACCTTGTGAACTTTTCAATAGATAGATAGATAGATGCACGTAGGTCTATGACGTTAAATGTATTTCTTACATATGCATATGTGTTGCAGTCGAAAATTGGAACGTCTCTGGGTTAGATATCCCCTTGGATCTCTTCTAAATCTATGAAATGATGGTTATATGATTAAGATTTTCTGAATCAGCTTCATCAAGGCCCAATGATTTCAGGATTCTGTGGCTCTATTATTTAAATTCTATGATCACGTGTCTTGCTGCTGTGCCTGCTTCTATGAATGTGAGTAGCTGCTGGGATTTACCGTATGCAGAATGGCACTTCAGATCAGTGCCTCTTACTCTGGGATCTACCAGCCACTATCAGGCCAAAATCAGTGTCTCATTTAATACAACAACCCTGAGGGATGTTGGTACTACCATTATTTCCATTTTACAAGTGGAGAAACTGAGGCACAGGAAGAGGGTATGGTACCTTTCCAAGGTCACAGCTATTAAGTGGTGGTGGAGTTAGGATTTGATTTAAGGACATTTGACCCTAAAACCTTTTTTCACAATCTCCACGCTCTCTATACTAAGCTCCTGAAATTCTGTGACCTCAAGAGTCTACGTTTCTTTTTGTTATAGTTGTTATCCTTTCTCTCTCTCTCTTTTTAATTGAAGAGTAGTTGATTTACAGTATTATGTTAGTTTCAGGTGTACAGGAAAGTGATTCGGTTATATGTATATATGTGTGTGTATATATATTCTTTTGATTCTTTTCTATTAGAGTTTATTACAGGATATTGAATGTACTTCCCTGTGCTATACAGTAGGTCCTTGTTGTTTATTTTTTAATATAGTAATATGTATCTATTAATCCCATATTCCCAATTTATCCCTCCTTTCCTCTCCTTTGGTAACCATAAGTTTGTTTTCTATGTCTGTGAGTCTGTTTCTGTTTTGTAAATAAGTTTATTTGTACTATTTTTTAGATTCCACATATAAGTAATATGATATGATATTTGTCTTTCTCTGTCTGACTTACTTCACTTAGTATGATAATCTCTAGGTCCATCCATGTTGCTGCAAATGGCATTATTTCATTCTTTTTTATGGCTGAGTAATATTCCATCATATTCATTCATATATATGTATATATATATTATGTCACACCTATATATATATGATATATATCACATCTTCTTTATCCATTCATCTGTTGATAGACAGTTTGCTTCCGTATCTTGGCTATTCATTTAACCTTTTCAGATCCCATTATCCTAAAAATGTGATATTAGGCTATTGCAGACTGTGGCCAATAAAAATGGATGGGCCTTGAAGCCCCTTCCTGGGGTGTGAAGGCTGAGCCTGGTAGAGGAGAGACACATGCCCTTTCCAATAAGTGTATGTAGCCTGTCTCCCCTTCCTGCCTGTCTCTGGCCAAGGGGGACTCAGGCCAAATTGTCCAACAGGGGATTGGTTCTGGGATAACATTTTCTCTCTCTAGGCAGGAGCCTGGGCTATTCTAGGAGATCTTAGAACTTTCTTTGGTCCATTGTAGCCTCTGGGCAGTTCTGGGCCAGCCCTCCCTCACCTGTCCTTTCTCTGCTGGCCTCCCCAGAACATCTAGGCTTGAGGACATGCAAAAGTAGCACATTTCCCGTGATGATCACACCAACAGCCGCAGTAACTACCGCTGATTGTTTCCTGTTTGTCTGGAACTGCTCCTGCACCATCTGCCCGAATCCTCACCATCACCCTGTATGAGTTGGGTTTCATCTCTGTTTTTGTTTTTTTTTTTTTTTTGGCGGTACACGGGCCTCTCACTGTTGTGGCTTCTCCCGTTGCGGAGCACAGGCTCGGAACACGCAGGCTCAGCGGCCATGGCTCACGGGCCCAGCCGCTCCGCAGCATGTGGGATCTTCCCGGACCGGGGCACGAACCCGAGTCCCCTGCATCGGCAGGCAGACTCTCAACCACTGCGCCACCAGGGAAGCCCCCTCATCTCTGTTTTGTAGGCAAGGCAAGCCTCTTACCGTTTGGAGCCTCTGTTGTCTCATCTGTAAAACTGGATAATAGCTCCTGCCACCCACAGTGGTGGTAAGGGTTAAATGACACAGTGGAGCATTTAGTGTGCTGTTGGCATCTGGCCAAATTTCAATCACTGTCAGTTTTTTCTGTTACTATTTCCAGGCTCCCCACAGCCATGGGCCACCCACCATCGCTTGTCATTAATCTCAAACCTGTAATTGTGTTATTTTGGTCTCAGTTGCTGTTTGGGATACCACTTCACATTGTTGACTTGGATTTCAAACTTATAGTCAACTAAAACTCAGTTCTTAGAACTTGTTCCAGGCATTGAAATTTCTGGCCTTTGTCTCTGGTTCTTGGCATTAACACCCCCTGGTGAGGACGCAAGTATCCAACAAGCCCTGCCTTTTCAGGGTCGCCTTAGAAATTCTGGCGCTTGAGGATTAAATACCATGATTATGTATGTTTATTAGTCTCTTTTCTCAAGTGGCATCAGAGTATTTTTCTTTAATGTGCAGAGATGAACAGTTCTGTTTGACCCCAGCCATAGTAGTACACTCGCACGTTGTAGAGGGGAGGTTGAGGCACAGAGGGAGTGCCCAGTGCCCCAGGGGCAGAACCACTGCGTCCCGCCATCCAGATGCCCTCAAGCATCTCATGCCTCCTTCTCCAGGTTCATATTCCCCACCACCCGGCTTGGAGGTGAAAGCCAGTTCAGCGATTTCCTGGATGGCCTGGGACCAGCCCAGATTGTTGGGCGACAGACGCTGGCAACGCCACCAATGGGTGAGTCTTCTCAAGGGCAGGGTGAGTGGGGCAACGGCAGCCACGCAGCAGGAAGGGTGAGCTCAGCGGGGGCCCTGCGTGATGCGATGCAAGCAGCAGAAAGGAGTCCTCGCTCAGGGTTTTGTGCCAGTTGAGGAGGAGTCAGTACGCACACTCCTCAATCCCTCCCGCGGCAGAGAGGAAAGGGTTCCAGCCTTTCTCCGCCAGCCGCCCTGCAGCAGCTTTTCCAGCACATTCCCTCCCTCACATCACCACACACTCACCCACTCTCTCACCGCCTACTGTGTGCCCAGCTGTGCTAAGTGCCAGGCATAAAATGGTGAACAAAAATCATCGTGGCATTGACATCCATGGAGTCTGCTCCATCACTGATTATCTGTGGGACCTTGGCCAAGTCACATCCCTTCTATGAGCCTCAGTTTCCTCATCTGTAAGATGGGAATAATAATGCCTGCCATAGTTCTGCGATCTAAAGACAATGTATTGAGTCCCTATTTGATGCATGAAATATTTCATTTACGCCTTAGGAACTGTGTCTGATTTGACTTGTTACTTCTAACAGTGCCTGGCACCTAGAAGACTTTTAGTAATTTTCTCATCCTGTAGGAGAAGTACTCCCTACAGTCTATTCTTGGTCCTTTTAGCTGCAGTTCTGGCTCCCTCCCTCTCTCTCTCCCTTAGATCCTGGCTGTGTTGGCGTCAAGCAGCAACTCCCAGGCTACCTTCCCCAGAGATGCCTTCTCACCTCCACCCTTCCTTCCCCATCAGTCTGACCTGAGCAGTGTCTGACCCAGACATCTGCACTCAGCCCTCACATAGACAGTGTCTAACCTTTGACCTCACAGCAAATGAGGAAGTTGAGTGCAGACAGTGCCCTGCTGTGAACCATGCAGTGGAGCTAGCATTCCATTCCAAGCCAGGACTCCTCCCACTGTACTGCCCTGTCTTCCTCTAAACTGCTCACACAGGAGCCTTTGTCTGCTGGAAGAGGGGTCCACAGGGACCCTCAGAGGGTGAATGTCAGCTCCCACTGGGCTCTTGGGTGGGATTTGGCTAATCCCCAGCCCTTGCTTTCAGAACTTTTTATTTTTTAATTAATTTATTTATTTATTTATTTATTTTTGGCTGGGTCTTCGTTGCTGTGAAGGGGCTTTCTTCACTGTGGTGCGCAGGCTCCTCGTTGTGGTGGCTTCTCTTGTTGCAGAGCACAGGCTCTAGGCACACGGGCTTCAGTAGTTGCAGCACGCAGGCTCAGTAGTTGTGCCTCATGATTTCTAGAGCGCAAGCTCCGTAGTTGTGGCACGCGGGCTTTGTTGCTCCACGGCATGTGGGATCTTCCCGGACCAGGGCTCGAACCTGTGTCCCCTGCACTGGCAGGCGGATTCTACCACTGCGCCACCAGGGAAGTTCGCTTTCAGGCTTTCAAGGGCTTGGATAGTCTGCTTTGGGCCAAGGGCTGGGAGGCAGTGAGAGGAACCAGCCGCTTCCACAAGGCTAATACGCCATCACAACCTAGAACACTTGTGTGTGGTGCCCCCTGGTGTCCTAAACTGGGAAGGACAGGTTTGCCTTGGCTCACCTTGTTAGGGATGTTACAGTGAGACGTGGAGATTAATTCCTGAGACCTCCCCCTCCCTATTCCCCATGGGGAGGTCAGGAATAGCTAGAGGGAGAGGGATGAATTCCAGGATGTCTCCTGAAAGTCATAAATCTCCATCTTCCAAAGTGTGCAAATACAAACAGTTGCTGTTGCATGACGGCTCAGAGAATCTAAAACGGGTGGCTAAACCCAAAGTCTGGCCCATTTTAGTTTTTCTGCATCAGGCTTATGATTCTGCACCCCTTTGAAGGACGTCCCAAGTGACTAGTGCAGAATTGCAAATTCTGCTAACCTGTGTCAAACAAAGCCAAGAGTTCTAGAAGTCAGATGACTGATATGACTCCACACACAGAACTTGCCCCAGCTGGATAATCCATTTTGTGGGGCACAGAGGGGAGTTCTCACTCTGTGCTCCCGGGACATCTGCTGCCATCCCCCCATCCTTTATCAAGGGTACGAGCAGGCCCTCATTTCCAGGACGTGCCTCATGTCCTGGGCAGGCTTGTATCTCAGCGTCTCTCCAAACTGATATCCTTTAAGTATTTGTTTGATGTTTATTTAGGGGAGTGGCTGATGACCACTGTGTAGAAGGTGAAGAAGAGCTACTGAGCCCACAGCCTCCCCTCTGTCTTCCTGATACAGGAAGCTCTGTCCCCAAACTTGCTATTCGGCTCAGTGAAGCAGAACACCCCTCCACCGCCCATAACCAGGCTTACATTTGTTGTTCCCCAAACAGGCCCCTTGAGGGTCATGCCCCCATGCCACCGTAAGGGCCCTATCAAAGCATTTCTCAGCTGCTTTAAAGTGGTCTCCCGAGAGCAGCTCCGGCGCATACAGTTTTGTCCATCTTGTGCCCTTTCCAGTGCTGGAACATCCTCTGCAGACTGGCATGCTGCATGGTGGCTGGCCGGCCTGCCCCTTGGTCTGGCTCTGCCTGAACTGTCCCTCTTCTTCCTGGCAGGGGATGTGCACATTGCCATCATGGACCGGAGCAGCCAGCTGGAGGTGGAAGTGATTGAGGCTCGGGGCCTGACCCCCAAACCAGGCTCCAAATCCCTCCCAGGTGAAGCAGATCAGCTGGGAGAGGGATTTTGGAAATGAGGTCCTGCCAGGGAGGGATATACAGCTGAGTTCTGGGTCTAGAGAGTCCCAGCTCCCCACTGGCCTAATCAGTATTCTCAACACTGGAGTCACGGATTGCCTGGAAGGCCAGTGAGTGGGGGGAGGGGGAGGGGAGGATGGAGGAGCCGGTGTTGAGCCCATCTCTCCACCTGCTGTCCGTTGGTCAGCTCATCCAGCTCACCCTGCTCCCCTCCAGGATCACATGGAGGTTAGGGGATGGGCAGGCCACAGCCGTCTCCCCTGGACACCTCCCCATCATGCTCTCTTCCATCCCTCAGCCACCTATATCAAGGTTTACCTACTTGAGAACGGGGCCTGCTTGGCCAAGAAGAAGACAAAGGTGGCCAAGAAGACCTGTGATCCCCTGTACCAGCAGGCTCTGCTCTTTGACGAGGGGCCCCAGGGCAAGGTGCTGCAGGTGAGGGTCATGGGGCCAGTGGGGCGGGGCAACTCTCAAAGACTGTAATTTATAATTTGTCTTATTTATGATTTATCTTGTGCCAGACGCATTAAATATGCTTTACCCATTTTTTGTTACAACCCGGTGAAGGTGTTTTTCTCCCTGTTGATTCATAAGGACACCAAGGTTCGAGGGAATAACTCGATTGCCCCCAGGTTGCACAGCTGGTAGGTAGAAGCAGGGTTTGACCACCATCTTCTTCCACCTGGTGCTAATGTTGATTGTCCCACTGTGATCCAGCAGCAGAGCGGGAGCTGTGACCCAGGTCCTGGACTCTCAGTCTGCTCCCCACTCAGGAAGGTTGTCATCTGGGATGCTGAGAAGCTTTGGAAGTCAGACCCAGGTTCTAATCCCAGCTATGCCACCAATTACTGTGTATCTTTGGGTTAGTTAATTAACCTCTCTGAGATACATTTCCTTTTTGTAGAAATAATAATACATAGCACCTCTACCTAGATGGTTGTAACAATTGAGATAACGTATATAAAGCCTGTAGGGTGGAGCCTGGCACATCTTAAATGCTCAGTAAGTTGCTGCCCAAAGTCAGTGTGAGTTCTGCCTCTCTCTGTCCCATCTGTGCCCTGGCAAAACTTCTACATGGTTCCTGGACCCACTGCCCAGCCCTGGAGTTGGAGATGTGGCTCAGCTCCTCTCTCTTCCTCCCCACTGGCAGGTGATTGTCTGGGGAGACTATGGCCGCATGGACCACAAGTGCTTCATGGGCATGGCCCAGATCATGCTGGACGAGCTGGACCTGAGTGCTGCGGTCACCGGCTGGTACAAACTCTTCCCCACGTCCTCAGTGGCAGACTCTACGCTCGGCTCCCTCACCAGGCGCCTGTCCCAGTCCTCCCTGGAGAGTGCCACGAGCCCCTCAGGCTCCTAAGGGCCTCAGGAAGAGGCCTGGATGCAGTGTGGGAAGGGGTGCTGCCACCCCCCGTCTCCTCCCCTGTACATAGTCTTCACGTCTTTCTGGACCCCTTGCCTTGCTGCATGCCTGTTGGCTACTGGGCCTGTCCCAGCTGGCAGTGGAGACTCTAGTATGTGTGCGTGTGTGTTTGTGTGTGTGTCTGTATGTGACCATGTTAGATCTGTTCATTTGTCTGGGTGTATTTGGTCTTAGTGACTATATGGGCTGAAATCCACGTCTCTCTGTGTCTCGTTGTAAAGAAACCCAAAGGAGAGTTGCGTGGACGGGACTCCACTTGAGTCCAGGGGTGGAAGTGGGAGACGCAGCCATTGGTCCATCCCACCTGGTCCTAGGCTCAGGGCAGAGCCTGCGTGTCCCCGCCTGTGCCTGTTCTTGGTGGTCCCTGCTTAGTTTTCTGTCTTGTTCTTTGTTCCACCTCTGCCTCTCCCAGCGCCTCTGCTCTTTTTTGAGAAATGTAGCGTCCACTGCAGCTGGCCACAGCGAGGCCCCTCTGGGAACCCTGACACCCCTCCTCTTCACTGGGCACTCCGGCTGCTCTTCCCACCGAATGCATCCACAGCATGTAGCATCTCACCTAGCGCCCTGGCCAGGGCTCCGGGAGGCAGACGATGCCGGGGAGCTGAGGGCTTAAAGACCGCTTTCTCCCTCGGGCTGGCGCCACCTCCTTCCTACAAGTGAGATTGAAGGAGGTGTCAGTTCCCGGGGTTGCAGGCCAGGTACCTTGGAGGAAAGTGCTGGTACCTCCCTTAGAACTGTTCACCTCCTGTTTCCCTCCAAGCCTCCTCACTTGCGACATGCCAAAGGAGCTCTCCCAGCGGACCCCAGGTGGTGTGGAGTGGACGGTCTTGACATGCAAGAGGTTGGCCTCATAGGGACGTTACCTGCCAAAGTGGGCAGCCCCTGGCGGCACCTGTGTCCATCCCAGGTCCAGAGAGTGGCCCTGTGCCCCTCCGGGCTCGTCCTGGAGGGGCCTGGCTTGTTGAGGATGTGCCCAGGGCAGGGCTGCTGGCAGGAATGAGGAGGGCTGGGGCTGACTTGCTCTGAGAAGCCTGTCCGACCTTTGGGGATTAGCTGCATGAAGTTGATTATTGGGGGCTCTATTTTTTTTTTTTTTTTTTTTCTCTTTTCCAGACCAGGGTCCATGTCTGGGAGCTCAGATTCACTGAGGCTTCAGCCTCCTGGCTCCACGGACAGCTTGGCTGTAGACTCTAGACCATCACGGTCACCAGCTCTGTATAAGCAATACTCACCCCTCTCGGCCTTCCTGCCCCCTGCCCTCTGCCGCTGCCCTCTGGAGGGTAGCCTGGCCTGCTCTAGACACCGCGCCTGCCTCTGCTTTCTTTCCACCCTTGTCTGGTTGGAGCTTCCCAAAGCCACTCAAACCCTGACCTGATTGGACAGCTGGGCCCTGGGGGTGGGCACCAGGGCCTGGACTGGACCTTGTGAGATGTCTGCTGGGAATCCTGAAGTCTGGCCTGGGAGTGCCCAAATCTGTCCCTCTCCTTCCTCAGGTCTAGCATGAAAGGCAAGAGGTTGCCCAGGAGGTGGACACAGCAGCCCTTGGGTTCACGTCTGGTGGGGTGGACAGAGGCAGCAGGAGGGTCAAGGCCTGGGACGGGCTCGCGCTCTGCCTCTTCCCCGGAGGGGTCAAGGCCTGGGACGGGCTCGCGCTCTGCCTCTTCCCCAGATATCACCCCCGAGAGCTGCACGGACTCTAACCCGCATACGTGGGGATCCGTGGAGAGGTGCTTGGACTCCATCCATAAGCGAAGCCAGCCGGGCCTGGGGGTCGCTTCCGAGGCAGGAAGGTGGAGACAGAGGCTGAGACAGAGCCATCCCCACCGAGGGGTCCTTTCTGGCAGGAACCACATTAGGCTGAAGCCAGGGCCTGGCCACCTCCCTCCTGTGAAAACCAGGGGGAGAAGCCAGGTCCCCACTGGTCCTGCCCACAGACAAAAAGTGGGTGAGGGCAGTAAGGACAAGATAAGCTCCTGGGCTCCTGACTCCTGCTGGAGGCTCCATTCCTGTATTATCATGGCGGGAACGCTTATGTGTGTGGAGAGAGAGACAGCTAGGCTGAGTTTTCTCTTTCTGCAGAGATTCTCTCCTAGGGTCAGACTGGGTAACGCATGCATTTCTCATGTTTCTAAAATAAGGCAAAGGGCTCTGTGCTCTTAGATCCTAGGGTGGGGAGTGGGGGTGGGAACTCGCTTGCAAAAGCGTATTTCTGTGTCCTGTGGGTGATGCAGAGCAGCCAGCCTCAGAATGGTTGAAAATCCTTGACGCCTTTGGGGTGGTGGGATGATCAGAGACCCGCAGGATGGCGTAGACATTTGCTGACGTGGCACCGAGCGGTGATACGCAGACCGTGCGGTTACCCCCAGGGAATGGGGGTATCAGTGCGGGGTGTCACCCTCGTTCCTCTAGAGGCGCAGCAAGACAGAAGGAGCTACCAGCAGAGGCTGCTGCTGGGGAGCTGAAGGCTGCTGGCCCCTTGCCTCTGAGGAAGGTTGGCTGGCACAGGGAAAGTTCTAGCCAGAGGTGGGGCCTGACATGTCGGTGACTTGGGCTGACCTGCCTACGACCCCCAGCTGCCAAGACTGCCCAAGAGTTGGGCCACTCCACTGTTCCACCTCGATAATGGGAGGTCATTCCCCACACAAGTTGATGCTGGGGAATTATTTCTAACCCTTTGTACCAAATTAAGTTACTAATCCCCACCTGGATTTTTCTCCCATGAGGGTAAAGTCAAGTGAGACTCCGTGTTAAACTCCTGGGTTTAAGGGTCTGTCTCTCAGCCTCCTGGATGCAGGGGCTTGTTTGAAAAGCTGTTCTGGAGCTAGCCTGTCCCAGGAGAGGAGGGAGCACACGTGTGACTGCTGCCCTTCCCTGGAGGGGGCAGCATCTGTCCCTTGAAGGCATGGCGGGGAGGGAAGAAACATGATCCCCCCAGACACTGTTAGATGCAGTGTCCTGACTCCACATGCCCTCTCCTTACCCCAGGGGACCCTGGGGCTGATGACAGGGTGGGCTCTTTGTCATTCCATCTCCCTCTGCTCAGGCAGGATTCGTGGAAGATGTGGCAGAGACAGCAGTGGTCCTGCAGCGATGCTGGGCTGAGGGCAGGAACCGTGACAGATGATCCAGAACATCTGTCTTCACGTTTCTGCTCTGTTCAATCTGTCCCACTTCCTTCATAGACTCCTTCCCTAAAGGGAAGTCTGTGATGGGTCTTTGGTATGAATCAGGCTCCAGCAAATGGGGCCAAGTCTTGGTTCTTCCCTGAAGAATCATATCCCCTTTGTCAAGCCATCTCCTAAACTACTCCCCACCCAGTCTCTCCCCCCACCCAGCACTCCTAGGAAAGGAGCCCTCAGGAGGCTCTCAGTATGCACCAAGCCCAGGCACTGCCAGCATTTCAGGGGGCCGAGAGAGAGGGTGTCCCTCTAGCTCACCACTCGTGGGATCACTGGTTCTCCCAGGGGCCTGACCCCCACCAGGGCAAGCATGCCTGAGCTCTTCTTTACTGCCAGCCTTGAGGAGAGCAGAAGCCTCACACCCCTTTCAAAGACGCTAGAGCCCTCCAAGGGTACTCTTTTGGAAATGAAATGTAGCACAATCTTAGACTGCGTTACCAGGAGCCCTGGCACGCAACCAGGGTTCTTGCTCCACACCCTGCTGTCCAGGAGATGCCGTGCTCCTCCCCCGCCGGGGCTCCAGAGCTCCTGATACCTCCGGTTCCCCATCTTCAGCCCAGAAAGCATCAGGGCTTCAGGAAAGCTGCTCTTCCGCTTCTTTGATTACTTCCTGCACTGTGCGGGAGCCCGTGCGAGCAACTGCTGCCTTTGCTTGGTGGCGGAGACAGGTGGCGTGTTCTTCAGGGCCAGGCGGTGGTCCAGCAGGGTTTCCGCACTGGCTGCAAGGAGGGGGAAAAGAAGAGGCCTGCTGCCCTGCCGACTGCTCCCTTTCTCTTCCTCTCCCCGGAGTTTTCTTCTCCGATATCCTGACACAGAAAGAGGTTCTCTAAAATGCTGCTTCCTATACTGGATTACCGTTCACTGAATGATCAGGAAGGAGATAGGAATGTAGACTCATCCCTTGCCTTCTCCTTCAAGTCTGCTTTTCACTCAGGTCAGAAGAAATTGGGTCAAAACAAAACAATCATGACTGAAGGGCAGGGGAACCCCGCCCGATCCAGTGAGGCCTGATGGGGGCTGGATAAGCCTAGTCTGGCTGGGAAAGGGTTATTTTGAGAGTGCCTGAGCGTCTCAGAGCGACGTCAGTGATGCCAAAGAGAGCGACTTGGCCTCCTCGGGCCCCAGCTCTGCCAGCTGAGCCGCACACATGCAGCTCAGGTGTCAGCATGCCCGATGGTGGGACCTTGTTCTCTGACAAAGGGCTTAATCTTTCCATGTAGCAAAGCAACTTCCCCTCCCCCAAACCCTGAGCTCAGGCTTTTGTGGGCCCAGCAAGGCTGTGCCTGTGAAGGAAACTGGCATTCCCGCAGAGGCCCAGACTGGCTTGGGGAGGATGCTCGTCAAAAAGCATGAGTGTTACTGCTCTGGGAAAACCTTCCCAGGCTCTGATTGGAAACTTGGCCAGTAAGGACAGGAGCCTTCGCCCTCCCTGGGAGCTCACACTGATGCCAGGAAGGGTCCTTGGGACTGGGTTCCAGAGAGCTTGGCAAAGAGAAATGGGCCCTGGGAATTCCAAAGGCAACAGAGCATCCGCCCCAATGGTCAGTGGCCTGGACAGCTGGCTACGGAGAATCAAAGGCTATCACATACAGGCAAGACTTGTGCAAGACTCCTCACTTTTCTGGGCCTCAGCTTCCTCATGTGCAAAACCAGAGCATTTGCTAGTTACTCCACGGTTCCCTCCAGGTTTTAAGTCTAATCTGGAGTTGATGAGGGTCGTGAGCCTGGTGCACCAGGCACCTGGCTCCACAGGCTGGTTCCTTCCAGACCTGGGTGCCCAAGCTGGGTGCAGGTCCTCACCCGTCCATGCCCAGATGCTGCTTCTGACAAGAACTCTGGGAATCCTAACAGACTCTTCTTCTTCCACCTCTTCCGGGTTTGTTGTTGTTTTCTTACGTAATGAGATCATTAAGGGTTGTCTACAATGGACTTTTTCCAAGGTGCTGATGTGATGTCACAACCTCAGATGCATCCTGCGTAGGTCAGTATCCCCACCAGCAGATGAGGCTGGGTTGGTCCTCATTTCTGCTTCTAGAATGAGACAATGGGAGAATTTTAAAGGGAGATGCTCTCTGATGGGAGGAGAGAGGGAACTTATTTCCCTTCAAAGTATTTTGCTTCTTGAAACAAAAAATGACTCTTCTCCAGAATGTCTTTTACCAGACACCATCTCAGCAGGCAGAGTGGCTGCTGCTTTCTTAGGAAAAGTTGGCCTGATTATTCCATCCACTCCTTTAGAATGTAAATTCATAGGAGGCAAGAACCCCTTTTTTAGAATTTCTAAATGCATCCTGCAAAGAGAGAGAGCAGATAGGGACTGAGAAGCACACTGTTTAGATAAGAAGCAATTAGCCTTTTATATCTGTGCTCTATACATTTTCTATGTGCAGCATCTTTCCAAACTCGTTGTGGCTCCCAGGTGGCAGGTGGATGGATGGGAAGGACTGCCGGCTGTTTCTTACAACACTCTTGCCAATTCCCTTGAGGAGAAAATTCTTCACATGGCTTCTGCATGTACAGTATTTGGGCAGCAAAAAATGATTAAAGTCCGTTCGAAAATGGTTTCATGTGTTGCTTTCTGAAGACGGTTCTTAATTCTAGGAGAGAGAAAACGGGGTTCCAGGTGACTAAACAAGGAGGAAGAAGATGCCTTGTCTGAGAGGCAGAGAGAAGTACATTTCAGAAAAAGGCTGACCTGGGCTTCTGACTTCTGTTTGGGAAATCTGTTGCCACAATGATGTCATTGGGCCATGGAATCTGACTGTTCCAGGCAGCTTCCTGGCTCTGTCTCCCAGGATCCCTGCTTACAAGCCCTCAAAGCCCTCTGTTCCCACAGATTCCACAGAGGATGCCCAGAGCCAAATAGAGGGAAAGATAAGATGGAGCTAAGGCCACTGCTTTTGACCCACTGCTGCTTTCTGAGCTCTTGGGTCCAGTAGCTCTTCTCAGGCATGTGGCTGGGGCACTCTTGCTTATTTCAGCCACACCTGATACAAGCAGTAAACATAGCTGTTGACCTCCAGTGCTGTGACACCTGGAACACCCCTTCCTCTCCCTCGAGGAGGGACACAGTCACTTCTGGGCAGTGCCATTGTCCTCGTAGGACTGGGTCTGGGAGTACAGAAGATGGACAAAGTATAGTAATGTCATAGCACATGCTTGCCGGGGGAAAGGCTGACATCTGCCATCCCAAGAGCCCTTCAGAGTGACCTCCACTGCTTTGGCTCTGGCCCTTGGCCTTGCAGTTCCAGTGGGCCCCACCTCTAGATGTAAGGCCCATGAGACCTATATATAAGCTCTGGTGCTCCCCAGGGTTCTGTCTTTACTTCTTTCCCACTTCTGCTCTCGGAGACATCTCATGCACTGTCATGAATTTAAGAACTTCTGTGCTTCTAGCCAGTAAAATTTTCAAAAAAAGAAAAGACAAGAGGGACAGACAACAAAAAGTGAGATCCAGAGAAATTCTTCAAACAGAAGGAATATTGTACATACCGCATAGGGTTTTGGGGGGATTCAAGTGAGGTAATATGTTTAAAGTGCTCAGAACATGCCTGGCACATAGCATTTATTATTTTTGCTATTATAAAGGAAATGATGGAAAGGCTGAGATGTAAGAAAGAAATGTGAGCAAAGAAATAAGATTAGTAAATATTAATATATACATTATAAAACTATAATAATGCTTACTTTTTAAAATTAAATATACTAAAATATTGGAGAACAGTAGCACATAAATTGGTCCTTGGAACGTTCTTGGAGGCTAAACACACTGAATAACTTCAATCTTCCTTCAGTATCCATTCTAAAATCTAGAGTAAATACTAAGAAAATAGAAATAGAACCAAGGAGATTCAAAAATCCTAAATACAAACTATGAAGTCCAATAGTGTACTAAAAAATGATACATCATGATCAACTGGTGTTAATCCCAGAAAACAGGGGTGGTTCATTAGAAAAATTCACTGTAATTCACCACATCAGTAGACTAAAGGAGCAAAATAATTATCCTAATGCAGAAAAAGCATTTTATAAGGTTTAATCCTATTTGTAATAAAACTACTGGCAAATAGAAGGTAACTTTCTTGATTCTATAAGAGACATATACCAAAAAACCTATAGTAAATATTATGTTAATGAAAACACTTAACCTATTCTAAGACCAATGCAAGGAGAGTCAATGATGCTTCTTGGACCTGTCAGAGAACTTATGTTGCAAGGCAAACTGCTACCTTGAAATCTGGAAAGATGAGCACATACAGAGAATTAGAGCTAGTGTATGCTTACCAGGAGAACCCACTGGAGCCAAAAACTGATGGAACATTTAAATGTTAATATTAACTAATTGCTGGAGGCTGAGTGTGGACTAGTTTGAGAATGACAAACAACTGGAGGCTGGGAAGGGTGCATATTTTTATGGACTTTTTCTCTAGGCACCTACAGTAAAGACCTGAGAAAGATCTAGTCGTTTTATCAGGGGGAGGGGAAAAGAAAAGTTCTGAAAAACATTCAGAGCCTCCTCCATGACAAAAGCTTCCTCTCCAGGGTAAACACTTAACCAGAGCCCACCCTACCGTGGAGAAGGGCATTTTCCCCATTCTAGGGCCCTCTAGATTTCCTGTCTCATCTAAGGGGAGAAGAAAAGCTAAGAAACACTTGTGAAAAAAATCACAACACAGGGAAATAGACCCATTAAAAGAGTGAGGTGTGGGCTTCTCTGGTGGCGCAGTGGTTGAGAGTCCGCCTGCTGATGCAGGGGACACGGGTTCGTGCCCCGGTCCGGGAAGATCCCCCATGCCGCAGAGCGGCTGGGCCCGTGAGCCATGGCCGCTGAGCCTGCGCGTCCGGAGCCTGTGCTCCGCAACGGGAGAGGCCACAACAGTGAGAGGCCTGCCTACCGCAAAAAAAAAAAAAAAAAAAAATGAGGTGCAATCATATTATAGAATGCTTCCTCTGCCCCACAACTTATCCCCATATGAACAGCGACCTAGTGGCTTACAGTTGTAATAGCTGTAAGACACAGCCTCTGAGAGAAGCCCCAGACACAGCCTCTTAGGGAAGCCCCAAATCAAGAGGTGGAAATAAAGGGGCTTCCCTGGTGGCACAGTGGTTAAGAATCTGCCTATTAATGCCGGGGACACGGGTTCGAGCCCTGATCTGGGAAGATCCTGCACGCCGCGGAGCAGCTAATCCCGTGTGCCACAACTACTGAGCCTGCGCTCTAGAGCCCTCGAGCCACAACTACTGAAGCCCGAGTGCCTAGAGCCCCTGCCCCGCAACAAGAGAAGCCACCGCAATGAGAAGCCCACGCATCGCAACAAAGAGTAGCCCCTGCTTGCCGCAACCAGAGAAAACCCGCGTGTGGCAACAAAGAACCAACGCAGCCAAAAATAAAAAAAAATAAATTTATTTTTAAAAAAGAGGGGAGATAAAAATAAGGTCACCAGAGGAATTTGAAATCTATGACACATATAGTTACACTAAATATAGCCCAGCTCCTAGCCAGACTAACATAAAATCACACATTAAGGCCTATTTACTTTGGTTCCTGTTACCAATATCCTGTTACCCAATACGTGATGTCCAGCTTTCAACAAAATATTAGACATACTAAAGGCAAGGAAAAAACCCAGCCTGAAAAGAAAAAGCTGCAGAACCAGAGTCAAATATTATACACAATGGGGAGTTGTCAGGCAGAGAATTTAAAATAGCTACGGTTAATAGCTATTGTTAATATATTAAGGGATCTAATGAAAAAGACAACATGCAAGAACAGGTGAGTAATGCAAGCATAGAGAGGAAACCTCTAGAAACAAAAGACATGGTAAAAATAAAAATAAACTAGCAGAAATGAAGAACTCCCTTGATAGTCTCATCATTAAATGGGACGTGGTCAAGGAAAGAACTAGTGAGCTTGAAGATAAGGCAATAGAAACTTCCCATACTGGGAAAAAAAAAAAAAAAAAGTGAAAATAACAGACTGGAACATCCAAGAACTATTGGGGATTTCTAAAAAGGTGTACCACGTACATATTGGGAATACCAGAAGGAGAAAAAGTGGAGCAGAAATATTTGAAATTTGTAATGGCCAAGAATTTTCCAAAATTAGTGACACCAAACCATAGATCCAGGAAGCTCAGAGAACATCAGTTAGGATAAATACCAGTAAGCTTATACCTAGGCATATTCATATTTAGGGGAAAAAAAGATCAATACAAGGAGGCCCATTATCATTATTACCATTTAAAATAGTTCTAGGAATCCTGTACAAAGCCACAAAGACAAAAAAAGGGGCAAAGGATTGAAAAAGGGATAAAGCTATCATGTACAGATAATTTGATTACTACCTAATTAAGAAAAAAATTTTAGAACTAATGAGAGCATTCAGCAAAGTTGCTGGATACAAGATCACTCTACAAAAATAAGTTGCATTTTTCTGTAACATCTATAACCAGCAAATATGAGATATTATCCACAAAAGCAATTTAAATTATTAAGTAATGATTACTTAAGAATATGTAAGACCTCTTTGGAGAGAATTTTCAAACTCTAAATAGGAGTTGATTATCTGAATAAATGAAGAGACATTCCCTATTCTTGGATAAGGTAGTTTAATATAAAGATATTAACTCTCCAAGTTAAACTGTAAGTTCAACATAATCTAAAAATTTCAGCTGATATGTTAACTAAACTACTCTACAACTTATGTGCAATAATATAAGTCTATGAATGGTTCGATCAACTTCTGTTCAAAGGAGAAAACTCCGAGATTGGCATGTGTATACCTGGGAAATTAACATATGACAAGAGGGGCCCATTTTCCCCCTTAAAACAATGGGGAAAAGTGGATTGTTTAAAATATGTATTAGGAAAACTGGTTCACCATCTGGCCAAAAATAATCCCTACTGTTGGGCTGCACCCCACAGACTTTCAAGCCTTGTAGTTGCCTAGCCTTCAGAGGGAAGAAGAGCCTGGAGACAGTGCCAGAGTCATCAACAGTTTATTGGACAGGGGATCTTACATGTCCAAAGCAAAAGGTCCTGGGGTGACACCCCACTGTATATGACAGACAGGACATGGCAGCAATCTTTGCTACTTGGGAGGAGACGGAGGCTACCATTTACGGGGGAATTGATGTCAGGTTGGCTCATCAGTTACCAGGGAAACCAGTGGCTGGGGCAGGAGGCAAGCACGTGGGCAGTTACTGACTAAGCCCTATAATTAAGAGGATTGGAGAGTTATGTGAGTGAAGCAGGCCCTGGTTGAGCAGGGGATGTACAGAGAGCAAGGGAACAGCCGTGGGTGGCCTGACTATACACTCCACCCCTATATACCCTGCACGACCCTTACAATCTTGGTCCACCCCTCTTCCATGATATCCCTGGGTATGTAGAGGCCAGGTAGGTAGAGGTGCACTGCAACCAGATACCACAAATGCAATACAGCAGCAGCTAGAGAGTATCAGGTGTAAGATACCTACTACACCAAAAACAGGGATTTGCAGGACTTCCCTGGTGGTCCAGTGGTTAAGACTCTGTGCTTCCACTGCAGAGGGACACAGGTTCAATCCCTGGTCGGGGAGCTAAGATCTCGCATGCCATGCGGTGCTTCATGTGGCCATAAAATAAAAGGGATTTGCCAAGAGGTGGGCGATTTTGGAGCCAGGCACTTGGCATGCAAGACAGGAGGAAGGCGAGAGTCTTCAGTTGCCCTTACGTGGGTTGTCACCCAGTCCGTGAACTGATTCCCTCCACTCAGGCTAGGACGAAATGTGAGATGTTTAACAGGCACCATGGGAGATTATGACCATCATGCAAAATCAAAACAGTAACAGCATTCTGAGATAATACCGCCCCTGCCTGTGGTTTTTGTCCTGGCCTGCCGTATCACCTGTCCACCCTCATAGCCAGTGCCGAATACTGGAGAGGTGGTATAACAACGAACCACAGCGTTAATACAATGATGTCTTTCTCTAGTACGGGGCCTGGGTTAATTACCTTAGTAGCCTTAGGTGGGGCTGGGTAGAAGACAGGTGAAATCCGTAAGTCCCTTTCTAATCCTGTTCCCCACGGGGCAGCAAACCCAAACCACCAGGGGCTTACCTGCCAGTCCCAGGGCCATTTTATAACATATTCCCCCACTATGGGTAGATCCTGTGATAAGGGCAAAAGTGATTGGGTCAGTTATTGTCCTGACCAACAGTTGGCAATGGTCCTTCAGTCCTTCAGTGGTCAACAGTTGAACTCAGATGGTGTTGACTAGTTCCCTCTGGGTTAACGTGGCTTGGGCACTAGAATGATTGCTCCTGGGTTGTTAAGTTCGTAGGACTTGAGTTAGCCTCCTGGTCCACATGTTGAGAGCAGGGATCCCGTCTCAATTGTTGTTTTAAGTAGTCAATTAGCCTGGCAGCTGTGGGCTTGTAAGGTAGGTGGAAATGCTAGTGTATGTCATTTTTATTGGCCCATTCCTGAACTTCATGGCCAAGAAAATGGGATCTTTGGTTGCTATCGATGTCCATGGGGATCCCATATGTCACACACAGCTGTTCTAGACCCAGAACAGGTTTTTTTTTTGCATCGTTCAAAGACTTGGGTAGGCTTTTTATAATGTCCTCCACCTGTTGTAACATGCTGTAGACTGAACATAGCTGTTGTCTCATCACACTATATGGTTGCTCTGCACCCTTCCACAGCTGGGACCAGCAGTCCAAGGGTACTCTCATTATTTTGCCGTTGCCACAGGCCTTTACCAAACCCTTCTGAGTAACTGGCCATGTCCAATTCACAAGCCTGTCCCTGAGTTAATATTCCTAAAGCCTGTGTCTGTAGTTGTTTAGGGGTGGTGGGTCAGGGTTATGCTTGTATTTTGTAGATAATCCAGGTCCTTGTGTTTTGTCTGATTCACCAGCCATCCCTGTGAAGTCAGATGAGTCACAAGCACGGGGCTGCTACTTTTAAACTGGAAAGAGACTCTGAGGTTAACAGGATATCATCAACATAATGGAAGAAAAAGACATCTCTCATGGCAGTCAGCTGCCACAGGGCCCCACATGCTAGTGGACTGCCAGCAGGATCACCCCCCCAATGTTCCATTCCCCACCCTTATCTCCTGACATGCTGGCACTCACGGGTTTCATCAGCTTCCTGACTGGTTCACCAATTGTTGGGCTATGCCCCGCAGGCCTGTAAGCCTTGTAATTGTTTAGCCTTGAGGTGGAAGAAGAGCCTGGGGACAGCGGCAGAGACATCAATAGCTTATTGAAGGGGAATCTTACACGTCCGAAGCAAAAAGTCCTGGAGCAACACCCCACTATGGCAGGCACGCAGGCCATGGCAGCAAACTTCGCTACTCAGGGAAGAGGGAGGCTACCATTTACAGGGGAAATTGATGTCAGGTTGGCTCATCAGTTACCAGGGAAACCAGCGGCTGGAGCAAGGGACAAGCAGGTAGGCAGTTACTGATTAAGCCCTACTATTAAGTGGATTGGATAGTCACGTGAGTGAACAGGGACTGGTCGAGCAGAGGATTTACAGAGAGCAAGAGAACAGCCATCTCGAGGGAATTCCCTGGCGGTCCAGTGGTTAGGACTCTGCACTTTCACTGCCAAGGGCGCAGGTTCAATCCCTGTTAGGGGAACTAAAATCCCCCAAGCCGTGCAGTGCGGCCAAAAAAAAAAAGAGAGAGAGAGAACAGCCATCTTGAGTGGACTGATCATACGCTCTCCTACACCAAGATGCAAAGATAAGCCCTAGATAGTTTATCTTAGACCCAAGATTGAAAGGTAAATGTAAAGTTTTTTTTAAGGGATAAGGCATAGAAGTTTTTTGTTTGTTTTTTAATATTTATTTATTTGGTTGCACGGGGTCTTAGTTGCAGCAGGCAGGCTCCTTAGTTGCGGCTCATGGGGTCCTTGGTGGTGACTTGCAGCTCCTTAGTTGTAGCACGTGGGCTCCCCAATTGTGGCATGTGAACTCTTAGTTGCGGCATGCATGTGGAATCTAGTTCCCTGACCAGGGATTGAACCTGGGCCCCCTGCCTTCAGCACAGAGTCCTATCCACTGTGCCACCAGTGAAGTCCCTAAAATGTAAAGTTAATACGAGAAAAATGTAGGGACTTCCCTGGCGGTCCAGTGGTTAAGACTCCAAGCTCCCAATGCAGGGGGCATGGGTTCAATCCCTGGTCAGGGAACTAAGATCCTGCATGCTGAGTGGTGCAGCCATAAATAAATAAAAGAAAAATTTTAAAGAAATAGTTTTGTGAACTAAGGACAAGGAAGAACTTTTAATATTTCAAAAGCACAAATCATACATTACAAACTGTGTAATGTGATTACATTAAAAGTAAGGATTTCTATTTAATGAATGGCATTATGGACAGAAGTGAATAACCAGATTACAGAATAGTGATTTACAATGTCAAAAATGGCAAGGAGGGCTTCCCTGGTGGCGCAGTGGTTGAGAGTCCGCCTGCCGATGCAGGGGACACGGGTTCGTGCCCCGGTCCGGGAAGATCCCACATGCCGTGGAGCGGCTGGGCCCGTGAGCCATGGCCGCTGAGCCTGCGCGTCCGGAGCCTGTGCTCCGCGGCGGGAGAGGCCACAGCAGTGAGAGGCCCGCGTACCGCACAAAAAAAAAAAAAAAAAAGGACATGTACAAGGGATATTCATCGTAGCATTATTTGCGGTGAAGTGTGGCAGGCAGAATAACGAAGCCCCTGAAGATGCCACACCCTAATGCCCAGAACATGTGAATATGTTAATACATGGCAAAAGAGACTTTGCAGATATGAGTAAATTAAGGGCTTTGAGATAGGGAGATTATCCTGCATTATGTGAGTGGGCCCAATCTAATGAGCTGGGTCTTTAAAAGTGGAAAACTTCCCAGCCGTGGTCAAAGGGCGATGTAATTGCAGAAGGATGGGCAGAGAGATGCAGTGTGACAGAAATTAAGGACCTGAACATATGGAGAGTTAATCATACCCGGTTCATGGATTGGAGGGCACAATCTTGTTAAGATGTCAGTTCTTTCCAAATTTACCTTTAGACTCAATGCACTTTCAGTAAAAATCCCAGCAGGCTTCTTGAAGAAATTGGCATGCTGATACTAAAATTTATTTGGAAATGCAAAGAACATTGAATAGCTAAAGCAATGTTGAAAAGGAAGAACCAAGTTGAAAGACTTATATTACCTGATTGCAAGACTGACTATAAAGTAACAATGGTATTGGCATAAGGATAGATCAGTGGAACAGAATGCTGCAGAAATAATAATTTTTGACAAAGGTGCCAAAGTCATTCAATAATCTTTTCAACAAGTGGTGCTGCAACAACTGGATATTTCAGTGGAAAAATATGAACCGCGACCCTTACTTCACATAATACAAAAAAATTAACTCAAAATGGATCATAGGCCTAAATATAAAAGTTAAAATTTAAAAACTTCTACACGAAAATATAGGAAAAAAATCTTCACAACATTATGGTAGGCAGTGATTTCTTAGAACATAAAAATCACTAGCCCAGGGCTTCCCTGGTGGCGCAGTGGTTGAGAGTCCGCCTGCCGATGCGGGGGACACGGGTTCGTGCCCCGGTCCGGGAAGATCCCACACGCCGCGGAGCGGCTGGGCCCGTGAGCCATGGCCGCTAAGCCTGCGCGTCCGGAGCCTGTGCTCCGCAACGGGAGAGGCCCCAACAGTGAGAGGCCCGTGTATCGCAAAAAACAAACAAAAAAAAAGTACTAGCCCAAAAATAAAAAGATAAATTGGATTTCATAAAAGTTAAAATTTCTCCTCTTTGAAAGATACCATTATGACTCATAATAAGATGACAACTTAATAGGACAAAGTAAAAATGGGCAAAAGACTTAAACAGATGTGTCACAAAAGAAGATATACAATTGCCAATTTGATGGAAATGTAAAATAGTCTAATCACCTTGGAAAACTGTTTGGCAACTTCTTAAAAATGTCTCATACACTTACCCCAAGACCCAGCAACTCCACTTCTAGCTGTTTATCAGGAAAAATGAAGGCCTATGTCCACCCAAAGACAAAAATGCTCATGGCAGCTTTATTCATAATAGCCCCAAATTGGAAACAATACAAATGTCTAATGCATCTGTCAGGGGTCGATCAAAATATAGAAACCACACAGTAATTTGAACAAGGAAATTTTTATTTTACAATGGTGTGTTAGTTTCTGCTTTATAACAAAGTGAATCAGCTATACATATACATATATCCCCATACCTCCTCCCTCTTGCGTCTGCCTCCCTCCCACCCTCCCTATCCACCCTTCTAGGTGGTCACAAAGCACCGAACTGATCTCCCTGTGCTATGTGGCTGCTTCCCACTAGCTATCTATTTTACATTTGGTAGTGTATATATGTCCATGCAACTTTCTCACTTCATCCTAGCTTGCCCTTCCCACTCCCTGTGTCCTCAGGTCCATTCTCTACATCTGCATCTTTATTCCTGTCCTGCCCCTACATTCTTCAAAACCATCTCTTTTTTTAGATTCCTTATATATGTGTTAGCATATGGTATTTGTTTTTCTCTTTCTGACTTACTTCACTCTGTATGACAGTCTCTAGGTCCATCCACCTCACTACAAATAACTCAATTTCATTTCTTTTTATGGCTAATATTCCATTTTATATATGTACCACATCTTCTTTATCCATTCATCTGTCGATGGACACTTAGGTTACTTCCATGTCCTGGCTAAATAGAGCTGCAATGAACATTGTGGTACATGACTCTTTTTGAATTATGGTTTTCTCAGGGCATATGCCCAGCAGTGGGATTGCTGGGTCATATGGTAGTTCTATGTTTAGTTTTTTAAGGAACCTCCATACTGTTCTCCATAGTGGCTGTATCAATTTACATCCCCACCAACAGTGTAAGAGGGTTCCCTTTTCTCCACATGCTGTCCAGCATTTATGGTTTGTAGACTTTTTATGATGGCCATTCTGACTGGTGTGAGGTGATATCTCATTGTAGTTTTGATTTGCATTTCTCTAATGATTAGTGATGTTGAGCATCCTTTCACGTGTTTGTTGGCAATCTGTATATCTTCTTTGGAGAAATGTCTGTTTAGGTCTTCTGCCCATTTTTGGATTGGGTTTTTTGGTTTTTTGATATGGAGCTGCATGAGCTGCTTGTAAATTATGGAGATTAATCCTTTGTCCGTTGCTTCATTGGCAAACATTTTCTCCCATTCTGAGGGTTGTCTTTTGGTCTTGTTTACGTTTTCCTTTGCTGTGCAAAAGCTTTTAGGTTTCATTAGGTCCCATTTGTAAATTTTTGTTTTTATTTCCATTTCTCTAGGAGGTGGGTCAAAAAGGATCTTGCTGTGATTTATGTCATAGAGTGTTATGCCTATGTTTTCCTCTAAGAGTTTGATAGTGTCTGGCCTTACAGTTAGGTCTTTAATCCATTTTGAGCTTATTTTTGTGTATGGTGTTAGGGAGTGTTCTAATTTCATTCTTTTACATGTAGCTGTCCAGTGAACAAGGAAATTTTAATGTTAAAAATTATCAACTCTATCACTGTAGAAGGTTTAAAGAGAAATCTACAGAATATTCTAAAGCTGAGGGAGTGTCCAAGGAAAGAACAGATTGGAAGGGGCCCTCTCCTTCAATCAGGAATTCAAACCTTGTTGAAAAATTTGTAATGCGATGTGAGGTATGCCGGGAGCCCAAGCCAAGCCTGGTCCATAGCCTCCAGGCAATTAGGAAACATCCCTCTGTGGTACTGGCTGGCAGGGAGCACCTTGGGAGGGTCTGAGTCAGGAACCTACTTGCAGGCTGAGTGATGAAGTCCTAGGATGTGTGTGCCCATGTCTGGAGGGTCACTGGAAACAGCCTTCCAGGGAGCTGGTGGTGGAGGCTGGCAGGTTGGTGCATAGGGAAATCAGAGGCCTGCTCACCAGCGGGACGGTGCCCAAGGTGCACAGAGTCCGCCATGGGAAGCTCCAGCGAGGTGGACACGGGGCTAGGCCTGGGGCTGTGAGCTCACAGGCATGTTCTGGACACACAGCTGGGACATAACATTAATGGATGCTCCCATGGACATGCCTCTGGCAGCAGTGCAGGTGGAGGTAGAGAAGCAAACAGAAGCACACTTGATCCAGGAAAAGTTTCTTCTTCCTGCAGTGTCCCTCCACAGCGCCATCTACTGACACAGCTTAATATTGTACTCACTGCAAAGGAGAAACGCAAAAAGGGAGATATCCAACTATCCCAGAGCAGGTATTGACGGGTAGGTTTGGAGTTGACAGGCAACAGATTGATAACTGTTGCAACAGGTGCAATGGAAAAGTAATTTGTGGAAGATTAGTGTAATGGGATACCACTCAGTACTAAATAGAAAGAACTGCTGATATAGGCAACAGCACAGATGTATGGCAAAAATGGCATGTTGAACGAAAGAAACTAGACACGAGTAAATACTGTCATATGAAATTCTAGACCACATGAGACTCGTTTATAGGGAAAAATGTCAATCAGTGTTGCCTGAGGATTTGGGGTGGATGGTATTGACTGCAAAGGATCACAGAGGAATTTGGGGGAGATGATAGAAACATTCTAAATACATCTGGACTGTGGTAGTGGTTACATAGGTGTATGTGTTTATCAAAATGCATCCAACTGTACCCTTAAAATGGATGCTTTTTTTTGATTACCACAGTAAGTTTAATGAACATTCATCGTCTCATATAGATACAAAAATAAAAGAAGAAGAAAAAAATATTTTTTCCTTGTGATGAGAACTCAGGATTTGCTCTTGTAACAACTTTTATATGTAACATACACCAGTGTTGATTATATTATGTTGAGGATGCATTTTATTTTATGAAAATTATACCTCAGTAGTGTCTATTTTTAAAATATCATCTATAAATCAGATACCTGTGCTTGTGTAGGATGTAGAATACCATTGCCTTCCAAACCCTGCTACCTTGTAAATTCCAGGATAAAGGCCTTATGAGAAAATCACAGCTTTGATTCAAACACTGGAAACGTCCCTCTTCCTGCAGGAGGTGGATTCTCAGAGCAGAAAAGCCTTAGAGGTCATAGAGGATTATTCTGGATTATTCCTGGGAAACAGACGAGATGGTGGGCCTGGAAGGAAGTTGCCCAGGAAAGTCCAATCATGTTCTCTCTGGGGGTAGGCCCCCGCATTCTTCTCTAGCTCAGCCACCACTGGTCCTGCATCTTTCATGGTTTGGTCATAAGCACAGATGGTATGAGGGAACAACGACAAAGGGAGATGCCCTTCAAGACTGGCCATCCCACCAGGCAGGGATAAGGGATGCAGGAGGAGCAACTTGCCTAAAGAAAACGGAAACTCCCTAAAGATCCTGACAGCCTCTGAAAGCGGGAAGCATCACGGATTGACACATAGCAGTAACAACTGTGAATAGTAATACTGACAATTATGAGAACAAATTGTAAAGAAGTTGCAGAAGTCTGGCATGCAGCTCCTTTATAAATGAGGCCTAATGACGGGTAGTGACCCAGTAGCTAATGTTTGCTGGTGCTGGTGGGCGAGTGGAGAGCCCACAGTCTTGATTTGTATGTGTGTACTTGCCTCAAAACTCCACAGATCTGTAAAATATAGGCTGGTTATAAAAGTCTTCACCTCAGCAAAACCAAAAGAAATCTTGTGAGTTTGAGAATTTCAATTCCTAGGTCTCAGGTATATCAATGGCCCAGAGGGGGTTTACTGAACTTGCCTTATGAATATATGTATACAATGAACTATTTCTCCTCCTAACAAGAACACAATGTGAATAATGGAAGATTGACTAGAGCACCTTTTAACTCAGTGCTCCGAGTGCTGGGCACCCATCCCAGCGAGCTCCCACATGGTATCAAAATTGGGCATGACCCCGATGTTCATTGCAGCACTATTCACAAATATAGCCAAGACATGGAAACAACCTAAATGTCCATAGACAGATGAATGGATAAAGAAGATGGGGTACATATATACAATGGAATATTACTCAGCCATAAAAAAGAATGAAATAATGCCACTTGTAGCAACACGGATGGACCTAAAGATTATCATACTAAGTGAAGTAAGAAAGACAAATATCATATGATATCACTTATATGTGGAAGTTAAAATATGACACAAATGAACTTATCTACGAAACAGAAACAGACTCACAGACATAGAGAACAGACATGTGGTTGCCAAGGGGGAGGAGAGGTGGGGGAGGGATGGAGTGGGGGTTGGGGGTTAGCAGATGCAAACTAGTATATATAGAATGGATAAATAACAAGGTCCTACTGTGTAGCACAGGGAACTATACTCAGTATCCTGAGATAAACCATAATGGAAAAGAACATAAAAAAGAATGTATATATATGTATAACTGTATCACTTTGCTGTACAGCGGAAACTAACACTACATTGTAAATCAACTATACTTCAATAAAAAAGGAAAGAAAAAAGTGAGCATGTGTAAGGATGGTCGTTTTGGAATTGTCCACCATGGTGGAGAGTTAGAGGTAATCTAGGTAGCTATCTGTCTGGGGAAGTGGATGAGTATAACATGGAGGAGACACTCAGCGGGATGCAGTGCAGAAGTTAGAAGCACAGATGACATACACACACACAGATAGATCTTAAAAATAGAGTGCTGGGTGAAAAGGCAGTAAACAGACTAAAGTCTAGCATATAATACCATGTATGAAAATTAAAAGTACAGCTCACAGGGACTTCCCTGGCAGTCCAGTGGTTAAGACTTCGTCTTCCAATGCAGGGGGTATGGTTTCGATCTCTGGTTGGGGAGCTAAGATCCCACATGCCTCCGGCCAAATACCCGAGACAAAACAGAAGCAATATTGTAACAAATTCAATAAAGACTTTAAAAAATGGTCTGCATCAAAAAAATCTTTAAAAACATGTACAGCTCACAAAATAATACCACATATTTTGCAAGAATATACACACATACACGTCAAAATATTTTGCGAGTATTTTTTTTTTAATAAGGGGAGTAGAAGTGAGAAATGGGCATAAAAGGGAGTATCTAAATGAACAAGAAAGGGACCTTGCCCAGGCCAATGATAAAAGCATGTTATGAATTTATGTGGCCAAATGGACCTCAACTGATTAACATGTTATAGAAGCAAACTGAGAGCTCCAAACCAAGAGTTTTGGACTGTATAAAAGGGCCGGGAGAACAGAATGTCTCAGGAGAATTCCACTCACACCATCCTCAGGCCAAAGCTGCCTCGTGCTACCGAGCTGATCTCCGTACAGGGTTATGGCGACTGGGAACTGTTAGTGCAGGACAGCGTGTGTCTGCGTGTGTATCAGTGTCCATGACATCGGTGTTGAGATGCACATGGGTTAGAATTCAGAGTCCACTTGCAGTTTTCCTTAAGCTTTACTCTCTGTGGAGTCTCTTATACAAAAATAATACGATCTCTATTTACATTTGATGTAAGGAATGGGAATGGATACATGCACAACTCAGGCAGCAAGATAACAAGGACATGGGAGTAGCTGAGAACCCCATCTTGAGAAAGAGACCCTTACCTGAGGGAGGTGCCCCTCCAGGTTGTATGCCTGCTGGTCACCATCCAGTACCCGCCATGTCCACCAGGTCACCAGGATGCTGCATATCACATTCTCAGGAGTTCTGGGATGGGCCAGGTGCCCCACTGGTAGGGACACAAGGCCCCGTGATGGAGGGTGGGAATCATCAGGCCTGGTGAGGACTGGTTGGGGCAGATGTCCTAGCAGGAGCAGGGGCAGCTTATCTGGGCCCAAGGCCTGTGCAGGTTGGGGAAGAAGCAAGGTGAGGAGGAGGGGCAGGGGGACAGGCCAGGGTAGAGGTGACCCAGGAAGGGAGGTGGGAAGGGGCAAAACTGGTAGGAGGAGGGAGACAGTCTGGGCATGTGGTAGGAAGAGGACCGGTTTGGTCTGAGTAGCTGGTGACTGAGGCAGGCACAGGGTGAACAGACAGGGAAGTCATAGGGACAAGAGGCAGGACAGGAGGAAGAAAGTGAGCTGAAAGCTGAGCTGGGGCAAGGGGAGAAGTATGATGAAGAGGAGGTTGGACAGGAATGAGACAGGGCAGCTTCTTCTTCATGGCTCTCCGTTGAGAAGTGATGGCCTCAGTGTTCTGCATTCTTTCTTTGCTTGATGCCATTATGACTCAGATTCCATCAATAGAGAGTCCAAAATTCTCTGACATTTTGACTTGGAAGTTACCTTTGAGATCCATGAGTACAGCTTTCTCCATCTTATAAATTAAGAAACAAAGGCCCAGAGGGTTGTCCAAAGTCACCCAACGGTTAATTAGGGGCATAGTTTGGGTAGAATCCAATCCAGAGCTCATAAAAACAATCCCAGGCTGACCAGAGAGTGGGTCAAAGTGCGGGGCTCTCCAGCATGTGGAGGGGGCTCCTCTGCTCATTAGGGCCCACCCTGGATAGAGGCAATGGAGATGCCCACTCTCCATCCTTGAAAGGCACCTTCTATCCCTGTCTAGCCGTCGTCAGAACCTGCAAGAAGCCTCTTATCTTCCCACCATTGAAAAGCCTGCTGCATATGCACAGAAAAGGGACTGAACATGAAGGAAACACTAATGCTGACCGGTTCACCAAGCAATAACTGAGCTCAAACGGCCCTGGGGTATGGGCACTGGGGGAAGAAGGACCTGGAGCAGGGGGATGGGGATGGGTCAAGGAGAATTTAGAGCCTCCCTCTAGTCATTGCATTAGACGCTCCCACACGTTTCTCAATGTCTCATTAAACATTCACCAGACAGGGATGTTACCTCCATTTTAAGGAAGAAGAAACTATGCCCAGAGAGGCAAAGACACTTATCCAGGGCACACAGCCTTGAGTAACAATACCAAGACCAGAATCCTGGCACCTGGTTCTGTGCTCTTTCCATTAAATGATGACACTGGGAAGTGGGATGGGAACACAAGGGGACAAGCCCCCGCACCAGAATGAGAATTTGGTTGAGTTTAGAATTTTAGGTTATTTTCTCTCAGAAATTTGGAGCTATTGCTTCTCTGTAGTTTTAGAATGAGTATTGTAAATTTTCATCTGAACTCTGAAGTCAACATGATGCATACTCCATCGATAGGGAATCTGTTTTCTTTGTGCTTTTAAGATTTTTTTCTTAATCCTTGATTTCTGAAATTTCATTACAATATCGCTTTTTCAGTTTATTCTGCCAAGTCCTTGGTGAGGTCTTTCCATTTGAGGGTTTCATCAGTTCTGGGAAACCCCTGTGAGAACTGCTTGAGAGGTCTCTCTTCTCCAGTATCTTCTCTTCTTCTGGAACTCTTATTTGATGGATGTTGAAACTTCTGGACCTGTCTCTTAACTTTCCTTTAAAACATTTTCTATCTTTGTGTTTGGGGGATATCTTTTGAAAGAATTCCTCAGCTTAATCTTCCAGCTCACTGATCTCATCTTCACCGGCATCCATGCTGCTATAGGGCCTCTCCCAGTGAATATTTTATTTCAGATTAAGTTTTTGATCTCCAAGCTCTTTAGCTGATTAATGTCTATGATGCTGTAACCTCTTTCATCTCTGAGAATAGTTATTTTTCTAAAGTCCTATTCTGCTTGCTCTGTTTCCTTGGGCTCTTCTGTCTCTGTGGTCTCTCTCTCTTCTATGATTTTAGAATTCATCAAATGTTTAGGATCCTTGTGCACTCATTTTTGTCACTGACATGTCCTGTTAACTAACCTAGTTATGGTTTTCAGGGATCCCTAACAGTTTCTGGTCCACTGGAAGAAACGCTTGTTGGTTACTAGCATTGTAAAAATTTATTAAAATATTTTTTCTTTCTTTCCTATGATTCAGGGCAGAAGAGGGAAGCTATAGAATTATTAAGCCTCCCACCTGGGGCCAGAACTTCTGCTTTATCAGTGTATTCTGTGCTATTACCTTATGTATGTATGTATATGTGTGTGCATACTCCTTTCCCTGAACTCTTAATAGGCTGTATTAATTAGCATTCTCCAGAGAAACAGAACCAATAGGAGATATAGATAGATATAGATTATATAAATTTATGTTAATTATATTATAATAACATATTAGTGATATTATTATAGTATATGTATAGTCAATGTATTATTTATTTAGATAACATTTATAACATGTTTAATTACAATAATATATTAATGTGATACTTACTATATAGGAATTTATTATAAGGGGTTGGTTCATACAATTATGGAGGCTGGCAAACCCAAAAACTTCAGTGTGGGCCCACAGTCTGGAGAACCAGGTGAGCTGATGCTCTAGTTTGAGTCTGGAGGCCATTTGCTGGAGAATTCTCTCTTGCCTGGAGGAGGCCAGTCTTCTGTTCCATTCAGACCTTCAACTGATAAGTCGAGGCCCACTCACACTATGGAGGGCAATCTGCTTTAACAAAAGTCCACCTATTTAAATGCTAACCCCACCCCAAAACACGCTCACAGAATAATGTTCTTGTTGATTGTTAGGACCTTTATATATAATCCAGTTATTAATCCTTTGTTGGTTTTAGATGTTGCACCTATCTCTTTACAGTCTGTCATTTGCCTTTTAGTTTATGGAATCTTCTGTAAAGACATTTTCACTTTTGTGTAGTTAGGCTTGCCTAAGTCTTCATGATTTCTGTTTACCTCAGGAAAACCTGACAACCACTAGGTTACAACGAAAACGTTCTCCTCTGGTTCCCCTAAAATGTTTACATTTAGCTCTTTAAGGCAGTAGGAGTAGAGGTTAGGAACCTGGATGCCGAAAGAGACTGCTTGGGTTGGAATCATGGCTCCCATTATGAGTATGCTGAAATAAAATCAATTTCATATGAATTTTGCCTATTTAGTCAACAAATATCTTTTTTTTTTTTTTTTTTTTTGCAGTACGCAGGCCTCTCACTGTAGTGGCCTCTCCCGTTGCGCAGCACGTGCTCCGGACGCGCAGGCTCAGCAGCCATGGCTCACGGGCCCAGCAGCTCCGCAGCATGTGGGATCCTCCCAGACCGGGGCACGAACCCGTGTCCCCTGCATCGGCAGGCGGACTCTCAACCACTGCGCCACCAGGAAAGCCCAACAAATATCTTTTCAGCACGTATTTGATGCCAGACACTGTTTATATAATACAGCAGTAAACAAAACAAAACCCCTTACCATTATGGAACTGACACTCTAGTGGATAACAAGCTAACATTTACTGAGCCCTCACTATGTCACTCACTTTACTAAATCATTTAATCCTCATAACAACCTTATAAGGTAGGTACTATACTATTATTCCCATTTTTCCGATGAGGAAGAGGAGGCATGGAGAGGTTAAGTGACACCTCCCCACCCCCACCCCAAGGCCACACAACCAGTAAGTGGCAGGGTCAGGGTTTGAACTTGGGCGTCCCATCTCCAGAGCATGCGCTTCAAGCCCTCACTACACTATGCTGTCTTCTTCCGTTGTCCAGAGGCGACATCTGCGAGGGTTAGGCTCTAGTTTCATACGGCCAAATAGTTTTCCAAAAAGACAGTGCCAGTTTAGGGTTCCATCAATCCTTCACTCATGCTACCAAGTTTTATTTAGCAACTCCTATGCTGGCATTCATGAGGGACAAGACAGACACGATCTGTTGTCACAAAGTGATTACCATATAATGGGGACACAAATAAGCAAAAGGTCCTTAGGAAACATGTGCCCAGTGCTGACAGAGGAGACACTGTCAAGCACTAGGAGCGTACCTGTGTCAGACTTGGTGGTTCAGGAAAGAGAGAGCAAACTTCTCAGGTAACCTTCTAAGAAGAATGGCATCGCGCGGGTCACGTGGCTGGGGAGGAGCCTGTGCGGGAGTAGGGGTTGGGAAGAAGAATTAGCTGAGCCAGTGGGGTGGGGTTACTACGGCAGCAATGTCGGTGAAGGGAAAGAATAACGAACACCTGGTGGCGAGAGAGAGCAATGGAGGTTTAATTGAGTTTACAAGCTCCTTACAAGCGGAGTTTTAGGGAGTTTCTGCAAGAGATTGAACTGAGCAGCAGTCCCTTCTAGAAAGGCTTGGTAAGCCACCTGAAAGAGAATGGACTTCATTCTATGAAAGGTGGGGAGGCTCCGAAGGCTATTAAGAAAGGGAAAGACATTTTTTTTAAAAAATTTATTTATTTATTTATTTTTGGCTGTGTTGGGTCTTTGTTGCTGTGCGCGGGCTCTCTAATTGCGGCGAGCGGGGGCTGCTCTTCGTTGCGGAGTGCGGGCTTCTCATTGCAGTGGCTTCTCTTGTTGCGGAGCACAGGCTCTAGGCATGCGGGCTTCAGTAGTTGTGGCGCACGGGCTCAGTTACTCCGCAGCATGTGGGATCCTCCCGGACTAGGGCTCGAACCGGTGTCCCCTGCCTTGGCTTCTTAAGCACTCACCACCAGGGAAGGCAGAGAAAGACACATTTAGAATCACGTTTTAGGGACTTCCCTGGCGGTCCAGTGGTTAAGAATCTGCCTTCCAATGCAGGGGATGTGGGTTCGATCCCTGGTCAGGGAACTAAGATCCCACATGCCACAGGGCAACTAAGCCCACGCGCCGCAACTAGAGAGAAGCCTGCATGCTGCAACGGAAGATCCCTCATGCCACAACAAAGATCCTGTGTGCCTCAACTAAGATCCGATGCAGACAAAATAAAATAAAAAAAAAAGGGGGGGGGGCTTCCCTGATGGCGCAGTGGTTGAGAGTCCGCCTGCCGATGCAGGGGACACGGGTTCGTGCCCCGGTCCGGGAAGATCCCACATGCCACGGAGCGGCTGGGCCCGTGAGCCATGGCCGCTGAGCCTGCGCGTCCCGAGCCTGTGCTCCGCAACGAGAGAGGCCACAACAGTGAGAGGCCCGCGTACTGCCAAAAACAAAAACAAAAACAAAAAAAACCAGAATCATGTTTTAGAAACACTACTCTGACTCCAGTGTGTGCAGTGTACCGACCAAGGAAGCAAATTCAGTGAAGAAGCTATTGCACTGAATCAGGAGAGAAAAGTAGAGTGGCCTCAACTGGGCCAGGGATAGTGGGAGCAATTTGAGATGAATTAAGGAGGCAGAATGGGCAGAACTTGCTGGCTCATTGGAGCGAGATATGGGGAGAAGTAAGCTTGACACTCAAGTTTCTGGTTTAGGAAGCAGGGTGGATGGGGAATACTGCAAGAGCAGGTCTGTTTGGGGGGAGAAGGCATGAGAAGGCGATGGGTCCTGGTTTTGACCTATTAGGAATTGTGCGCATTGCAGGACATCAGTTGGCATTTGGGTGGTCTGCCAGAAGCTCAGGAGAGAGATCTGAACTATGGTTGCCCTTCTGAGAGGATTCTGCAGAAATGTAATCTTCAAACGGTGTGTAGAGTGAGAAGGGACAGCACCTCGGACCAAGGAACAACAGTTATGGCCCAAGACACACTGAGGTGCCCACAAAGGAGACTGGAAATGGCAGTTCGAGAGGCAGGAGGAAACCCAGGAGCAGGGGGCATCATGGAACCCACGGGAAGAGAACATTTTAAGATGAAGGGAGCAATCAGGAGGGGAAAAAAGGACTTTCTGCATTTAACCAGAAGATGGCGAGAGCAATTTTAATTCAGAGTCAAAGTGGCTGGTCAGGGACTAGGAATAGCTCCTCAGAGTACCTGCCTTTCTAAAGACGCTGAAGCAAGCTGCCTTCCCTCGAACCCACCCTACACTGGAGAATTAAGGAAAATGGGTTCAGTGGAGGAAATAATCCGTGAAGCTATCCACCCTCAGGGGTATGCTTTAGGAGATTTGGGGAAAAACCCATAACTGAATCAAGGTGATTGGCTTTCCAGGGTGGTTGTAACCCAATCCCATCAAAGAACTCCCTAAAGGTGGCAATAAATAGAGCTGTGTAGAGGGAGTGTGTCCTTCCTTCCAGGGAGAGGCAGCCTGGGGCCTGAGTGAGCCCTTGCTCGTCAGGGAGCACCCTTCCTTGTAAGCCTTGCTCAGCACAGCTTTCTGCCTGCTCTGGTGAGTCTCAGCCTGGTAGAAGGGGCTTCCTTCCTGGCTTCCTTTTGTAAAATTATGCTCACTCTTTGCTCTCTATGCCTTAGGCATGAGGGCACCCAGAGAGGTTATCTTAAGAAATACAGCCTCTCGGCTCCTTCTGGTTTAAATGGATTTGGATTTGAACTGGAAGTTTTCCCCACTTAGGTCAGAGAGAATATGGCAGAGCAGAGGTTGTTGAAGCCACAGTGGTGGTGGTTGATCCACGGTGGGCTTTAGGAGCTGTGAGGCAGGATTGCTCTGCCTGCAAGTCAGTTGCAGACGCCTGTGCTCTGGACCTCAAAATACAGGCCTGGGGAAAGAAAAGAAGGAGAAGAAACAAAATATAAGCCTGGAACCCGCTAACCTCTGTGGCCTCGATGTCTCTGCCAACAGCTGGTGTCAGGGTCTCTCCCTGTGCTCAGGCCAGGTTGGCAGGGAGGACGTGCCCCCAAGCCAAGGCCCCCCGTGCCTCTTATTTTGTGTGGAGGCAGGAGGGCAAAGCAGGATATCTGAATTCTGGGTGGTGGGACCTGGGCGGGGCGCAGGGCGTGGTGTCCACCTCCACTCCATTTTTTCACAACAAACAAACCAATCAAATAAGACCTTTCATTCCTTCAAAAAAATAAAATAAAATTATTAAATGCCTACAGCACTGAAAGCCACAAACTCTACCCTCATGGTCCTTACAGTCTAGTGGGGAAGAGATACGATAATATAATAAACATATACAATATAAATTATCTAGGATATTTCACGTTGACTGGTGCTCTGGAGAAAACTAAAGCAGGGGAGAGGGACAGGGAGAAACAGGGTGGTAGGGAAGGCGCTTAGGAGATGCCTGTATCTTAGAAAACTCTTCACATCAGTAGATAGGAGCTCCTGTAAGTTTCATTGCTGAAGTACTTCGTTTTCAGGATGCGCCACACTTGTTTATCAAACTCCCCACTTTTATGATGGCTTCCCATCTTCCCTTATTCCGAATCATTTGACAGTTGTTGTATAGCACTCGTTAGATTCTAACAAGGATAACATTTCTGAAGTCAGCATGTGTTTTATATTTCCTTGCCAGGTTCCTGGACTCCAGCAGCTGGTTCTGGTGTCCTGCTTCCCTCTTCATCCCTAGCTGGCCCACCCTCTACACCCTCAGCTCAGGTGCACATGGCCTCCAGAGGCAGCAGACCCAAGCCCCAGAGCATTCCACTCAGCTTGGAGGGAATCCAACAGAACCAGCGGATGTGGTTGGTGAAGCTTCCTAAATACCTGTCACAGCAGTGGTCTGAAGCTTCTGGAAGCGGTGAAGTAGGGAAGCTGCAGATTGCCAAAAATCGAGGAAAGTCTGAAATCTCATTTATTTTGAATAAGGAACTTACAGACATTCGGGGTACAGATGGACAACCTGCCCCGGTCATTGCTCCCAGGGAGCATCAGCTTGTCTTGCAGGGGGTCAGAGGGCAGGTCCTCACAGTGCTGACTGAGCGTGCACCGGATCAGCTCTCCCTGGAAGGAACGGTGGTACATCGGGGGGAATGCAGACCTGCTCTGAGCGAAAACTACATGAGGCTGAAGAGAAAGCAAATAGAGGAGTCTTCCAAACCTGCCAGAACCGTACAGAAACTGGAGAAGGTAGTCACGACCAATTATAAACCTGTTGCCAATCATCAGTACAACATTGAATATGAGAAGAAAAAGAAAGAAAATGGAAAGAGAGTGAAGGCTGATAAAGACCAAGTTTTAGCCTTGCTATTTGCTGCCTTTGAGAAACACCAGTATTATAACATAAAGGACTTGGTTGGCATCACTATGCAACCTGTGGTGTACCTGAAGGAAATCTTGAATGAAATCGGTGTTCAGAATGTAAAAGGGCCCCACAAAAACACGTGGGAGCTAAAAGCAGAGTACCGGTATTATCCGGCAGCAGCTAAGAGTGAGTGAGACAGCCCTTTGTCAAGAAGCGTCCATATGAGCGTGACAATCTTCCGACGCTAAAAGTGATGTGAGGCTGTGCTATTATTGCTAAGAGATGGGGCGGTTAAATATCTTTTTAAGTATTCACATTTAGATTGTAAAACAGGGGAATAAAAAAAGATGTAAACGGAGAAAATGTTGTCTGAGGACTGCCCGTCTTTGCTGCATCCCCAAAGAGCTCAGCTCCTCTCAGTCTAAAGAGAAGTATCCTCAGAAACTGGACAGGGGTGGGACCGGGGATGGGCCTGGAGTGGAGGGCAGGGTTGGCTGGGGTAGGCGTGGAGGCCAGCAAATTCTACATTCTGAAATTACCGAAGAACACAGTTGTTTTTGAAATGTGTAAAACGTATGGTCCTTTCATATGCAGAAACATCAATGAAAAACTATTTAGAGTAAGAGAGTGAGATAATTAAAACAGGCAGTTGCAGGTAGGGGAGGATGGACTCCAACTGATGGAGTGGAAACAGGCTGCATTAGAGATCCTTTCCTTACTTCAAGGGAGCTGTGAGTTGTATCTTAAATTTGGATCCCTGATCGTTGCCTGAAACATCTTTTCAAGAGATTCCACTCTGGCAGCAAGCACTGAAATGAAAATTGACAAGGGTAGTGGCAACAATGACAATAATAATGGCTAACATTTATGCACTTGGTGTAAGCTAGGTGCTGTGCTCAGGACTTGATGGCATTTATTAATTTTTTCTTTTAGCAGCTCCACGAGGGAGATGTGGAGTCTCCTGCTCTCCCACCCCATCCTTCAAAGGCTGCTGAGGGACGTGGGGTTGAGGAAGGGTTTTTTAATTTTTATTTATTTTGGCTGCGCCGGGTCTTAGTTAGACGTGGAAGTCTGGAGGCCAGAGGAGGTCTGTTTCACTGCCTTGTTCAGGGTGTTCTGCTGCAAGGGGACCGGTCTCATTCTTGGAATGTGCCGTGACAAGGGCTACAAATGTTTCCTCTGGGCCGGGAGCTAGAGAGGGAGTTGGCGTGCTGTTATCCAGGGTCCAACGGGGCTGTCTGGAGGGGTGGAGAGACCTTGGTCGACGTAGGCTGAGAAGTGGCATCTGATGCCAGGGCTGCGGAAGGAATCATAAGCAGACACGTAGAGCAGAGGTGCCTTCCTCTGCGTCAGGCTTACTGAAGGAGAGATGTGTCCGTGATGGGAAACCTCCCGATAACCAGCTCAGCACCTGTGAGAGCACTGGCCTTCTTCATCTACCAGAGCCAACCAGAGCTGGCTTACACCAGAGGCCTTGAAATCAGATCTCAGGAGTACCAGTTCACATACTACTTTCCTTTCTCCTCCATCCTTACACGTTGGCGGGCCCCAAACAGTGGTTAATGAATAGGGGAGGAGACAGCAGGAAGTGAGGAGGGAGCAGAGTGATGAAGCTGTTCCCACGTGGGGAAGGTGAGAGGGCTCAACACCGAGCCGTGTCTGGGCGTTCTTATCACTGTATCAAGACCGTTTGGGACCTAAAGTGACTGTAGGGCTATTTATTTCCTAGAGAAGAAAAGGGCGGGTTTGCCAGAGTCTCTTCCAGGGAAGGAGGTTACTCCATAAATGAATATTAAAGAGATGGTAAGAGGCAAAAAAAAAATTAGTTTGATTAAGTCTTGAATATCGTTTATTCAACTGATGGGGGGAGTAACTCTAGTCAGGGGAGTAAGGTGAAGGCAGCCAATGTTGTGTGACTTTATTCCAAAAACAATCAGCTGCTGAGGACAGGCCCAGAATCAGAGTTGGGGTTATCAAGGGTTGGAGGTTTTCTAGGTTAGTATGATGGGTGGAGAGAGGGGAGAGAGTTGAAGCTGTTTACAAAGATTTATAATGACGGAAAGGTGGAAAGTGGAGACAGGAGGGGACAGACAGATAGTGGAAAGTAAACAGCATCAAGTCCTGGGAGACCCCAGTGGGGTTGAAGAATTACTGGAGTATAGGTACCAGAGAACCTGAACAGGAAAGACGGGAGGTGGTGGTCAGTGATGTTAAGTAACTTCTGTGAAGTCGTAAAGCCACCAAGAGGGGAAATGGTGGCCTTCCATCAGTTAGACCGGTAGTCCCCAACTCCTGCTCATTGTTTCTGTTCTATTAGAGAGCCTTCCATGAAATCTGAGTTCCAGTTACTCACAGAAGGTGAATAAAGGGAATCATGCTCAATGTGATCTCATCGATGTCCTCCAAAGTAACAATGCTTGGGCCTTCCCTGGTGGCACAGTGGTTGAGAGTCCACCTGCCGATGCAGGGGACACGGGTTCGTGCCCCAGTCCGGGAAGATCCCACATGCCGCAGAGCGCCTGGGCCCGTGAACCATGGCCGCTGAGCCTGCGCGTCCGGAGCCTGTGCTCCGCAACGAGAGAGGCCACAACAGTGAGAGGCCCGCGTACGGCAGAAAAAAAAAAAAAAAAGTAACAATTCTTATTGAAGTTCCAGAATGCTCTGAGTGACGCATGTAGTGCTGGCCAACCTGGGCTAGCTCCCAGAGAGGACACGCTTTTTCAGTCCAACACAGAGGAGCACATGGAGGAGGAATGAGCAGACCAGCCTTTCCCATCAGATCGCGTGGCACAGGACTTGCACTCAATGCATTCTCCTTAAATGAGTGAATGGCTTTCAATGCACGAACATTTACTAAATCTATCCGTCCAATTAGACTGCTACGGACAATTCATGGTTGAATTTAAGTCAATTTGAATAGGTAAGTGAAGCTCTGGAAATGTTATAAGCGAGTGAGGAAAGTGGCTTCAAGGACTTTATGGCTACAGAAGGTTAACAGTATTTGGAATGAAATGAGCAGCAAGATCATACAAAGTCATTTTGAGGACTGCAATTCCTTTAACCAGAACAATACGACTAAGTTAAGCAAAGCGTGGCTCTGTATCCCAGATGTGGAGAGGCGCTAACAATTATATTCAGAACTGGTAGAGAAGCAATTATACTCCAATAAAGATGTTAAAAAAAAAAAGAAAGAACTGGTAGTGAGGGAGATTGAGAGACAGGGAGAGAGTGCCAGCTACCTGGTACTACCAAAGCTACCTGCTTTGTCCTAAATTCCACTTATACCATTAAAAAAAGAACTTATTTTATATATAAAATAGATAAACAACAAGGACCTACTGTGTAGTGCAGGGTAATAACCTAAAATGGAAAAGAATCTGAAAATGAATATACATATTATATAATCATACAAGTATTATATATATAATCAGTTTGCTGTACATCTGAAACTAACGAAACATTGTAAATTAACTATACTTCAATTTAAGAAAAGAACTTATTCAATGCTTATTGATTTTTGTCTCCACTGAGAGTCTTTTAAATAAGTCATAGTCATACTTTTTTTTATTGAGGTATAATTGACATATGTCATTATATTAATTTTAGGTATACAACATAATGATTCAATATTTGTGTATACTGTAATATGATTATCACGATAAGTCTAGTTAACATCTGTCACCATACGTAGTTACAAAAATAGTTTTTTCTTGTGATGAGAACTTTTAAGATTTACTGTCTTAGAAACTTTCAAATGTGCAATGGAGTATCATTAACTGTAGTTACCATGCTGTACGTTGTATCTCCGTGCCTTATTCACTTTATGACTGGAAGCTGTGCCTTTTGATTCCCTTCACCCATTTCGCGCCCTACCCCTCTGGCAATTACCCATCTGTTCTCTATGGTATGAACCTGTTGTTGTTGTTTTTTAAAAAATATCCCACACATAAGTGAGACCATAACGTATCTTTCTCTGTCTGACTTATTTCAATTAGCAAAATGCCCTCAAGGTCCATCCATATTGTCACAAACAACAAGATTTCCTTCTCTTATGGCTGAATAATATTCCCTTGTGTGTGTGTGTGCACGTGTGGGCATGCATGCATCACATTTTCTTTATCCATTTATCTATGGATGGACATTTAGGTTGTTTCCATATCTTGGCTATTGTAAATAATGCTGCAATAAACATGGGGGTGCAGACATCTTTTTGCATTAGTGTTTTCCATTTCCTCAGATAAATACCTAAAAGTGGAATTGCTGGATCATATGATAGTTCTATTTTTAATTTTTTGAGGAAACTCCATACTGTTTTCCACTGTGGCTGTACCAGTTAAGCCATGGTCGTCCTTGATGTCTGAGTGAAAGAACTTGCAATCAGAATTCTGGGTGGGGAAGGGACTACACACAAGAAGCCCATCAAGGATTACCAAGAACTACACTCTTTAGAGATTATTTAGCAGCAGGATATCCCTGGCCTAAGAGATGTTACTCCTTTCCAATTCTGAAGCTCAGCATGAAGGCAAAGGGCAGATGAGAAATAGATCAAAAGTAGAGATGACAATCGTAGTCACTTGAGGGTAACATTTCCAAGATTTGGGGAATAGGGACAATGGGAGACGAGAAAAGTAACTCCCTAAGTGAAACCTGATAGCCATTCCAGGACTTAGGCATTAATTTAACAAAGCTTAACACAAACCAAAACTTTAACGAAAATTACTATTTCCTATTTAAGAGGAAATTTTAAGTTGGGAGAAAGGCTTGATAAAGAAGTTGATTTAGCTGCTTATGGGTGAATTTGCCAAGGATGCTCTGGTGTTCCAGATAGCCCAGGTTAGCTGGAGGAATCAGAGGAGGTAAGCGGAATGGTTTGTCTTTATCCTCCATAATGTACCCATGTGGACTGATCATATTAGTTGCTTAATAGTAGATTATTAAAATAAAGGCTTAAGCTGCAAGGCTATATTGTACAGCACATGGAATATAGCCAATATTTTATAATAACTTTAAATAGAGTATAATCTATAAAAATATCGAATCACTATTTTGTACACCTGAAACTAACATAATACTGTAAATCAACTACACTTCAATTAAAAAAAAAAATAAAGCTAAATAACTCTCCTAAAGGGACTTCCCTGGTGGTCCTGTGGTAAAGAATCCACCTTCCAATGCAGGGAACGTGGGTTCCATCCCTGGTTGGGGAACTAAGATCCCACATGCCACGGGGCAACTAAGCCCACGCACCACAACTACTGAGCTCACGCGCCTCAACTAGAGAGCCCGTGTGCCGCGAACTACAGAGCCCACGCTCTCTGGAGCCTGCACGCCACAACTAGAAAGAAGCCCGCACACCACAACAAAGAGCCCCCTCGCTGCAACGAAAGATCCCACATGCCACAAGGAAGATCCCGTGTGTCACAACCAAGATCCGACATAGCCAAAAAACAAAACAAAACAAAAAAACCCCAAAACTCTCCTAAAAATAAATTAAAAAAAATAAAATAAAGGCTTATTTGTTAGGGTGCAGTGAACCCTCCAAAACATTGATTCCCCTCTATCTCTGCCCCCAAATTTCTCACCTTTAGTCCCAGGTGAGTGTGCTGGCAAAGCACTTGGTGAGGAGGCTTCTCCTGACCATGGCTTGTCTCCTGAAGGGACTTCATCCTTAGCTGTTTGTTGATTTCAGGGAAGCCAAGGTGTTAAATGTCTTAAAATTTCATCAAAATAGGATGGACAGGGACTTCCCTGGTGGTGCAGTGGTTAAGAATCTGCCTGCCAATGCCGGGGACATGGGTTTGAGCCCTGGTCTGGGAAGATCCCACATGCCACAGAGCGACTAAGCCCATGTGTCACAACTACTGAGCCTGTGCTCTAGAGCCCAAGAGCCACAACTACTGAGTCCTCATGCCACAATTACTGAAGCCCACGCACCTAGAGCCCATGCTCCGCAACAAGAGAAGCCACCACAGTGAGAAGCCCGTGCACTGCAACGAAGAGTAGCCCCAGCTCTCCACAACTAGAGAAAGCCTGCACATAGCAATGAAGACCCAATGCAGCCAAAAATAAATAAATAAAATATATAAATTAAAAATAAAAACAGGATGGACAGCACAGTAGCCCTGCCCTGACAACTGCTCAATCCTTTTTTTATCTCTTTGCCCTTCCTCGGCCTGCTTTCAGAAGTAGATACCTGCTCCTTATTTAATGCTATGGAATGTCTCTGAAAAAGTATCAGAGCCCCACCTTAAGGTTTCTGTAGAGAACCTGGGAGTGGGTGCTTGGAGCTTACTGGTTCACTCACTCGTATGTACCATGTCAAAAAAGGGGGCTTATTTATTATAGGACTAACAGCTTCTTACTTATACAGCAAAGTGTTCCAGTACCAGAAACATTTTTCAGTGAGGAATTGCTGATAAGTGCAAATTTATTTTTATACTCTTAAAACAGTACTTGAGGAACAAATTCATTGGCCCTAAGGGTGATCAGAGATTGCTTTGACAACTTGAATTGTGAAGCCCTCTTCCTGTGTGGTTCCTTTACTTCCCTTGATCATGACCCCAGTAAACTCTGTCAGCATCAGTACTTTAACAGGATGTTCCAGACCCCATCTCAGTTGCCACGACCAAGATTCTGAATCAGCCATCCTCTAGGAAGCCCATATTCCGTTTAGAAAAGGAGTATAAAGCAGCAGTTCCAAAACCTGGAACTTAGATGCTCAGTTAAGCCGTCTCACAGAAATGCTGAATCTCAGCCTCCTGGGGTGGACCCCAAGATAACTATACTTTTACCAAGCTGCAGTTGGTTCTGATGCCCAGGCACATTTGGGAACCACCGATACAGAATCAGATTAGGCTATAAATTGCATATTTATGCCACTCCATATGACTAATTACAGTAAGTAGGCTGATGCCAGAGACAGCACAAATTATTTCAGTGACAGACTGACTTTATGCTGATGAGTCTAATTTAATCATCATTGCGCTAAAGATAATTTAACCGTTATCCTACTTGACTATAGGAATTTCTCAATCTGTTTATTTTTTTATATATAATAGACTCATACCAGATTCCCCTTATCAAGTTGTATGTTCCCACAGCAAACCATGTTTAACGCTGTTTGAGGCTTTAGAAATGACATCATTTAAAAGCCGAGTTGTGGCTGCTTGTCCCCATAAGTTTTCATTTACGGTCATCACCCATCTCATCATGGGTGATGTCAGAGAACCCTTTGTTAATATTTCCTTGGGCAGCCAACGTGCATTTCCAAGTCTCCTGAATTTTACCTCCTACTTTGATCAATTTATTGGTAGAAATTTCTGTATGCAGTAGGTTTACCACACTAGTAATATGCCACCTAAGATTTTGTTTCTTTTTTTAACTTTATGCAAACATCCCATACAGCAGTAATTGGTATACGTAATAATCACCTATAAGGGAAGGAGGAGCCTTTACATATGCAAATCCTTGGTCCCCACACCTGTAGACTCATTAAGAAGACGTGGGTGAGGCCCAGGAATCTGCATTTTAACAAGTGCCCCCCCCCCGCAAGATAATTATGTACACTGAAGTTTTTGTGCACTAAATACTAAGGTATTATTTACACTGTAGTACTCACCTTGAGTAATTCTGATATAGGTGATCTGCAAACCACACTGTGAGAAAAAAGGATACTCACATAAGAAATGGGAAAGTGGAAAGTTTCACCTACCTCAAGACAAGATTTTAGACAATGCATAGGACATCATCACCCAGGAAAAGCAGCATTGTGGACCTACTTCCATGATTACTTACATTCTTGGCAGAATCTTGTACCACTGGACAAGTCATGGTATGAACCCAACTCTTCGTGAGGTTTTTTTCAGTCTCATTATGGGTCCAGGATGTTCCACAGATATAATTCTTTTCAACATTTTTTTTATTGCTTCTTCATAAACAGAACCTTAAGGTGATTGCTTGTATATCTTGTAACATTAAAACACTTGACAGATAATATTTTCACTTAAGTTTCACTTAGGCTATTGGTATGGTTTATTTCTTATGTGTAACGTCATTATGAGTTTTAAAGTTCTAGGTGAACTTTCTTACCCCCACGATTGTCATATTTGTAATAGGTGTCTCTGCTGCATGTCTGTAACTTACAGTTTTGACCGTCCTTATTATCACATCCATTATAGAGGATTTCTCTTCCACGTAGATTCTACTAAAGGTGAATATTTCCTTTCTGACTGAAGTCCATGTCACACTTGTTCATATCAGTTCTTCTCTTGTGTGGATTCTCAGATGAATGTGAAGTGTTGAAGCCTGAGAGGAGCCTTACCACACTCATCACATTTATAGGGTCTCTCTCCCTGTGCGCTCTCTTATGAATGCCAAGTTTCACACTCAGAAAAATTCTTACCACATGTACAACACTGATATATTCCTCTCCCGAATGGGAATGGGATGTATAATGGAGAGGAGTGGAGGACCTGGTGAAGCCCTTACTGTGCTCTTCATGTGGACCTGGTTTCTCTCCCATGTGGACTCTGATGACCTCTAAGATCAGCAGCTCTGTAATAACTCTCACCACCATTACCTCCTTCATAGGGTCTCTCTCCTGCACAGATGCTTTCATGATTGCAAATGTTTTTGTACTGGCTGATATCCTCAACCCACTTAGCACATTTGCAAGGCCCTTCTACTGTGTGAACTCCAAGATTGTTAGAAGTTTTTATTTTAGCTCATCTAAAAAGGGTGTGTGCTGGACTTCCCTGGTGGCACAGCGGTTGAGAACCCGCCTGCCAATGCAGGCGACACGGGTTTGAGCCCTGGTCCGGGAAGATTCCACATGCTGCGGAGCGACTAAGCCCGTGCGCCACAACTATTGAGCCCACGCACCACAACTACTGAAGCCCCTGCGCCTAGAGCCTGTGCTCCACAAGAGAGGCCACCACAATGAGAAGCCCGCGCACCACAACGTAGAGTAGCCCCCGTTTACTGCAACTAGAGAGAAGCCCATGTGCAGCAATGAAGACCCAATGCAGCCAAAAATAAATAAACAAATATGAATCTCATGCAAATAAATAAATAAAAAGGGTGTGTGGTAGGAAGCTTCTGATATGGCTCCCATGATATTCATGCCTCCAGGTAATCACAGCCTTGGATAATTCCTTCCTCTTGAGTTCAGGCTGGACTTAACAACTTGCTTCTAACAAATAGAATAAGAAAAACTAACAGTATTAATCTCCCTTTCATTTTCTTAAACTGAAATGATATGGTAATGGTGATGGGGATGCTACTTCTGTGATCAGGTTACAAATGATTGTGACTCTGTCTTGCTGGTCATCTCTTTCTGGCTCTTCTTGCATGTTTGCCTGATGGAGAGAGCTACCTGGCAAGGGACTAAGGGCAGTCTGCAGCCAACAGCCAGTAAGGAACTGAGGCACAAAATCCAACAGCCTCAAGTAACTGAGTCCTGCTAATAACCATGCTTGGAAGTGGATCCTTCCCCTGTTGAACCTTCACTTGGGACTGCTGCCCCAGCCAACACCTTGACTGAAGCCTTGTGAGAGACTGAAACAGATGACCCAGTGTAGCTCTGCCTGGACCCCTGACCCACAGAAACTGAGATAATAAATCTATGCTGTCTTAAGCCACTAAGTTTTGGGGTAATTTGTTACAGAGCAATAGATAAATAATACAGCGTGTAGTGATATCTCATTGTGGGTTTTATTTATTTATTTTTGGCTGTGTCAGGTCTTAGTTGCAGCACACGGGATCTTTCGTTGCAGTGCGTGGGCTTCTCTCTAGTTGTGCCGCTTGGGCTCCAGAGCTTGCAGGCTCAGTAGTTGTGGCACACGGGTTTAGTTGCCCCGCCGTATGTGAGATCTTAGTTCCCCAACCAGGGATTGAACCAGCGTCCCCTGCACTGGAAGGCGGATTCTTAACCACTGGACCACCAGGGAAGTCCCTCTCAGTGTGGCTTTAATTTGCATTTCCTTAATGACTAATAATGTCGAGCATCTCTTCAGGTGCTTATTTACCATCTGTGTACCTTCTCTGGTGGACTATCCATTCATATCTTTTTTTAAATCGGGTTGTTTGCTTTCTTATTGTTGAATTTTGAGAGATTTTTAAAAGATATATTCTGGCATACTCCTTTGTCATACAAGTGTTTTCTCCTAGTCTGTGGTTTGTCTTTTTATTCCCTTAACAGTGTCCTTCACAGAGCAAAAGTTTTAGATTCCAATGAAATCAATTTTTTTCTTTCATGGATTGTGCTTTTGCTATCTTATCTAAGAACTCTGCTTAACTAGAAGTCATGAACATTTTCTCTTATGCTTTCTTCTAAGAGTTTTATAATCTTATGTTTTACATTTAGATCTCTGATCCATTTTTTTTGAAAAACAGCTTTATTAAGGTATAATTCACATACCATACAATTCACCCATTTAATGTGTAAATTAAATGTTTTTTAGTATATTCATAGTTGTGCAACCATCACCACACCTAATTTTAGGACATTTTTATCCACACACCCCCCCCCCAAAAAAAACCCACACCCATTAGCAATAAATCCCCTTTTCCACTCTCTACCTTTAGCCCTGAGCAACCATTAATTTACATTCCGTCTCTTCAATCTTGCTTATTTTAAGCATTTTATATAACTTGAATCATACAATATGTAATATTTTGTGACTTCTTTCACTCAGCATATTTTCAAGGTCCATCCATGTTGTAACATGCATCAGTACTTCTTTCTTATTATAGCTGAATAATAGTCCACTATATGAATATACTATATTTTATTTACCCATTCACCAGTTGATGGACATTTAACTGTTTCAGCTTTTTAGTTATTATGAACACTGTTGCTATGAACATTTGTGCACACATTTTTGTGTGGACAAATGTTTTCATTTCTCTTGGGTGTACCCAGGAGTAGAACTGCTGGGTCTTTTGGCAACTCTATGTTTAACATTTTGGGGAACTGCCGAATTGTTTTCGAAAGTGGTTGCACCATTTTACAATTCCATCAGTAATATATGACAGTTCCAACCATCACTGCTTGTTACTGTCTTTTTGATTAGTGACATGCTAGTGAATGCGAAGTGGTAGCTCACTGTGGTCTAGCTATGATCCATTTTGAGTTAATTATTAACAGTGTAAATTGTAAATCAAGGTTCATATTTCTGCATAGAGACGTCCAGTTCTAGCACCATTCATTGAAGACTTTCCTTTCTCTACTGAATTGCTATTGTACCTTGGTCAAAAATCAGTTCATCATATTTGTGAGTCTATGTCTGGGATTTCTATTCTGTCTCATTATCCTATGTTATCCTTTTGCCCAGGTTACACTGCCTTGACTGCTGTAGATTTATAGTATGTCTTAAAATCAGGCATGAGTCCTCCAGACTTTGTTCTTCTTTTTCAAAATTGTCTTGGCTAGCCTAGTTCCTTTACCTTTCTATATAAATTTTTGTTTGGGATTGCATTAAATCTATAGGTTAATTTGGGCAGAACTGCCATCTTAACTATATTGAGTCTTCTAACCCATATGCATATGTCTCTTCACTTTAGTTCTTTTTTCACCTCTTTCCTTAGCACATAAAACCTCACATAATTTGTTATATTTATACTTAAGCATTTCTTTCTCTTTTGGAACTAATACAAATGGTACTGTTTTTTAAACTTGTGTTTCCAGTTGTTCGTTGCTAATATATAGAAATACAACGGATTTTTGTATATTGATCTTGTATCCTGCAACCTTGCTAAACTTTTTAGTTCTAAGAGCTTTTTAATAGATTCTTTGGGATATTTTACATAGACAATCATATCATCTGTGAATAGTTTTATTTCTTCCTTTTCAACTAGAATGCCTTTAGTTTTCTCCAGACTTATTGCATTTGCTAAGACTTCCACAGCAATATTCAATAGGAGTAATGACAGTAGACATTCTTGCATTAATTTCCAGTCTTAGGAGGAAAACATTCCATCTTTCACCATTAAGTATGATGTTAGCTGTAGTTTTATTGCAGATGACCTTTACCAGACTGAAGAATTTCCCTTCTATTCCTAGTTTGCTGAATTTTAATTATGAATGAATGTTAATATTTTTAAACTGCTTTTTCTGGACCTATTTATATGATCATGTAGTTTTTCTTAAATCTGTTAATGTGGAGAATTACATTGATTTTCAAGTGTTGAATCAGTCTTGTATTCCTGGAATGAACACCATTTGGTTATCTTTTTTATATATTGCTGAATTTCACTTGCTAATATTTTGTTGAGGAATTTTTGCTCTATATACGGAGGGCAGGGATATTGGTTTGTAGTTTTCTTGGATCTTTGTCTCGTTTCGATATGAGGTTACTGCTGGCTTTATTAAAACGAGCTAGGAAGTATTACCTCTTTATCTTCTGGAAGAGATTGTGAAAAATTGTTGTTTCTTCCTTAAATGTTTAGTAGAATTCACCAGTGAAATCATCTGGACCTAGAATTTTCTTTTTTGGAAGCCATGAATTAGATTTCTTTAATAGGTATAGGACTATCCACTTTATTTCTCCTTGAATGAGTTTTGGTAATTTGTGTCTTTCAAGAAATTGGTCCATTTCATTTAAGTTGCTGCATATATGTGCACAGAGTTGTTCATGGTATTTCCTTATTATACTTTTAATATTTGTAGGGAGACTAGTGATGTCCCCTCCTTCATTCTTTATGTCAGGACTTTGTGTCTTCCCTCTTTTTATCTTGGTCAGTCTGGCTAGATATTTATCAACTTTACTGATTTTTAAGAATCAGCTTTTGGTTTCATTGATTTTCTCTATTTTTCTGTTTTTGATTTTATTAATTTCTGCTCTTATCTTTATTATCTCATTCTGCTTGCTTTGAGTTTATTTTGCTCTTCTTTCTCTAGGTTATTTAGTGAATTACCCACTTTGGAGACTCCAGAACCATAGTAACAAATCCTGATTAAAATAGGTCAAAAAAAAAAAAAGGAAATCAGACAAATCTATAGATGCAAAAATTACATAGAAAACATTTTATTAAGATAATTAATCATAAAATAATTAATAGAGAAATCAATATTATGATATCAATAAATGCCAACGACATTGGATCTCATTCAGCATTATTTTAAAAATAGGTAGAATGTTCAAATCAAAACTACATTAAGGGGCTTCCCTGGTTGCGCAGTGGTTAAGAATCCACCTGTCAATGCAGGGAACATGGGTTCAAGCCCTGGTCTGGGAAGATCCCACGTGCCGCGGAACAACTAAGCACATGTCCACAACTACTGAGCCCGTGTGCCACAACCACTGAAGCCTGCGCACCTAGAGCCCGGCTCTGCAACAAGAGAAGCCACCACAATAAGAAGCCTGTGCACCGCAATGAAGAGTAGCCTCCACTCGTTGCAACTAGAGAAAGCCCACATGCAGCAACGAAGACCCAATGCAGCCAAAAATAAATAAATAAATTTAAAAAAACTACATTAATACAGAAAGAAAAAAAGTACAGAAAATCCTCACCCTCACTCCTGTCCCCCCAATTATTTTATTAGCCCCTTGTTTATCCTTCCAGTGTGACATAATGCAAATATAAGCAAATATGGATATATATTCTCATTCTCCTCCTTACATAAAATTCATTATATATTTCTATAAAATATACATTTATATACACATACACACATTGTTCTTCACCTTGCATTTTTCATTTAATAATATATCTTGGAGGTATTTCCATTTCAACAAGGAAATTTTCCTTATTTTTTATTACAGCTGCATACCATTCCACGGTGTGGATATAGTTTATTAAACCAGTTCTCTGTTGGTGGACATTTGTGTTGTTTTCTATTTTTTACTATTGGAAACGATGCTAGATATTTGCAAAGCACATGTACAAGTGTATCTGTGGGATAGAGTCTCAGCAATAGAATATCTGGATCAAAAGGCAAATGTTATCTACAGTGTCGGTAGATATTGTCAAATTCTTCTCCATAGGAGTTGTTCTATTTTGCAAACCCCACGGCAATGTATGAAAATGCCTACTTCTGTATGCCTCATTAACAAGTTTTTTTTTTTAATTTTCAATTTTTTGCTAATCCCATAGGTGGGAAATGGTATCTCAGCATGGTTTTGATATGCATTTCTCATATTATGAGAAAAGTCTGTCATCCTTCCATACGTTTAAGGGTCACTTGTATTATGTCTGAACGGTCTCTTCACATTTTTTTGTGTGCTTTTTCTTCTTAATTTATTTTTGGCTGCATTGGGTCTTTGTTGCTGCGTGCGGGCTTTCTCTAGTTGTGGCGAATGGGGACTACTCTTCATTGTGGTGTGTGGGCTTCTCGTTGTGGTGGCTTCTCTTGTGGTGGAGCACAGGCTCTAGGTACATGGGCTTCAGTAGTTGTGGCCTGCTCTAGAGCGCAGGATCAGTAGTTGTGGCGCACGGGCTTAGTTGCTCCGTGGCATGTGGGATCTTCCTGGACCAGGGCTCAAACCCGTGTCCCCTGCATTGGCAGGCGGATTCTTAACCACTGCACCACGAGGGAAGTCCCTGTGCTTTTTCTTCTTGATTTCTAAGAGCTCTTGATAAATAGGCAGATGAATCTCTTTGTCTGTGATATGGATTGGAAATATTTTCACCAGTTGTAATCTTTTATACAGTTTGTATTCTTCCTCAGGGAACTGGTGAGGAAAAGCCTTCCTTTCCTAAAGCCCTCCCTCAGTGTCTCTTTCCCACTCAGTACTCACTCATTCATTCATTCATTCATGGGGATTCAACAGAATGGATGAAGGCAGAGCCTGGGGGGAAAAAAGAACCATTTCATGATCTTATATACCCCACTGAGTTGACATTCCATGATTAAACCAGTTACACTTACTTTTGTTTCATAATGTTTTCATATTTTACAATAGGCATGTATCATTCTGTTATTAGAAGAGTTAATGCTGTTGTCAACAGGGATTGGGAAGTATTAGACTGCTTGCAAAATCCTGAAAAACATAAAATAGAAAATAAAAATCATCCATTGACACTATTAATATATTAGTATATTTCTTTCCAGTTTTTTCCTCTATGTATGTGTCTTTATATCTGCTATATTATGCAAATTTTCCTAAGTCATTAAAAATGATTCAAAAACATCACTTTTTTTGTTGGAGAATACTGCATCATAGAGATATACTATGATACAGTATGACATCCTCTGGATTGTGAAGTAATCCTTTCCTTCTTTTAAAAAATGTAGGACTTCCCTGGTGGCGCAGTGGTTGAGAGTCCGCCTGCCGATGCAGGGGACACAGGTTTGTGCCCCAGTCCGGGAAGATCCCACATGCCGCAGAGCGGCTGGGCCCGTGAGCCATGGCCGCTGAGCCTGCGCGTCCGGAGCCTGTGCTCCACAATGGGAGAGGCCACAACAGTGAGAGGCCCGTGTACCACAAAAAAAAAAAAAAAAAATGTACAAATAACACACGGTAATGTATACTTTTTACACATAATTTATTTGATTATTCCCTTAACATAGATTCTTAGATGTAAAATTTCTCAGTCAATTGGCATAAACATTTTAAAGCCTTTTGATACATACTGCCAAATTGCATACTGCAAGGGATGCTGCCAAAGTATTCAAGGGAAATTTAATTTCTAATAAATGCACTGAAATGCATTTATTAGAAAACAAGAAAGGCTAAAAATAAAGTCTAGCCATGTAACTCTAGATGCTAGAAAAAAAAAAAGATACACCCAATAGAAGTAGAAGGATTTAATAAAGAATGAAAAATTAGCAAAAGAGAAAATAGCATGTAAAAGCTATTTTACATGCTACTGTCTTGATTAGGGAAAATACAAGTAAACCCACTCCTATATACATTTAGTAAAATGGCAGTACATGCTTCTGCTTTTCAGGATTTTGCAAATCCTGATTTTAAAACTAACCAGAGAGAAAAGTCAGGCTGTCTCAAAAGAAACAATAATTAGACTAATAACAGACTTTTAATAGCAGCACTAGAGGTTAAGGAATTACTGAGAAAAATTAAATTCCAATTTAGAATTCTATATCCAGCTATGCTATAATTCACAAGTAAGGGAGAAATAAAGAATTTACTACTCTCATACATACTTGCTGAAAAACTACTGAAGGATTCATTTATTTTATTTACAAAAGAAATACTTTTACAAGACTTAGTATGTGCCTGGCACTATTTTAATCATTCTACAAATATTAATTCATTTGATCCTAATAACAACCCCATGAAGTAAATAATACTATCATCTCTCTTTTACAGATGGAGAAATTGAAGCACAAAGAAATTAAGTACTCTGCCCAGGGTCACATAGCTAGAGATCTACAGAGCCAGATATCAAACCCAGGCAGGCTGACTGCAGAGCTGGTGCTTTTAACCACGATACAAGCTGCAACTGCTCTGGGAGGCTGAGGAAATGGAACTCAGAAGGAAGGAGGAAATGCAAGAACCAGTGGTAAGAAACTGGTAAATGTTCCGGTTAATCGAACCTTGTGTTGGCTATTTACAACATATAATAATAGTGATAAATCTGGAGTGTGTTAAAAACATGATGAGGGCTTCCCTGGTGGCGCAGTGGTTGAGAGTCCGCCTGCCAATGCAGGGGACACGGGTTCGTACCCCGGTCCGGGAAGATCCCACATGCCGCAGAGCGGCTGGGCCCGTGAGCCATGGCCGCTGAGCCTGCGCGTCCGGAGCCTGTGCTCTGCAACGGGAGAGGCCACAACAGTGAGAGGCCCGCGTACCACAAAAAAAAAAAACCATGATGACGTTAAAACCATGTATTGATACAACAATAACATGTAACATGAGAGGAGGAGTAGAGTTAGTGCTCTGTTCTATCTTGTTAAGGAGGGGCTTAATTTAACAGTCATGCAAGTTAACATAAAACAAAAGGAGATAAAATGTAAATACTAATCTTGTAGAGGTAAATAAAGGGAGAAGAAAGAAAACATAATCCAATGGAAAGAACAAAATGAGAGAAAATGAAACAAAACTCCCAAAATCCCAATCCAACAGATTTTTTCAAAAATTTTAGCAAGCTGATCCTACAATTTATATGAAAAAATAAAGGGTTTTAAATAGCGAAGACAATTACTATAAAGCTATATTACTCAAAAATGTGTTACTGGCACAGGGATATACAAATAATCTATTGAAAAGAATACCTGTCTGATAGCTTAGAACATAATAGAAGTTAAAATCCATGACTTTGTTCTAAAACATTAGCATAAAAATATATCAGGGCTTCCCCGGTGGCGCAGTGGTTGAGAGTCCGCCTGCCGATGCAGGGGACGGGGGTTCGTGCCCCAGTCCAGGAGGATTCCACATGCCGTGGAGCGGCTGGGCCCATGAGCCATGGCCGCTGCTGAGCCTGCATGTCCGGAGCCTGTGCTCCGCAACGGCAGAGGCCACAACAGTGAGAGGCCTGCATACCGCAAAAAAAAAAAAAAAAAAAAAAATCAAAACTGTAATGTTTGGTGAATCAAGCAAATTGCAAAAAGATAATATAAAAGATGATGTTATCTATGTAAAAATTTAAGATACCATGGACATACAGGTAATAAAAAAAACAAAAACATACAGAGGAACAACACATAGTAACTAAAGCATAATGGTTACCTCTGAGCAGAGTTGAGAGAATAGAGCATGAGGCTTTAGTTGTATCTGTTGCTTTTTTTTTTTCCATACCAAAAAAAAAAACAAACCTGAAGCTCTTATGGCAAAAAATTTAACATCTACTTAATCTCAGTTGAGAAAATAGCTGTTACATTTTCTGAACTTTTCTGTATATCTGAAATATTTTGTACTTAAAATATTTTTTAAATCTAAAAACAGAGAGAACGAAAATAAAAGGGAAGAGACAGAGAGGAAAAAGAAAGAGGAAGAAGGAAAAGACACTAATATAAAACCTCAGTGTTGTGAGAATTTTATTAATATAACCTTCATTCAGTGGTATTTGGGTGCCATCACAGTCCTCTGGGATACCATCCCCTTTCCCAACTTAGGCCAGTGGTCCCTGGACAGCTCAACTGGCAGTCCTCCTAAAAAGCCCCAAAGCCTTTCTAACCCCCAAATGGCTGTTTAGTGGGGATGCAGAAAAATACATTGCTCTTAGGTGAAGGACTCAGTGGAAATGTTGACCAACTTTCTCTGTTCCCTACCCAGATTTAGAGATGACACTGGGTCACTGACCTTTTCATAACCTCCACTGGTCCAGGTCTTCCCTTTTCATTGCCAGACCCCCAGGCTGTTCTCTAGTTAATTTATGCCTCCTGAAGAGGGTCAAGCTTATTATTGCCTGCATATATGATCCTTCCTTCTATTGGAGGGATAATGGTCCCGCCTGACTTGGGCCATGTGGGGAAATGATGGGGCATAGAGTTGCCTTCCAAGGGCCCTCACAGCAGCTCTTCCACCTCTGGCCCCAACTGGCCCTGATGCCACTGGGGTCCATCTCTACCCGCTACAGACCACACTCTGGTTAGCATAGATCTTCAAGGAGAGCCCTGTACTGGAGGTTGAGACACTCGCTGGAGACTTAGGAGAAGCCTTGGGGCTTCCCACCCCTATGACCCCTCCCAACTACCTCCCAGGCACTGTTCTTTTCCTTTTTCTTCTAACCATTCCCTACCGTTTCAGACTTGCTTTCCTCTCCTCTAACTCCCCTCTGTAAACCCTGACCCATCCCCCTTTTTTTTTAGCTATCTCTTCTATAGACACTTACCCTGAACATGCCTCACCTGGGAATTTCTACAATAGATGGTGCAAAGCTCCCAGCAGCCTGATGACATGATGGGCAGGGAGACACTCAATCAGGGCCAGGAGGCTCCCAGCCTAGAAGGGCACTTTGCCAGGTAAGGGGCATCTCTCCCAAAAGGAAGACCTTGTTAATCCTTGGCCCTGGATAACTCATTGGTTATGTCTAACATAAACCTCTTTGAGAAGAAATATAAAACAAAAGAAGAGCTACTGCTACCAGATTCTGGTGGAGTCCACCTTATGCGGAGGTGGTCAGTCCAGAGCCTGACACATAACTTCATTAGGGTATACACAGGATTTTTTTTTCCCGAATAGATACACATTTTAATGTATGAGTTTTGACTAAAGTATTTTCACAGCTGATACAGTTTTGGGGGTGTGGATTCTTATGCTGAAGACATGTATTTTTTAATTTACTACACCGATTTAATAATTTGATCATTTATCTCTAAGTCCATTAGTATAATCATCAGGTTCACAGGATTTCTCTCCTGCAGGGATTAACTCATGACAAAACCCCTGATCTGACTGTGAACACACTTTCTAAAAAGGCTTCAACATGTTGACCTTGAAGTCCTTACCCCACTATCACACAAACAGGGGTTCTCTCCCACATGGATTCTCATTCAACAAATATTTACTAGGTGGCTACTCCTGCCAGGCACTGTGCCAGGAGCTGGGGACACAATGGCGAGCAAAGCACACGCAGCTGCCCTCTCTTGGATCTGCCAGAATCGTGGTAGAAACAGGCTCTCTGGGGAAGGGGGAGATATGCACACACCTACACCTGCATGGTCTTCTCCCATATGGAGTCAGATGGATGTGAAGGCCTGACTCGCTTCTCACGCACACAGGGTCTCTACCACGCATGGACTCTGATGTGCATGAAGGTTTGTGCTGTAACGGAAGCCCCAACCACAGACACTGAAATCAATGGTTTCCCCCCTGAGTAGACGCTCTGCAGAGAAGCTCTGTGTTCTTAAGAAACCCTTTACCACACTTGCACATTTGTAACATTGCTCTCCTGTGGGAACTTATGGAACTCAAGGTTAGTGCTCCTTCCAAAGCCCTTACTACACTTAGCACATATAAATGGGTTTTCTCCTGTATTAATTCTTAGATAAACTCAAAGATCTAAGCTCTAACTGAAGAAACCCTTATCACACACCCATCACGTTTGCAGTTTCATTCTCTGGAGAACGTGAAGATTCACTGTGATCGAAATCCTTCCCACACTCCTCACACCTACAGGTTTCTCTCCTGTGTGGACTTTCTGATGAGCACGGAAGCTTGTACTTTAAGGGTTTCACATTGAAATGGTTTCTCTTGTGTGGACCCTCTGATGCTCTTGGAGGTCTAGGTTCTGTCTGAAGCTCACAACACTCCTCACATTTGTACGGTTTTGCTCCAGTGTGGACGGACTCTCCAGTGGATGCGAGGGTTGGGGCTCTGATGGAAGCCCTTGCCACACTCCTCGCACTTAAAAGGTTTCTCTCCTGTGTGGACCCTCTGATGCACGTGAAGATTCCTGTTATAACTGAAGGCTTTGCCACATGTATCGCACACGAAAGGTTTCTTTCTCGTGTGGACTCTCTGGTGGATGTGAAGGTCTGTGCTCTGACTGAAGCTCTTGCCACACTCGGCACAGTCATAAAGTTTCTTTCCCGTGTGGGAAAGGGGATGCTTTAAGAATGAGAAAATGTTTACAATGATGAAAAAATATGACTGTCAAGTTAGAAGACCTCAATGGAGGTTGTTAGCAACAGAATATCAGACTGGAGAATGTAAGAAACTATGTTAGTGGATTAAAAGATCAACTTGAAGATGGGACTTCCTGGTGGCGCAGTGGTTAAGAATCCACCTGCCAATGCAGGGGACAAGGGTTCAAGCCCTGGTCTGGGAAGATCCCACATGCTGCAGAGCAACTAAGCCGGTACACCACAACTACTGATCCTGCGCTCTAGAGCCCGCAAGCCACAGCTACTGAGCCCACGCTGCACAACTACTGAGCCCGCATGCTGCAACTACTGAAACCCACAAATCTAGAGTCCGTGCTCTGCAACAAGAGAAGCCACTGCAATGAGAAGCCTACACCGCAAGAAAGAGTAGCCCTTGCTCGCCACAACTAGAGAATGTCTGTGTGCAGCAACGAAGATCCAACGCAGCCAAAACTAAATAAAATTTTAATAAATAAATAAATAAAAGTTCTTTAAAAAGAAAAAGATCAACTTGAAGAGTTCTACTAGGACTCAGAGGAAAGGATTTTAAAAATGGAATTATGATCTTGAAGCTCCTATGTATTATATGTATAAGAGATTCAGAAGGAGAGAAGAAAGAATATGAAATAATAATAATAATAAATAATGAGAATGTACTTAGTCTGAAAGAGAACTTGATTCTCTTAGATTGAAACCCAGGACCACTTAGGAGTGCTAAAAAAAAAAAAAAGACAAACTAACATATACACCTACCAGGATGAAATTTATGAACTTCAAGGATCAAGAAAACATAAGCATACAAAACATTAAAAAAGCAAAACAGGGCTTCCCTGGTGGCGCAGTGGTTGAGAGTCCGCCTGCTGCTGCAGGGGACACGGGTTCATGCCCCGGTCCGGGAGGATCCCACATGCCGCGGAGCGGCTGGGCCCGTGAGCCATGGCCGCTGAGCCTGCGCATCCGGAGCCTGTGCTCTGCAACGGGAGAGGCCACAGTGAGAGGCCACAGTGAGAGGCCCACGTACCGCAAAAAAAAAAAAAAAAAGCAAAACAAGTTACTCCCTTGAAAAGAGACTAAGACTGACCAAAGACAATAGTACAATATTTTCAGAGTCTTGAGGGAAAAAAGACTATCAGCAAGCAAGCTAAACCTAAACCAATGATTCCAAGGACAAAAGGAAGGAAAAAAAAGTGGGGACAAAGATGTCCAAAATTTGTCAAAATAATAACTCGTGGGGCTTCCCTGGTGGCGCAGTGGTTGGGAGTCTGCCTGCCGATACAGGGGACACGGGTTCGAACCCTGGTCTGGGAGGATCCCACATGCCGCGGAGCAACTGGGCCCGTGAGCCACAACTACTGAGCCTGCGTGTCTGGAGCCTGTGCCCCGCAACAAGAGAAACCGCGACAGTGAAAGGCCCGCGCACCGCGATGAAGAGTGGCCCCAGCTTACCGCAACTAGAGAAAGCCCTCGCACAGAAACGAAGACCCAACACAGCCAAAAATAAAAATAAATTAAAAAAAAAAAAACAAAAAAACTCGTGAAAAGGGAAGACATGGAATATAAAAAGTAGAAATGAATAAATTAAAGCTTTTCCTCTTTTTCCCTCAACAAAATCTCATGAAATATCAAGGGAAAACTCCCCATGAGCTGAAGGCTTCAGAGATGAATGGGCTCAGTAACAGGCAAATATAATTATGGGGTGGGGGGGTGGCGGGGAGGACTGCCTAGCTAGGCACATCCTGGTAAAATTCCTAAATTCCAAAGAAGGGAGGGACAAGAAAAGCAGGTTAAACAAACAAAAATAAGATAAAATAAGACAGAGAAAATTACTAAACGAATGAATCAGATCAGAATCAGCAGTATCCGAGGCTTAAAAACAAAGATACAATGGCTAGAACATTCTCAGGGAAAATGATTTTGAATCTAAAGGTCTCTACTCAGTCAAACTACTATGCAAGGGACTTCCCTGGTGGTGTAGTGGTTAAGAATTCGCCTGCCAAGGCAGGGGACACAGGTTCAAGCCCTGGTCCGGAAAGATCCCAAATGCCGCGGAGCAACTAAGCCCGTGCGCCACAACTACTGAGCCTGCGCTCTAGAGCCCGTGAGCCACAAATACTGAGCCCGCATGCCACAACTACTGAAGCCCGCGTGCCTAGAGCCTGTGCTCTGCAACAAGAGAAGCCACGACAATGAGAAGGCCGTGCACTGCAACAAAGAGTAGCCCCCGCTCACTACAGAAAGCCCACATGTAGCAACAAAGACCCAACTCAGCCAAAAATAAATAAATTAAAAAAAATTAATTTCAGTATATCAATACATCATACAATGGAATATGATATAGCCAGTTAAAAGACTGAGATAGGTCTAAATATTTTGACATGTAAAGATATCTAACATATGTTACTAACTAAAAGGAAAGTTGCAGAGCTAATTTTTATAACATAAACAGATAAATACACAAATAGAAACAAAACAAATATGTATCTGTGAGCTTATATATTTTCTGTCTGCTTATACGTAATATAAATAGAAAATAGTCTGAAAGATACTTTTTACTTTATATGCAGTATATTTTGTTTTAATATCTTTCTAATTAAATAAGTAATTACAGGGAGGGGGGCATGGGGAGTGACTGCTTAATGGGTATGGGGTTTTCTTTTAGGGTGATGAAAATGTTCTGGAACTTGATAGAGGAGTTAGTTACACAACATTGTGATGTACTAAATGCCACTGAATTGTACACTTTCAAATGGTTAATTTTATGTGAACTTCACCTCAAAAAAAAAAAAAAGAAATATAAATGGCGGAGGGGGAACTCAAGTTTTTACTTAGTAGCAATATTTTTCTTTCTTCAATAGTGATTTGGACACTCTGATATTTGAATCTCAAGCCCTCACCTAGTTAAACACTTTAAGAGCTCACAGCTTTAAACAACCAAAGGAACAAAAATTCTCCAAAGAGCAGTTGTCCTCACCCACTAAGACCAGGTTGCCATAGATCTCCAGCATCACCTCTTTGTACAGGGCCCTCTGTGCGGGGTCCAGCTGCCCCCACTCCTCCTCGGTGAAGTCCACGGCCACATCCTTGAACGTAACATGTTCCTAAGACACCAATGAACAGTAATTCCTCTTCAGTGAGCAAACATCTACACCAGCTTCTGTGGTACAAAGGGTACAAACTTGGCAACACTGAGAAAGGTAGACAGTATAAAGGGGACTTCAGAATTTTGTCCTAAGCTGTAAGAATAATTTAAAGAACAATAAAAAAATTTAAAAGATATGTATATCTCTTGCAGAGGCTCACCAACCCTAATAATATGAGGAGCTCTTAAAAATCAATTAAAAAATAAAATGCTCCTGGTAAAAATGGACAAATGGTAAATAATCTGAGTAATTTCAAGAAGAAAAAAAAAATTACCAATAAACACATGAAAAGACATGCTGCCTCACAAATTATCAAAGAAATGGATATTCGGATAACGAGGCATTATTTTCCCCTATCCTTGGATATTATCCTTTGATATTATCCTATTTTCCCCTATACTTTGATATTATCAAAGAAATGGATATTCAGATAACGAGGCATTATTTCCCCCTATCCTTGGATATTATCCTTTGATATTATCCTATTTTCCCCTATACTTTGATATTATCAAAGAAATGGATATTCGGATAACGAGGCATTATTTTCCCCTATCCTTGGGGCAAAGATTAAGACTTAGAATACCCACTACCAGTGACAGTATGAGAACTCACATACCCCCATATACTGTTGGAAGGAGTATAAATTGGTATAAACTTTTTTGGAGAACAATTTGGCAGTATTTATCAAACATATCTTTTGATCCAGCATTTCCAATTCTAGAAATTCATCCTCATAAGATAACTAATGACTTCCCTGCTGATAAACCCAATGGAAAGTTTTCAATCCTTTTTATGCTTGACTCCTTGGCATTATTTGGTCCTGTTGACCACATGGTGTTCCTCAAAACTCCTCCGAGAGTCTGGATATCTTAGTATCCTAACTCTCCTAACACTCTGGTCAATCTTTCTTAATCTCCTTCTCTCCTGGTCAATGTGCGGGTTTCCTGGGTTGGATCCTAGGCCTTCTTCTCACTCTCCCTATGTGATCTCATATATTCTGATAGCTTGAAACGCCAACTGAATGCTGACAACTCTCAAATGTACTTTGGCAGCCAAGACCTCAAGCTATACCTAGAGTTCCAGACCCAAATATCTCCCTGGTGAACATCCAGTGTGAAGCATAGTGCCTGATCTACAGTAGGTCATCAATCAATTTCTAAGTGAAAGAAATATCTATTTGGATGTCTCAAAGACATCTAAATCAACATGCTCAGTTCTGACTTTATCTTCCTTTCCAAAACTGCTTCTCTCCCAGTGCTCTCTAACTCAGGAAACCCCACCTCCAACCACCCAGATGTTTAGGTCAGAAACAAAGAGGTCATCCTTGACTTCCTCTCTCCCATCCCTCACATGATCTGTCACTAAATCTTTTAAAATCTCTCTTTTACCTCCACTGCCCCCACTTTATTCTGAGCCACCACGACCTCACCTCTGCCTCCTAATTGGTCTATATCATCCTGCCTTCCTGCAACATAATCTCTACTCTGGCTCCTCTTTTTGTGCCCATTCCTTAAATATTAATATTTGTGTTCCTCAAGATTCTTCTCTGGTTATCTTCGTTTTCTTCTCTTCTCACATATCAGCTGGATGATCTCAACCAAGCCCATGACTGTAATGACCATATACATGGTGACAACTCATAAATTTGTATCTTTCACCTGGATCTGTCTCAGACCTTGATATCTATCTACCTTCTAACTTCTTTAATTGGATGTCTGACAGGTGCTTCAAACTGTCTTCTAACTCCCCTCTGCACACACAAACACACACAGAAACACAGAGGCTCCATCTCCTCTGTTCCTTATCTCAGTGAAGACTATCACCTTTCACCCAGTTGCCCAAAACTTGTATTTCAGCCTTACCTACTCCCATTCCCTCACTCTCCACCAACATATACAGACCCACAGTGTTAAATATGTTTTAGATGCGTACTTGGAAATGTCCATATTCTTTATATACTTATTTATCTACAAAGCCAAGTTCTATTCCATTTCATTTCAAAGTTATATTTCAACATAAAGTTCATGTGACACTGGCTAATTAGCCAGGCTAACTGATACCTTTATTATTAAACAAATCCAAGGATTCTTTGATCTATCATTCTTTTTGGAAGCCCAGCACCTTTAAACATTTAATTAGGAAGATATCATTTCTATTTTCAAGCAAGTTTGTAGATTCTTAGACTATCTTAAAGACTAACCACCAAGTGTAAATATAGCTGCATCCACACCTGAACAGAGTGGCTAGGTATTAAAATGCCCTTGATAAGAATTGGCAGTTTTGGGAATAGACAGGAAGGTGTCCTATGAACTGAAAATGATTTTATGAGATTACTTAAAAGCTAGTGCTTTCCTTTCCAATCACTGCACTGTAAAGAAGTCTAATATGGGTACAGCCACTGTGGAAATCAGTGGTTCCTCAAAAAACTAAAAATAAAACTACCATATGATCCAGCAATCCCACTCCTGGGTATATATCCAAAGAAAAGGAAAACACTAATTTGAAAAGATACATGCTCCCCAATGTTTATAGCAGCACTATTTACAATAGCCAAGATATGGAAGCATCCCAAGTGTCCATCAACAGATGAATGGCTAAAGAAGATGTCTCTCTCTCTCTCTCTCTCTCACACACACACACACACACACACACACACACACACACACACAATGGAATACTACTCGGCCATAAAAAAGAATGAAATTTTGCCATTTGCAACAACATGGATGGACCTAGAGGGTATTATGCTTAGTGAAATAGTCAAACAGAGAAAGACAAGTACTGTATGTTATCACTTATATGTGGAATCTGAACAAAAAAACCACAAACAAAAGCAAATGAATGAATATAACAAAACAGAAACAGACTCACAGATATAGAGAATCAACTAGTAGTTACCAGCAGGGAACGGGAAGGGGGTAGGAGCAAAATAGGGGTAGGGGAGTAAGAGGCGCAAACTACTATGAATAAAATAAATAAGCTACATGGATATATTGTACAGCACAGGAATATACCTGATATTTTATAACTTTAAATGGAATATAATCTATAAAAATTTTGAATCACTATGTTGTACACCTAAAACTAATACAATATTGTAATTCAACTATACCTCAACTTAAAAAAAAGTCTAATATGAATGAGGATGTGATAGATCTTTTAGTGTGGTTATTTGTATTTATTATGGTTCTAAGAAGAAAGATTAAGTTGTATTGTGGGAAAACTCTAAGAATGACATTCAATGTCTTTTATAAAGCTTTGAAATAGTTTACTAGTGATCTGTCAGTCTTGAAATTCAAACATCAACATCATTAATGCTTAGTCTACAATAACTGTAACTTATTTTCTAAGACTATATATTATGTGACTCGAAGGCACACTTAAGACTTATGTTCTGGATATCTATCCACTGTCTTAATTCTGTTTCTCAATCATCACAAACTTATTTCCTATAGAGAGCATTCACTGCAATGCAGTCAAGTAACAGAAAATTTCTAAGTCTAGAAATATAGCAACTTCAGAAACAAAGTTGATGAAAATAAATTCCCAGTTATTAGCCATGTTCACACTGTAGTACTCATTTTCAATTCTTAATTATGAGAAGCTTTTAGGAACTGGCTGTAAAGGTGAAATATTCAAGTTGGTCTTGAATAAAGAGACACTGCTAATGTTTTGTTTATTTGACCCTAAGAATTTAGCCTGATAACAGCTGGCATTAGAAAATCTATTAACATACATAATCATAACAAGTAAAAAAGGAAAATCCACATGACCATCTCACAGGATGGCAAAATAGCATTTAATAAAATAAATCAAATTCTAATTTAAAAACACTTTTTTTTCTTTGGCTGCACCATGCGGCATGCGGGATCTCAGTTCCCCAGCCAGGGATTGAACCCGCGCCCCCTGCACTGGAAGCATGGGTTCTTAATCACTGGACCACCACGCAAGTCCCTAAAAACACTTTTAAAGGACATTGATCTAGGTAGTGAAATAAACAGACAAAACATAAACCCAGATGAGAATAACAGATTATCAATATGCAATGATAATATTTTGACTTGGTCTTAAATATTGGGAGATTGAAAATATTTGTAAAGGAGTCTGTTTTACAAATTTAACCAGATATGAATAATGAATGATCACATCAATTAAATTTTGTCATTTTCTAAAATTTATTCTTAAATATAGTAGAAATGTGTCATTATAAATGCCTAAAACCACAGTTTTTAATGCCCAACCCTAGGTTTTATTTCAGCTATTAAAGAAGCAACATCAAGTGTATTTAAGGCTGTATCACTACAGATTGTGCTGAAAAATCACTTGCAGTGTTGCAACGTCTCACATCTATAATGATCCTACACACAGTGAGTAAGTAGTACAGGCACAGATAAATTAGCTGCTGATATAAATGAAACCTCTAAGCCTATGATCTATTTGATCTCATGTAAAGAAATACATTTTTTGGTTCTTCTTCATGTTCCTTGTTTGTAAAATGTCTGCAATATGGCTGTACTATTTATTCACTTGGCTGAGGATTTTTTCTAAACAGTGCATATTCTTTTTATATAATATAAAAAATGCAGTGGCAACTTTGAGTCTCTAATCTAGCCCACTAGTTTGACGAAGTGCTGGCTTGTATGTCTAGGCTAGACACAAATTATAACTTTTTCCTAGGGTATGTACTGACATAATTAACATTCATCTATGGAAAGAAAACTTGATAAAACAACACACATTTCAAATAACCCCCTCGCTCTCACTCTCGCAATGAGAATCACATTTCATTTGCTATTTTTTTCTGATAACAAAAGTGCTATTATGGAAGATAAGAGAAAACTACAAAAAAAATACAAAATATATAATCATATTGCCCCCAAATAACTACTATTTACATTTTGGCATATATATGTAAGTTTTAAAACTTGGGGATATTCTTTACAACTTTTAAAAACATTTTTCAATTAAAATATCATGAACATTTTCCCCTATTAGTAAATATTCTTCTATACCTTGTTAATGGCTATATAGTGGCTCTTCTCATGGTTATATCATAATTTAACAATCTCCCAGGACTTCCCTGGTGGCCCAGTGGTAAAGAATCTGCCTTCCAATGCAGGGGATGCGGATTCGATCCCTAGTCAGAGAAGCAACTAAGCCCACGTGTCACAACTACTGAGCTCGTGGGCCTCAACTAGAGAGCCACAACTAAAGAGAAAACCCGCATGCCACAACTAGAGAGGAGCCCGCACGTCACAGCAAAGAGCCCACGCATTGCAGCGAAAGATCCCGTGTGCCGCAACTAAGATCCAACACAGCCAAATAAATAAATAAATATTAAAAACAAAACAACAGGGGCTTCCCTGGTGGCGCAGTGGTTGAGAGTCCGCCTGCCGATGCAGGGGATACGGGTTCGTGCCCCGGTCCGGGAAGATCCCACATGCCGCGGAGTGGCTGGGCCTGTGAGCCATGGCCGCTGAGCCTGCGCGTCCGGAGCCTGTGCTCCGCAACGGGAGAGGCCACAACAGCGAGAGGCCCGCGTACCGCAAAAAACAAACAAACAAAAAACAACAGCCACAAAATGTCCCTATATTGGACACTAAAGTTACTTACCACTTTTCATTACCATAATGATACTGCAAGTTATATCATTGTATTTAAATTATATGCACTTATCCACTCTTTTTCTCAGGGTAAATTCCTAAAAGTAGAATTGTTAGCTAAAAGACTTTTGTTAGGTTTGTTAGGTAAAGACTTCTGACACATATTTCCAAAGCCCTCCAAAAAGTTTGTAGCAAAATGACATTTAGTTTAAAAGTATTTGAGGGGCTTCCCTGGTGGCGCAGTGGTTGAGAGTCCGCCTGCCGATGCACGGGACGCAGGTTCGTGCCCCGGTCTGGGAAGATCCCACATGCCACAGAGTGGCTGGGCCTGTGGGCCATGGCTGCTGGGCCTGTGCGTCTGGAGCCTGTGCTCCGCAACGGGAGAGGCCACAACAGCGAGAGGCCCCGCGTACCGCAAAAAAAAAAAAAAAAAAAAAAAGTATTTGAGTGTCCTGGTTTTACCAGTAAGTATTTTTAAAAAACACATCTCTGACAATTTGATAGGTGGCAAAAATGCCATTTCATTATATTATAACATTTCTTGGATTACTAGTTAAGTTGAAAAATAGTAAACCAGATGCTACAAATATTTATAAGATTTACAGGTGAATAATATCATGTCACAAAAATAAAGGAATTTCACCTAACTGGAAACAAAGAAAAGGACTACTCCTTTCCCCACAACTGAAAAGGAAAAATAAGACAAAACAACCCAGTGAGCTGAGAGAAGAGTGGCAGGCAGTTGGAAAGGACGGGTTGCCCTGCAGAGATGCCAATAGCAGCGCTGCTGTGGTATATGGAACCTTATGCCAGCTGCAGGGTGGGAAGCTTAGCCTGACCTGGGACCTCTGAGGAACTGGGACCATCCCATGTTAGTACCATCCTCTAAGCTACTGGCAGAAACAGAAGCATATTTCCCCTGGAGAAGAATTTCCCATAGGACTCAAATAAAGATCAATCAATGAGCTCATAATTAAACTCATCAAAGGGGAGAGTGAGCATAAAACAGATTTACACTACCAACAACTACAGATATTTAAACTATCAGATACAGAACCAGAACAGCAATACATGAATTATTTGAAAAAATAAAAGATGCAATTATAAGATGATAAAGCAAAGAAATTATCTGAAAATAACATGCAGTTGTGAAAAAAATAACAAATGGAATGTCTAAAGATGCATTAAAAAGGAACTTCTAGGAAGAATGTATTTCAGGAAAAAGAAAAGTGATCCCAGAAGGAAAGGCTGAGACAGAAGAAAGAATGGCAAGCAAATAAATGATGAACATATATGTAAATCCAAACAAACATTGTCTGTATAAAATAATAATTCTAATAATATCTAATTTATTAAGAGGACAGAATTAAAATGCAAAAAACAGGGACTTCCCTGGCGGTCCAGTGGTTAGGGCTCTGCATCTCCAATGCAGGGGGCACAGGTTCGATCCCTGGTCGGGGAACTAAGATCCTGCAAGCTGCTCAGCAAGTCCAAAAAAATAAAAAATAAATAAAATGCAGAAAACAATAGCTTTTAAGTCAATGGGGGATGTGATCAGTAGTTCCTAAGTCCTTGAATTATTCTGAAAGAGGTTAACATATTGTTTAAACCTAGGCTTGCAAGTATGCACGATAAAATTTCAAGGGTAACCACCAAACGAATGGATATAAGTTATAAATTTCAAACATGTAAAGAGGAAAAAGAAAAAAAAGAAAAAACCCTCTCCACTTAAAAAACAAACAAAAAAAAGAAAGGAGGGGAAAATACAGGAAAAAGGACAAATAAAATTAAAGTGCAAGACAGTACAAACACATCAAATATATCAATAACTACACTAAATGCAATCAGACTAAACTTGCTAGTTAAAAAGGTGCTGATTATCAGATTGGGGGGGGGGGGGACAGAATTCAGCTATAAGCAGTTAATGAGAGATATACCTAAAGCATAAGGCCCTGAAAAGGTTGAAATAATGGAAAAAGGTAAACCAGGTAAATAATAAACAAAAGAAAGCAGGAATAGCTATACTAATGTTGAACAAAATAGATTTCTAGACACAAAGTGATATAAAAGGTCACTACATAGGGATAAAAACTTTAATTCTCCATGAAGATATAACAACTCAACTTGTATGTACCTCATAAAACATCCTCAAAGTAATATATTTTTTTTAAAATGGAAGTACTACAGAGAGAAATTGACATATCTACTACTCAAAGAGATTCCACACACTTTTTTTCCTCAATTCTTGATGGGTCAAGCAAACAAAAATAAATCAATAAAGATACAAAAATTTTAAACAAGTCAGATCTTATGGACACCTATAGACAGTTTTAAAAATTGTAGAGAAGTATTAAAAATTACGGGATGGGCTTCCCTGGTGGCACAGTTCGTGCCCCAGTCCGGGAAGATCCCACATGCAGTGGAGCGGCTGGGCCCGTGAGCCATGGCCGCTGAGCCTGCGTGTCCGGAGCCTGTGCTCCGCAACGGGAGAGGCCACAGCAGTGAGAGGCCCGCGTACCGCAAAAAAATAAATAAATAAAATAAATAAATAAAATGAAAATTAGGGGGAAATGCTGTTAAGTAATTTCTAACTAACATTATTATCTATGACCTAGGTTGCTTAGCACCAGATTTCTGTTGGTAACAAGAAAGTTGAGATGCTCCTTTACCATGCTGAAGAAAAGCCCTCAGACCCTCTCTGGTAGAAGAAAAAGAACACCCATAGCCCAGCCCAAGGGTCATCCTTGGATTTTAAAGAACACAAACCCTGGTCAATGAATAAATACACTCACTTTATTTGGGAGGATCCTGAGGCTTCAAGATATTTCTGAAGATAAGTGTTCCGTTATGGATATGGAAAGAGCACTACATATGAGGAGTAATAGATGGGGGTTTAAGTTTTGTTTTTTCCAAAAGTAACCATCTGACATTGGATGAAGGTAAGGAGGATGATAAGGATGATAAAGATTTATTCAATAGATATTTATTGTGTACCTACAATGCATCAGATATTGTTCTTGACTCTGGGGATACATTAGTGAATAAAACAGACAAACACTGCCCCGGTGGAACTAGCTTACATTCTATCAGTATGTGACAGGGAAGAAACATAATACATAAGTATACTATATAGTAGGTTAGAGGGTGATATGAAGGTTAATTTTATATGTCAACTTGGCTGGGCCACATTGCCTAGATATTTGGTCAAACATTATTCTGAAAAAATAAACAAACAAACATTATTCTGGATGTTCCTGTGAGGGTTTTTTAGATGAGATGAACATTTAAATGGGTGGACTTTGAGTAAAGCAGATTGCCCTCCTTAATGTGGGTTGTCCACAACCAATAAATTGAAGGTCTTAATGGAATAAAGACTGACCTCCCTAAAATGAGAATGAATTGTGCCAGCAGAAGGTCTAAAAAAAAAAAGTTGAGGGGTCTCCCTGGTGGCACAGTGGTTGAGAGTCTGCCTGCCGATGCAGGGGACATGGGTTTGTGCCCCGGTCCGGGAAGATCCCACATGCCGTGGAGCGGCCGGGCCCGTGAGCCATGGCTGCTGAGCCTGCGCGTCCGGAGCCTGTGCTCCGCAATAGAAGAGGCCGCAACAGTGACAGGCCCGCGTACCGCAAAAAAAAAAAAAAAAAAAAAAGTTGGTACTTACCCACTTACCTTTAGAGAATATACATTCTACTCAAGCACACATGAAACACTGTAAAAATTGATCATAAACTAGGCCATAAGGCAATTATAAACAACAAAAAACAGTAAAGACTTGAAAGAGGTATGGAAGTTCATATACAGGTATCCTTGCTATCTGCCACTTGGTTTTCATGAAAGACCTACATTAAGACCTACGTTAGCACCTGTTTTCGCTAACAGAAAGAAATCTGAAAAGCATTTTCACTTTCATGAAGAAAAACAAAAATCAAAAAAACCATTCGGCACTTGTTTTGCAAAGAGTCATTACAGAGGCAGCACATACCCAGGGCTGCTAGAGTGGCACTGCCAAACTTCTTCCCCAGGAACTTCACTCAGCATCAAGCTTCCATAGCTTTGAACTGTGTCTGTGAGCATCTGTGCTTTATCTCGATTTATTTTGTGCATCCATTAGCAAGATGTGTCCTAAAGTAATTGCTTCTTTCCACCATTTCAGCTTTGGAAAGGTTTCATAGGAACACCCTACTTTCAGATAGCAGAGGAAACCTGTAGTACTCAAATCTTCTCTAGCTCACCTCCTTCAGTCTTCCTCAATCACCCCAGTGCACACTGATTTTTTCCCCTCCTCTAGCACTGTTATTACTGAGTGCAGTCTTCAAAGTGACACTTAAGAGTGGCTTCTTTTCATATTACTCATTGTATATGTGAGTAATAATCACTATTTTATACATGTACATATTAATCTCCCCCAAAGAAACCACACACTTTGAAGTAAGAATTGTATCTAAGTCAGTTTGTTTTGCTCTTACAAATAAATGAGCACAGAGCAGCCATGACGAAGTAGATAAATGAATGAGCAACATGTTAGGGAGAGAAGAGACCTAACCTAAAGAAGGGCACCAGGCAAGAAAGTGCATTCCTTTCAGAGTCCTTCATTTCACAGATTAGGCCCAGCCCTCAAGGTGTGCACAATTCAGGCTCAGTCCCTGGATGAGAAGACTTGTCCACTGACAACATGTACAGCATAGGCAATGGGCCTAAAGACAAATCTGGCTCCACCATTTCATAGCTTGGTGAACTTGACAGGTCTCTAAACCTCACAGAGCCAGCTGCTACATCTGCAAAATGGAAATAATGTCCACTTCTCACAACTGTTGTGAGTATCAAAAGAAAAAGTCAATGTTGAGTATATCCAGCACATCCATAAATGTGTTTCCTTCTCCTTTTCTTCAAGAGTATGTATACCGGGACCAAGAAAGGAAATATGCATCTCACCTGGGAACTGGTCATCTCTTGTTCCTCAGCAAGGTAAAGGAGTTAAGGAGGCAAAGCTGGAAAAGAAAGGAGCCATGAGACAAGCCTGCCTTGCAGCCCCCAGAGTGGCCAGCCTCACCCGAACCATTCCCTCAACCAGCCTGCCCTACGTTGCCTTCTCCTCTCCACACTACAGACTGTTCACCACCTCAGGTAAGAGATGGGGAACAGTCTATTCTAAGTCCACGGTCTCTCCCTGTTCTCTGAAGGTGTCACCTGACCCAAGCCTTGCTGAGGAACGTCCACAGCCCCAGCAGCTCCAGAACCACTTCCTCCTCCAGACCCTGGTCTTGGCCAGTAGTTTTGGCAGGAAGCCTCAGGTCACAGGTGTATCCTCTCAAGATGGGGTCCAGCTGCCTGAGGAGTTGCAGTCTTCTTTCCTACCAGCATGGCTTGTTCCTGTGGGCTCAAGAACAGCAAGAGTGCCACAGTCGGAAATCCAGCCGGGCTCAAAGTTACACTAAGCGTCTCCCAGGATACATACGGAGGAACTCCGGCTAGGGACCTCTGGACACCGGGACTGCAAAGCCGGCGGCCAAATACTTGAAAGAGAAACCCGAGACATCAGAGGGTGGAAGCGCCCGCACACACTGCTCTGGGGGAGATACGCGGATGACCCGCCCCGCCGATATGCTGCGATCGCAGCCCCGACCTGGGGGCACCCACAGCCGGGAGCAACGGGGCATAGGGGGCTAAGCCAAGGCTGGAGTCTGAAGGAGAACGGGATCCTGGAGCCACGGGGCGGGGGGGAGGGGGGTTCCACGAACGCTCCTGTCTGCGGTGAGCAGAGCCGGTGACTGTGCCTGCTTTAGAGAACCTGGTAGGATCTGACCCTCCACAGCCAAATCGCGAGTGACACACTCTTTCGGGGACCATCGCTCCCGGGGCCCCAGACTTGGGGCTTCAAGTCCCTCAATCCCACCCCTACTCTGGCCCTCTGATATCCATCTTCCCTTTGAACCTGAGTGCCCCTCTGAACCCCAGTCTTGCCGGAAGTAGCTCTTGCCGCTGCCAAGAGCCGCCAGACTCACCTGGCTCAAGCCGGGTCCCGGGTCTCTGGTCTCCCGGCCCGGGTCCAAGCCCGCTGGGGCTGTACTGCGCCTGCGCGGAGAGAGCTCGGCGTCTCCCACAAGACCCCGCGGCGCGCCGCCTCGGTCGCTCCCGCCGCTGTCTCCATCGCATGTACCCCTGGCTGTGGCGTGTGGAGGGTTCTCCTTCAGCCTTGCCAAGGGCTAGAAACGCCACTTTTTAGTTTCAGTTCCTGGGATCCTACAGTGACAGTGCCATGTAGAAGCTTGCGACCTACTACGGAGGTTTGAGTGGGGAGGGGAGGGTGTGCAGGCTGGGTGAGACTGCGCGCTGGGACTTCTCCCCCTCACGCTTGGGAGCCTGGCTTTGTTGTCAAACCCAAGTTCATGTGCCCAATCAATGCCCAGTGAGACCAGGGTTTGGAGCCAAGAAAACAGGGCTGAGCGAGGAGAACAGGGCAACAGGGTGGCTCATGATCAAAAGACCTGCGATCCCTGATGACTTGGAGGAAGAGTGTTTATACGCAAACTTTCGGGGTGGGGAGGGGGGGTGTTTGCAGAGTGTGTGACCTTCCTTTGATTGGTTGGTGGGAGGTGTTCCAGGAATCTCAGTCATCAGCCTTCTGGTTCCAACCAGTTTGGGGTCTATGTGCTTATGCTTAGCATAAAGTTACCATCCTCTACCTGGGTGGAGACCTTAGTTCCTGTAGAACTAAGAGATACAAGCTGCATTATTGTTTCTGTATTCCCTCACTCCCCTTATTAGTAACTGTTTGAATCTGCCCTTTGGAACTCAGGGAAGGTCTAAGAGGCTGCAACCTTTTTCCTACAAACAAAAAATGGGGGACACAGAAAGGCTTTCGTGCTTGGGAGGGCCCCACGGGGTCCTGCTCAGTTTCAATCCCCCCTTTTCTTTGCTACTCCTCAATCATGAGGGGACCCAGGTGTTGGACAAAAAAGGGAATAACATTTTGGATAGAGAGATTAATCATAAACTCAGCAGAGGAACGTGGTTTTAGGGGGACTCAGTTTCAGTTTCTTGGGGTTGGGGGCTGAGAAGGGGAAAGAGAATGGCATCTCTCATTTGGCCAGTGGTCCTTTCCAGAATGTCACCTCATATGCACCTCTGGGCAGGCAGGTGTTCTAAGGCAGGGTGGCGAGGGACCCCTCAGTGCGGCCCGCCCTCCTGCATTGTTCTTGGTTGGGGAGGCCTGGCCCAGTGTGACATCTTCCTATCCTCTGCGTCCGTCCCCTGCCCCCGGCTAATGTACTCAATATGGTGTCCTCTTGGCGGCCCTTCTGCCCTGCTGTTTCTATACAGGCTTCACTCCTTGCAAGCAGCCCCCATGTACATGGGGGAATCTCTTGGTACCGACTCGGGTCCTTGGGCTCTTTAATTAATAGAAATGGATAAGAGGCCAGATGAGAAAATCAGGCAAGGCTTTATTGAGACTGGTGCTGCAGCATGAGGGAGGGACAGATGTGGGGGTCGGCAGGACGGGTGGCGGAGGTAATCTGCCCACCCCCTGGTGGTGCTGAGCGCAGGGGGCATGCGCAGTGCCCTGCTTTTGCTCCCGGCACCTCAGGAGTGGCAGTTGATTTTTGGCCTTTTTGTATCTTACTGTTCATAATTTGCCCCAACTGCGCATGCATGCAGTTATTTTTAGTCCCTTACAGTTTCTTTGTACTTTGTTGCTCAAGGAGACGTTTGTCCAGGTGCAAGCGCTCCCGTAAAGTGTCCTGGGTCCCAGGTCCCAGGTCCCAGGTCCCAGCCTATCTCGCTCACTTGATTTTTTTTTTTGCGGTACGCGGGCCTCTCACTGTCGTGGCCTCTCCCGTTGCGGAGCACAGGCTCCGGACGCACAGGCTCAGCGGCCATGGCTCACGGGCCCAGCCACCCCGCGGCATGTGGGATCTTCCCGGACCGGGGTACGAACCCTTGTCCCCTGCATCGGCAGGCGGACTCTTTAACTGCGCCACCAGGGAAGCCCTCACTTGATTTTTGTAGAGAAATGCCAGGGCAGTCTCTGTCAGGGCTGACTCATGACTCTGCTGACTCCCATCCCCACCCTCTAACCAATCTTCTTGTTACATGAGGTTGTAGGGGTTATGGTGCAGGTCTGAGAAGATGGTTGAGGATGGAAAAGTGGGTTTGGTCACCCTTTAACAAGTCCTGGAAGCAGAGAAGTTGTCTGACCCCCAATTATTTGTGCCTCTTTTTACAATGTGGGGTACTTGATGCCTCACCTGTAAATCCTAGTTTCTATCCTAGGCTAAAGGGCAAATCCCACTTAACGTGTTAAAGTTACATAACATCCTGCACATGGTTGTATCAAAAATTTAAACTAGGGCTTCCCTCGTGGCGCGGTGGTTGGGAGTCCGCCTGCCGATGCAGGGGACGTGGGTTCGTGCCCCGGTCCGGGAGGATCCCACATGCCGCGGAGCGGCTGGGCCCATGAGCCATGGCCGCTGAGCCTGCGCATCTGGAGCCTGTGCAACAGGAGAGGCCACAACAGTGAGAGGCCCGCGTACCGCAAAAAAAAAGAAAAAAAAATTTAAACTATTCTCCCATTGTTGAACCTGTAGCTATGGTAGTCAAGCCCTATTCACAAATATTCTGGGTTCCCTCTTCTTTCCAGTACATGGTAGGATTGCAATTTCCCATCCCTTGGAAGTTAGTGGTGACAATGTAACTTGTTTGGCTGCAAAATACGAGTAGAAGTAATGTGTGCCACCTCCAAAAGGAGTCTCTTAAGAGCCAGCGCACAAATTGTCATGTTTCTTTTCCCTCTGCCCCAGAAATTGTAACGTTCACTGTGGCAAGCAGCCTCTAAAATGGCCCCCAATGATCCCCTTCTCCTGGTATTCAAGCCCTCGTAATCCCCTCTCCTTGAATGTGCACTGAACCTGGTGACTTGCTTCTAATGAATAGAATATGACAAAAGTGATGGGATATCACCCCAAGATTAGGTTACGAAAAGACTCTGGCTTCCATCACGCTTGGCCTCTCTACCCTCCACGGCTCCCTTAATCACTTTAAGAGCAGCCAGCTGCTTTGCTGTGAGATGTCCACGTGGTGCCTGGAGAGGGCTGTGTGGTAAAGAGCTGATGTATCCTGCCTGGTAGGACCTGAGGCCTGCCAGCAGCCACATGAGTTAAGTTTGGAAATGGATTTTCTGAGGCCTGCCAATCATCACATAAGTGAACTTGGAAGCACGTCCTTCCCCTGTTGAGGCTTGAGATGACTGTAGCCCCAGCAGACACCTTGACTGCAGTCTTTTTTTTGTGTTTAATGAAGTTTATTTATTTATCTAGGCCATGCAGCATGGCTTACAGGATTTTAGTTCCCCAGAGATTGAACCCGAGCCCTCGGCGGTGAAAGTGTAGAGTCCTAACCACTGGACTGCCAGGGAATTCCCAATTGCGGTCTTAAATGCCAGAGGATCCAGTAAAGCTACGCCCAGTTTCCTGACCCACAGAAATTGCGACAAAATAAATGTTTCTTGTTTTAAGCCACTAAGTTCTGGAGTAATTTGCTATGCAGCAGCAGATAACAAATACATTCAAAATGGTTCCAGAGTGGGGCAACATGGAGCTGAGGCCCCTGCCTATCCAGCCTGGGCAGGTATTATGGCTGAGAAACAAATCTTTGTACTTACAAGCCACTAAGTAGATTGGGGGGTTGGTTTAGTACTACACTAACCTTTGCAAGTGTAAATAACACAATGATAAACATCTTTGTACTGAAGTCATTTACTAAATTTCTAATCATTTGCTTAGGACAGATTCACAGAAATGGAATTGCTCATTTAAATGGTATGACAGGGACTTCCCTGGTGGCGCAGTGGTTAAGAATCTGCCTGCCAATGCAGGGGACACGGGTTCGGTCCCTGGTCCAGGAAGATCTCACATGCCGAGGAGCAACTAAGCCCGTGTGCCACGACTACTGAGCCTGTGCTCTAGAGCCCGCGAGCCACAACTACTGAGCCTGCATGCCACAACTACTGAAGCCTGCACACCTAGAGCCCATGCTCCGCAACAAGAGAAGCCACCACAATGAGAAGCCCGTGCACCACAACGAAGAGTAGCTCCCGCTCACCACAACTAGAGAAAGCCCGCGCGCAGCAACAAAGACCCAAGGCAGCCAAAAATAATAAATAAATAAATTTATTAAGTAAATGAAAAAATAAGTAAATGGTATGACATTTTAAGACTTTTAATGTACATTACCAACTAATGGTCCAAAAAGTTATGTTGATTTACATTTCCACCACTGAGGGGTAGTTTGATTCACTAAACCCTGACCAGTTTATTTACCTTTCAGTCATAACTTATGTGTCGATGAAAAACACCTGTTCATTACCTCCGCCAAATTATCTTTTAAATATAATAGTTTCTAGCTCCCGGTACCACAGTCTTGGTTCAGGCCTTCATCATTCCTTATGTGGCCTACTGCAGTATTCTACTCAATGGCCTTGCTTTCTGCAATCAATGTGCCACTCAGCTTGCCTAAGTTATCCTTCAAAAAATAGTAACCTGGTCATTAGTCTCCTTAAACTACTTCAATACCAACCCGTGTATTAGTTATCATAGACTAAACTGCTGTAACAAATAGATCTTACAATGCACTGGCTCAGGAAAATAGAATTCTATCTCTTCCTCATTTCACAGTCTGGGTAGCTGGTCCATGTTGGTGGGTAGCTCTTTTCTGTGTGGTCAGTCAGCGACTGTCTTAGTCCATTCTGGCTGCTATAAAAAAATACCACAGGGCTTCCCTGGTGGCGCAGTGGTTGAGAGTCTGCCTGCTGATGCAGGGGTCACGGGTTCGTGCCCCGGTCCGGGAAGATCCCACATGCCGCAGAGCGGCTGGGCCCGTGAGCCATGACCGCTGAGCCTGTGCGTCCGGAGTCTGTGCTCCGCAACGGGAGAGGCCACAACAGTGAGAGGCCCACGTACCAAAAAAAAAAAAAAAAAAAAAAAAAAAAAAAAAAAATACCACAGACTAGGAGGCTTATAAACAAGAGAAATTTATTTCTCACAGTTATGGGGGCTGGAAGTCTGAGATCAGGATGCCAGCATGGTCGGGTGAGGGCCCTCTTCAGGGTGGCAGACTCCTCCTTATATGGTGGAAGGGGCTAGTAAGCTCTGTGGGGCCTCTTTTTCTTTTTAAGGAAGCATAAATAAGTGCACGGACATACCATATTCACAATGGAAAGTACCAATATTATAAAGATGGCAGCTGTGCCCACGTTAACTCCTAAATTCAGTTCCAATCAATAACTGAACAATGAAAACATTTTTCATCGCAGACATTTTCAAACTTCACAAAAAAGAATAGTGTAATGAACTCCATGTACCCATCAACCAGCTTTGACAGTTATCAACATTTTGGCAATCTTGTTATAATTACAGGGATTTAAGGGGAAATGTGTGTTATTTTCCTGGAGAATTTTAAATCAGGACCAGAAATCATCATGTCATTTTGCCTGTAATTACTATAGTTTGCATCACTAAGTACTTATTTTTTATAGCCATAACTACTATTATCATACCTACACAAATGAATACTTGTTCCTTAATATCATCTAACTTTCCATCCACGTTCAGATTTCTCAGGTTGTATCCAAAGATGGCTTTTTACAGTTGGTGTATTTGAATCAGGATGTGAACAGTCCTTCCGTTGCGTTTGCTTTTGTCCTTTAAGCCTCTTTGGTTGTGTAACAGCTTCCCTTCTTTTTATTTCCTACAATCTGTTTGTTGTGTGTGCATGTGAAGGAAGGGATGTGGGTGGGTGCGTGTGCCAGTGGTATGTGTGTGGGGCCTCTTTTATAAAGGCATTAATCCCAGTCATGAGGGCTTTGCCCTTATGACCTAATCCATTCCCAAAGGCCACACCTCCTACTACTATCACCTTGGTTATTAGGTTTTCAACATATGAATTTGGGGGCAGTGGGACACAAACGTTCAGACCATAGCAGTGACCCAGACTGACAGTGGCTCTGCCCTTTTCAACACATTGCTTCCAAAGTTGACACATTCCAGCCCCTAGAAGAGCACCTCCACTACTAAAACACCATTCTCTGTGGTCTGGACTCCAAGGCAATTGCCTCTTAACTGGTCTCCCTATTTGCCCTCTTGCCATCTCTACTATCCATTTCCCACACACAGTCAGAACTTTCCAAAAATAAACCAGACTATACCACTCTTCTGCTAAAAATGTTCAAAATCTTCAAAACCTTCCCATCACATTCAGAAGGAAATCTCACATACTCTGGCACCTGTCTAATGCACAAAACTCACCTTCACTGCTCTGCTCCAGCCACACTGGACTTCTTGCTGATTCTCCACAGGCCAGGCTCACTCTTGCCTCCGGACCCGTGCACAGTCTTTCCAAGGCTCCCTCCTTTGCTGCATTCAGGTCTCTATTTAAAAGTCTCCTCTTCTCAGAGGACTTCCTTGGCCACTCCACCTTAGTTTCCTATGAATTCAGTCACCTGACAGGTGTTTTTTTAATGTTTTACTTATCAATACCTGGGGTTATTATATATTTGTTTGATTATTGTTTTTTGAGTTGAGTGCTGGCATCATGCCTTTTTTTGCTCACTGCTATATAATCAGTATACAGTCAGAACAGGGGTCAGCTCTGGTTTGCTGCCTGTTTTTTTCTTTTTTTTTTGGCCGCACTGCACAGCATGAGGAATCTTATTTCCCCAATCAGGGATGGAACCCGTGCCCCTTGCAGTGGAAGCATGGAGTCTTGACCACTGGACCGCCAGGGAAGTCCCCTGCTCACTGTTTTTGTAAATAGTTTTATTAGAACACAACCACACTCGTTCGTTTACGTGTCTATGGCTGCTTTCATGCTATAGCAAAGTAGTTGTAACAGAGACTGTATTGCCCACAAAAGCCTAAAATATTTAATATCTAGCCCTTTACAGAAAAAGTTTGCCAACTCCTGATCTATAGCAATTAATAAGGATGTATCAGCTTTCTATTATTTGCTCAGTGGATCTTGTTCCTTTATTTTCCATCCTTTCTGTATGATTTTGCTTCAATCTTCTTGTATGCAGTTTATACCTGGATTTTAAAAAACAATCTGGTGGTCTCTGAAAAAGTATGGAGTTTTAAGCACTTTCTGGTTAAAAGAAGGAGGAATAAAGAGTATTTCTTTTACCATCTTGATTAAAATATAATGAAGATAGAGAACCCTGATGCAAGAGAAACAGCTGCTCTGATCTTAAAGATACTTTCTCCTGCTGCTGTGCTCTATGAAACGTCTTGCTCAAAAATCAGACTAAATCCCATCTCTGTCCAAAACAAAGCAGTAACTGTTATACTAATTAAACACATTTACTACCTTCCTAGCTAATTTCTAGACTTGAAAAAATTATTTGAAGAAATTTTTTTTTTTTTTTTACGGTACGCGGGCCTCTCACCGCTGTGGCCTCTCCCATTGCGGAGCACAGGCTGCGGACGTTCAGGCTCAGCGGCCATGGCTCACGGCCCCAGCCGCTCCGCTGCATGTGGGATCTTCCCAGACCAGGGCACGAACCCGTGTCCCCTGCATCGGCAGGTGGACTCTCAACCACTGCGCCACCAGGGAAGCCCCATGAAGAAAACATTTTTTATAAGAGATAGTATTAGTTCATGAAATAATTTGACAATGTCACCAATTTATCTTCTTTCTTCCTTCCTTTCTCCAGAAAGGCACCAGCTCTTTTGATTTGGGGTTAGGGAGAGCACCTGATTATCTGCCTTTTGCAATGTAAGTTATAAGGTGCTTCTGACATATTTATAAAAAAAAAAATAGAACGTTATTATTCCTTAGGAAAGGTGATTTAATCCATTTGCATTTATTGTGATTAGTGATATACTTTGACACATTCCTGCTGTTTTATTTTTGCTTTCTATTTACCATGCCTTTCCTTCATTGCTTTGGTTTTTCTTTCCTGTTTTCTATTGGAATTACAGCTCTCTTTTTCTCTCTAGTGATTTGCGGCCTAGTCTATTTCTTTCAGTGGCTAACCTTCAATTTTTAACATGCATATTCAACAAGGTATAAAGTTAGTATCTCTATCCTTTCCCAGATCAAGGATTTTATAACACTTTAGCCCTGATTCCTCCCACTTTTCCAACTTTATTCTCTAGAATATTCATTTTACCTTATTTCTAGCCCTCTCCCAAAGCAGTCATCATTTAAATTACTTACACCCAACATAAACTCAGCTTTACCAACTTGTTTACAACTTGTTTGTTCATCGATATTTCTTGCATCCTACTCTTCTCGGGTGGCTGATGTTAATGATGGTTTCTCAGGAAAACGAGATTTCAGGTGATATTTTCGTGGAGAGTTTTTTGGCCTTATATATATATATATATGTATATTTTAATAAGCAGGTATTATAAAAGCATTAAAAAATAAACCTATCTTCAAACTGGAAAAAAATCAACCTAATGTCCGTGTATAAACACATAAAGAAAAAATGGCATATTTCAGTGTTCCTGTTAAAAGGAAAAAAAAGTAAAAATATCTCAAAGTGTAACATTCTTGAGGGAAGGTGCGTGTGAAAAAGGATAATCTGCTTACATTATGCATGACTATTTTCAAACATTTCGGACTAGACAAAGGCACAGACTTCCAATGAAGAAAAATGGGCTTCTGGGGATTTAAGATCATATTTGACCTGAGTGTAAATAACATTTTGGTTTTCTTCCTGCCAAAATCATGTTCTGGGGTTGAGGTCATACAGGAAAAGAATGAAGTCAATGGTAGAAAGCTCCCCACGTAGCAATTTTTATGTGTCCAGTACTAGAGTCCAGGTGTCAAAGAAGTCTGGAAATGTGAGAAAATAACTTTTTATTGTTCTTTTTTCAGATAAATGGTCATATCTCTAGCTTTAAATATAGAAGTACTTTGCCCACAAACATGTCTGAGGTTGAAAGAAAACATGTTAAACATATTATTTGAAAACATAACTAGTTATTGTTTGAAATTTTTTCTTTACGATAGCCAAGACATGGAAGTAACCTAAGTGTCAATTGATGGATGAATGGATAAAGAAAATGTGGTATATACACAATGGAATATTACTCAGCCATAAAAAGGAAGGAAACCCTGCCATTTGCAACTACATGGATAGACCTGGAGGACATTTTCTAAGTTAAATAAGTCAGAGAAAGACAAATACCATATAATCTCACTTATATGTAAAATAAACAAAACAAAACCCAAACCCACAGATTACAGAGAACAAATTGGTGGCTGCCAAGGGCTGGGAGTGGGGGTTGGGCAAAGTGGGAGAAGGGGGTCAAAAGGTACAAACTTTAAACTTTCAGTTATAAAATAAGTAATAGGGATGTAATGGACAGCATGGTTAATAATCAATAATACTGTGTTGCATATTTGAAAGTTGCTGAGAGAGTAGATCTTAAAAGTTCTCATCACAAGAAAAATATTTTAGTAACTGTGTGTGGTGATGGATTTTAACTAGACTTGTGCAGAACATTTTGCAATGTATACAAATATTGACTCATGTTGTACACCTGAGGCAAACATGATGTTACATGTCAGTTATATCTCAACTTTTTTAAAAAGATAGGGAATTCCCTGGTGGTCCAGTGGTTAGGACTCTGCACTTTCACTTCTGAGGGCATGTGTTCGATCCCTGGTCGGGGAACTAAGATCCCACAAGCCACACACACACCCCCCACAAAAAAAAAAAAAAAAGAAAAGAAAGATAAATTGAGCAATATATTAAATATGTTCAAGAAAGTAAAACACTGCAATAACTTGTGATCACAACAATCACCAACAACAGGGTCTTGGCAGATATAAGAGTCTTCCAATTATATGTAAATGTCTAGTACCCCTTATCCTATTTTATTCAATAAAAATATATATGTTTTATTAAAAGAACTTCAAATTCACTTGACTTTACATAAAAATAATTTGTATATTTGATTATTATTAGACATGATTTTCTGCACATCTCACAAATGTGAGCTCTAGACCCATGAAATGCATTAGAATTAGTGAGATTCATGATTTTGTTTTATTGCCTGACAATGACTTGGTTTAAATAGAAGAAAAAATTTTTTTCTTTGTTTCAACTTTTTAATCACCTATTTAATTTTGTTTCATTATGGTTCATACTTAGCTAATTATTTTACTCTATTAATTAAGAAAGGGAACAAATAGTTTAATTCAGAGCTCAGATCATAATACCAAATACTCATTCTAGCAGCAATGAGACAGTTCCCACCCTTCAAGGGTGTCTGTCTTCTTGCTGTCTTAAACTTTACATTTGCTCAGATACTAATATTACTGCTAAAGTCAGGAGCTGAGAAAGAGCTAGGAGGGGAAGAGAAAATGTTAAATAAGGCAAAGGGATGGCTTTAAAGGGAAGTGAGAGAAAAGGCAGTCAAAATTGAAAAAAGATCCCTGAGTTTATAATTAATTTACATATATACTTCTGTGGTTTGCCAAGTGATTTGGTGTGACTACCTAAGTTTAATTAGCATACAGTCTCAGAATGAAAACTCTGTAAGACAAGGCTTCACTTAGATTTGATGGATATTCAGAAAATCACTCTCATTCACGTCTTTGTCATCATCACCCTGCAAAAATGTTAATGAGGGAAAACAATTCCAAGTTCACACATATAATCCCAAAACTTATGCTTACAAGAGAAAACCTGATTTTGTGAATATAGGTTCAAGCTCAATGCAGTACCTAAGCTTCAACCAAGTCTGAAGAAAGGGCTTAAAGACTCATATTAGCAAGCAACACTTAAAGTGAAATACAGACTTTTCACTTAAATCATTGTGAGTTCATGTGTCTTTAAAGGGAATACACAGAATTTATGTAATGTCAAATTATAAAAGAACTGCTAAGAAGTTCAAGGAAGCAGAAACACTTTTCAATATAGCTTGATATGATACCTATGGTAGTCACCTGGAAATTTCCAAACAAGCCTGAGATATCTCTGAATCGATTTCCTAAACAAAAAGGTAATAATTGATTTTAATAATAATATAGACAATTTAATTTTATTTTAATCAATAATATTGATTTTAATAATTTCCTTCCAGAAGTCTCACAAAGTATTATGACACCTAATTTTTCTAAACTAAGTACCCCAGTTATATACTGCTTTAGGTTCACTCCTACTTATGTAGCCACTCCAGTAAAATAGGATGGATTTTATTTATGACTATTTATCTGGAGAAATGCCTCTTTCCCTGTACTAAGTGCTTAGAGTAATACAGAACACAGCTGTTTTCTTTCTTCAGTGTCCGGTTAATCAGGATTAAATACACACACGCACATACACACACATGCACACACACACGTTTTGCACAGAGAAGAAAACATATTACACAATGTCCTCAGCTGAGCAGAGCAGAAGACTTCATAACTGTCCCTATTATTTAAGAGGAGGCTCAAGAAGGCTCAGTAACAACTGCCTTAACTATTCATAAGTGCCACGAAATGGTTAGAGATCAAGTTCATAGCACTGACCTTCATCCTACATAATAAACCGTATTATTTCATTTATATTTGGCAAATCTGGATACAGTGATTTTAGGCTTTGAAGAGACAATGATGGTGTTTCCCAGAGATTTAATAGATATAATTTTAGAAGGGGTTTAAGTTTTATTTATACATTTTTTATTGTAGCAAAATATACAGAATATAAAATGTACTATCTAAACCATTTTAAAGTGTACAATTCATTGGCATTAAGTATGTTCACAATGTTATGCAACCATCGTTACAACAGATAAAATTTTGTATAATGTGCATAGCATATATTTCAAACCCATGGTTATATAAATTTCTTAAGCAATGCAGACATTTGTATAAATTGTGTAAAAATCATAAATCAGGGGCAGTGTACACATGCAATTATAGTCAGTCTGATGCCTTATTCAATTTTTTCACAACTTCCTCAGTTTTACTGTAAAGTTGTCTGTAGCTCAAAATTTTCTGTAATCTTTTCAATAAAATTAGTAATATCACTTACAGAACATGAATTTCAGAACATGCTTTTCCACATTTATTCAACTGATAGGGTTTTTCTCATGATGAATTCTTTGCTGCTTCAGTAAAAGGCTAATTTTAAGTTTTCCCACATTTACAAAGCTCCCTTGTTTTTATGACTTCTTTGATGGAGAATAAGATGTGTTTTCTAGTTAAAAGATTTCCCACATGTGTTGCATTTATTGTGTTGCTCTGCTGTGAGTTGAGTAATGTTTAAGGAGATGTGATCTCTTGATGAAGGCTTTGCCACATTCAGTGCACCCGTGGGGTTTCTCACCTGTATGAATTCTCTGATGCGTGACCAACACTGATGAGTCTGCAAAGGCTTTGCCACATTCTCTGCATCGGTATGGTTTCTCGCCTGTATGGATTCTGGAGTGTTTATAAAGGGATGAACTGTACTTGAAGCTTTTCCCACACTCCTTACATTCAAATGAGTTCTCGGGTGTGTGCGATTTCACATGCTGAGTAAAGGAAGAGTTCCAGGTGAATGATTTCCCACATTGACCACATTCATAAGGCTTCTCTCCAGTGTGGAGTCTCTGATGGACCACGAGTTGTGCTTTATGCGTAAAAGCTTTCCCACAATCACTGCACACAAAGGGTCTCTCTCCACTATGAATTTTTTGATGAGCTGCAAGGTGTCCCTTACTGTTAAAGGCTTTCCCACAGTCACTGCATTCAAAGGTTATTTTTTTCCTTGTATGCTTTTTGTCATGTCTAATGAGATGAGACTTCTTTTGGAAGGCTTTCCCACATTCACTGCACCCAAAAGTTTTTTTCCTTCTGTGCTTTTTTTCATGTCTGATAAGACACAACTTGTTTTTGAAGGCTTTTCCACATTCCTTGTATTCATAAGAGTTTTCTCTGATATAACTTTTATTATAACTAAGAAAGTATAAGTTAGGTTGCAAACACTTTCCATTTGATTCACATTTATGCTGTTTTTCTCTTGAAGAAATAAAATTTATATTCAGATTACAATTTTGGACTGTCTCATTGGTCTGTGTTTTCTTGAAGGTGAACATACCTTGGTTCAAAAAACTGTCTTTGCTTCCTTCTCCTTCCTGTCCCTCTAGCTCATCATCAAGTAAGCAGATAACTTCTAAAAAGGAGTAAAATGAAACATTCTCAATTACTCCTTCCACTATCATGTAATAGAAAGAAAATTTTAAAGTCTATGTTTTAGGGCAAAGATGCCTATTCTGACCACTTCTAGTCAACATAGTACTAAAGTCCTAGCTAGACCAATTAGGTAAGAAAAAGAAACAAAAAACATCCAAATGGGGAAGGAAGAAGTAAAAGAATCTGTTCATTGATGACATGATCTTGTATTCAGAAAACCCTAGAGATTCCATGAAAAAACTGTTAGAACTAATAAATTCACCAAAGTTGCAGGATACAAAATCAACATACAAAAATCAGTTGTCTTTCTATACCCTAAAAGCAAACAATCTGAAAAGGAAATTAAGAAAACAATCCATTTACAATAGCATCAAAAAGAATAAAATAAACTTAAACAAGGAGATGAAAGACCTGTACACTGACAACTACAAAACACTTTTGAAAGAGATGAAAGAAAACACAAATAAATGGAAAGACATTTTCCATTTTCTGTGTTCATGGACTATTGTTAAAATGTCCCAAATGTACCCAAATGTATCTACAGATTCAGTGCAAGCCCAGTGGAATTTTTTGCAGAATTTGAAAAAGCAATTCTAGGGGCCTTCCCTGGTGGTGCAATGGTTAAGAATCAACCTGCCGGGACTTCCCTGGTGGCACAATGGTTAAGAATCCGCCTGCCAATGCAGGGGACATGGGTTCAAGCCCTGGTCTGGGAAGATCCCACATGCTGTGGAGCAACTAAGCCTGTGTGCCACAATTACTGAGCCTGCACTCTGGAGCCTGTGAGCCACAACTACTGAGCCCGTGTGCCACAACTACTGAAGCCCACGCACTTAGAGCCCATGCTCTGCAACAAGAGGAGACACCCCAATAAGAAGCCCACGCACCGCAACGAAGAGTAGCCCCCGCTCACCACAACTAGAGAAAGCCCATGCACAGCATTGAAGACCCAATGCAGCCAAAAATCAATAAATAAAATAAATAAATTTATATATATATATAAAAGAAGAATTCACCTGCCAACGCAGGGGACAAGGGTTCGAGCCCTTGTCTGGGTTCACACAGCAACAAAGACCCAATGCAGCCAAAAATAAATTTAAAAATAAATTAATTAACTGAAAAAAAAAAAAGAAAAAGAAAAAGCAATTCTAAAATTCATATGGAACCACGAAGGACTCCCAAAAGCCAAAACAATCTTGAGAAAGAACAAAGCACCAGGCCTCACATTTCCTGTCTTGAAACCACATCACAAAGTTACAGTAATCAAAACTGTACTTTATGGTACTGGCATAAAGACAGAGATATAGACCAATGGAAAAGAATAGAGATCCCAGAAGTAAGCTCACGCATATATGGTCTTCAAGAAGTGTGCCAAGACAACACAATGGGGAAAGAATAGTTTCTTCAACAAATAGTGCTGGGAAAACCAGATACCCACATGTAAAAGAGTGAAATTGGACCCCAATCTTACACGACAAACAAAAATCAACTCAAAATGTATTAAAGACTTAAACATAAGATCTGAAACTATAAAACTCCTAGAAGAAAAGATAGGGGAAAACTTCAGAATATTGGTGCTCACAATGATTTCTTGGATAGGGAACCAAAAGCACTGACAACAGGAGCAAAAATAGACAAGTGGTACTACAGCAAACTAAAAAGTTTCCGTCAAGAAAAGGAAACAATAGAGTGAAAAAGCAACCTACAGAATGGGAAAAAATATTTTAAAAATATATACTGGATAAGTCGTTAATATCCAAAATATATAAGGAACCCTTACAACTCAATAGCAAAAAACGGGCAAAGAACTTTAATGGACATTTCTCCAAAGGAGACATACAAATGGTCAACAGGTATATGAAAAGATGCTCAACATCACTAATCATCAGGGAATTGCAATTCAAAACCACAATAAGATATCACCTCACACCTGTTAGGATGTCCATTATTAAAAAAATAATAACAAGTGTTGGCAAGAATGTGGAGAAATTAGAACTCTGGTACACTGTTGTTGTGCATGTAAAATGGTACAGCCACTATGGAAAACGGTATGGAGTTTCCTCAAAATATCAAAAATTGAACCACCATATGATCCAGCAATCCCACTTCTGGGTATTTATCCAAAAAATTGAAAACAGGATTTCCTAGAGATATTAGCACTCCTGTGCTCACTGCAGCATTATTCACAATAGCCAAGAGTTGGAAACAACCTAAATGTCCACTGACAGATGAATGGATAAAGGAAATATGGTATATAATACTTTAAAAAAGAAGGAAATCCTTCATATGCTACAACATGGATGAACCTCAAGGACATTAGGCTAAGTGAAATCAGCTAGTCACAGAAGGACAAAAACTGCATGATAGCACTTACATAAGGTATTTAAAATAGTCAAACCTATATAAGCAGAAAGTAGAGTAGTGGTTGCCAGGGGCAGGGAGGAGTTGGAAATGGCGAGTTGTTCAATGGGTTTAGAATTTCAGTCCTGCAAGATGAGGAAGTTCTAGAGATCCCCTGTACACCAATGTGCATACAGTTAACCATATTGTACTATACACTTAAAAGTTTGCCAATGAGGGTAAGTTTCATATTATGCATTTTTTTCTACCACACACATGCAAAAAGTCTCTGGTTTCAGGCCTAGTCTCCCATTCTGGACTGCAAAACAAAAAAGAAATCTGTATTTGTCCTGCCCTGGGCATTAAGAAGAAACTGCTGAAATGGAGGCTTCTGGAAAACAATAATGAGAACAAGTACCTTTTTCTATTTATAAATATGAATTTCCATTCTGTGAAAGATGGTAAAACAGGCACAAAATAATGTTATAACAATGACAAAGAAAGTTAAAAAGGGCTCTTAACAAGGATGCAGAGTAGCTCTGAGAATGGGGAGAGCCTTTTCAGAGGAATGAATGAGGAGGGTAACCAGGGGAACAAGGAGATAAAGGCATTCTGAGAAATGAGAAGAGCTAGACTGGGTTGGGGAAATTTGACCAGAGTCAAAATCTACAACATCTAAGAATTAAGTTATCCTGTTAGGATGCTCCCGAGTCTCCTTCACACACTTCTCCTTCTCCTTCCTCATCCTTCACACAACCACCAAAGAACTGTCAAGCCATTAACTCCCTTTTACCTATAGGCACTTTCCTATATCCTCTCTAGCCACCCAAGCCACAGTTGAGGACTATTTGTAGAAAGTTCTCCAATTCCACTTCTAGCTAGGATTCATTCTCCAATGCCTACACATACCCAGGAACACAGAGGCTCAGCAGAACGTTGAAAAGAGACCAGATGTCAATTCTTTTGCTTCTATCATCAGCTATTTCTACTACTTGATAAGAATTTTTCTTGATAAATAATCCTATTTTTTTATAACCTCTTTCAACCTTCCAGATGTACTAGCCTCCAAAACTCTGCTTTGCCCCTGACACCACACTCTTTAACTCAAATTTCACATTTTGGTTTCCACACATACAGATTCCATTATTTCTGGGGATCTGAACCATAGGACTGCTAGGCTTTACCAACTTTTGCCTTTATATACTGTGTGGTTAAGAAAGTTAACTCTGACTACTGTTACTATGGTGCCACACCGTGTCCAAAACAACATAATCACTGCTCAAAACCCTACAAATGCTAAGTCCACTGATATAATAATGTTAGGGAAAATGGAGAAGGGAATTCTTCACTGTTTCTGAGATTGCCTTCCATCAAGGGAGAACCTTATTAGTGTAACAATTTGGACTCTTACCTCATTCCTTATTTCTCAAATAAACACAATCTGACTACATTATTAGAAACAGATGTATGGAAAGATCTGCCATCATGGTGAGGAGGGAAGAAGAATGAGGATTCTAGGGACTGAGAGAACCAACAAGCACTTCGATGGAACAGGCAGCGCGAGGAGCCAGAGCGGAGAGGAAGGACATCCTCCCACACAAGAGCTGACAAACAGAAAGAGCGGCCACGTGGAAGAGTGGAAGTGAAGGGGTCACCTGGGGATCTGAGGATGTTGTGTCAGGTGTACCCACTCACTTTCAAACGTGTGTGGTTTTAAGAGGTGCTTCCTGCAAAGTATTTCAGAGGTGCCTGTCCCTCACTCACCAACTGGGATCTCAGTTCCAGAGACTCCCATCTACCTGCTTTCTCTGACTCACTTGGAGAGCGCCAACGTGGGTTCTCTCCCTCCACCATCCATGGCTCTTGTCCTTGCTCCACCTTGAAGATCACTTTTGTTTTGGTGACTGGACACCCTGTTCGTGGGAAACAACACAGAACTGGGGACAAAGTGCTAGGAACAAATGACTACCTTACAATTTGGGTTTGCCTCCTGGAGTCTTAGGGCCTGTGAAGATAACACGCTTTAGAACAGAAAAGACCCTTCTTCATTTGGGAGGCAGAAGCATTAAACATACTACCTGATCCCCAAAGGGGATTATGAATCTTTGACCGGACTAAGCTGGTGGTACAGTGGTTAAGAATCCGCCTGCCAATGCAGGGGACAAGGGTTCGAGCCCCGGTCCGGGAAGATCCCACGTGCCGAGGAGCAATGAGGCCCGTTCACCACAACTACCAAGCCTGCTCTCTAGAGCTCGCAGCCGTAACTACTGAGCCCATGTGCCACAACTACTGAAGCCCACACGCCTAGAGCCCGTGCTCTGCAACAAGAGAAGCCACCACAATGAGAAGCCCACGCACCGCAACGAAGAGAAGCCCCTGCTCGCCATACTAGAGATATGGAAAGTCCGCACGCAGCAAAGAAGACCCAACACGGCCATAAATAAACAAACAGAAATGGCAAAAACAAAGAAAAAGATTCTTTGACCACTAAAATTCAGGGTCAAATTTACTAATGCTTCAGAATGTTCACAGGTTTCTCAAGTCTTAAAGGAAGGGTACTATTAGTATATCCTGAGTTACACAGGGAAGTTGTCCTTACCCACTGAGATGAGGTTTCTAAAGTTCTCCAGTATCACATCCCAATACAGCTTCCTCTGAGAATATCCCAGCAGCTGCCACTCCTCCAGGGTGAAGTCCACAGCCACATCCTGGAATGTCACTGATCCCTGTAATAGTACATTCATCTTCGACCTGAAGTGAGCACCACTGGGGCACGTGGAGGGGATTCTGCCCAAGTCCTCTAATTATGTTCACATGTTCAGAGTTTGCAGTAAGTTACCTAGAATAACTAAAAACTACGTACTTGATTTAGAATTAAAATTTGTGATAGAAGAAAATCATATTAAAACTGTCCCACTGGTCTTCCCTGGTGGCGCAGTGGTTGAGAGTCCACCTGCCGATGCAGGGGACACGGGTTCGTGCCCCGGTCTGGGAAGATCCCGCGTGCCGCAGAGCGGCTGGGCCCGTGAGCCATGGCCGCTGAGCCTGCGCGTCCGGAGCCTGTGCTCCGCAACGGGAGAGGCCACAACAGTGAGAGGCCCGCGTACCGCAAACAAAAAAAAAACAAAACTGTCCCACTGTATACATATACACACATACATATATATACATACGTATACATACATATATATGGAGAGAGGGAGAGGAAGAGAAGGAATAAGATAATACTAAGGTCACTGAGCATTGTTTTGGCCTCATGTGTTCTGCTTACACAAAGGGACACTGAAAAACAGTCATATGAAAACGGCTACTCATTTATGACAAATCATCAAATTTTTTTCTTTCACGGTAAGTTCCAGGAAAATCTTTATCTATAGAATTGTTATACCTTATTCTCTAGGTCATGGCCAATAACTTCACTGATTGGGTATCCTGTTTGTATGACTGCCAAGATTAAGCATAACTTTGCATCTCAACATTACAAAGTATGTGCAGACCCTACGGCCTCTATATCAATTTTCTAATTTTTCTTCAATTTAAATTTCAATCTATATTTTTCCCATTTATATTCTTACCTATTAATGCTTTTTCACTTTAATATATGGAGCCTTACAAGTCACTTCAAATTCACCAGAAAGCAAATTGGAATTTGAATGAATAAATGGATGGATAGACATATGGATGGATGGATATCTTGCCTGGAAGTTGGTCGCTTTCTGTGGCTCATGAGAAAGCACACCGATCTACGAAAACAAGACAGGGGGAGTCCCCTGCCTTTCCAGCCTAGAAATAAGTACCTATGTGCCAGCTACAAAAAAGGCTACTGGGGGAAGAATGACCTGTCAAACAAGCAGGGAAGTCCATGTTATATAGAAAGACCAACTTGTCCATTTTCAATCCTGATATGATCACAGGAAACTTGGATAAGGATGGTCTCTCTTGGGTAGATGTATACATTTCTGCCCATTGATCTATTACAAGTTATTGTTAATTTCTGATCTAGTGGTTTCTTTTCTCACAGAAACATATCCCAAAGAAATAAAAATTGATGGATATGAAGATTAAAAGCCTGAGTTCTAGAGCCAGGCAACCAAGTTCAAATTCAGCTACTCCACTTACTAGCAGCAATGACCCTCAGAAAGTCACTTAACTACTCTATACCTCAGTTTTCTTATCTGCAAAACGCTGATGATAATAGTACACACATCATAGGATTTTTATGAGGATTAAATAAGTGAATACATGGAAACCACTCAGAACAATATGTGGTAAGCACTCAATAAGACTGTGACTATTTTTAAAAGTAAAAAAGGGGAGAAAGGGAGAGATGAAAAATGTTTTTATATCATTGCTTATAATATGAAAACACAGACAATAGCTTAAATGTCCATTAACAGTGTTGATTAAAAACAAAAGATGCTGTAGAAAGATATTGCTTTGGAAAGAGGTTCCATTTATATTTGTAGGTGAAAAAAGTACGTTAAAATATATAACATGGGGGCTTCCCTGGTGGCGCAGTGGTTGAGAGTCTGCCTGCTGATGCAGGGGACACGGGTTCGTGCCCCGGTCCTGGAAGATCCCACATGCCGCAGAGCAGCTGGGCCCGTGAGCCATGGCCACTGAGCCTGCGTGTCTGGAGCCTGTGCTCCGCAACGGGAGAGGCCACAATAGTGAGAGGCCTGCGTATCGCAAAATAAATAAATAAATAAATAAATAAATAAATAAATAAATAAATATATATCATGATCCTCCCCTCCCCTTTTAAAAGAATATGTATGCAGATACAGAGACACACAAGCTTGGTGGTCTCTGCAAATAAATAATAGCTATTTACCAAAATGTAAATAATTGTTATTTAGGGTTGTAAAGACAGCAGAATCATATGTAACTTCTATTTTATTTTTTTACATATTTGTACTTTCTAAGTGTTTATACTGTATTAGTTTTTCAAATACATACATATACACATACATGTAAATATATACAGTTTAAAAATATACATGTAAAACTTAAACAAAGGTCTATAATGCCCTACAACATCTTGGCTCCACCTCTTCTAACCTCATCTGCTTCAATCCTTCAAGCACCCTCCTATAGTCACTCTGATCAGACATTCAGCTTTCTTGCTCTTCCTCCAAAATACCAAGGATGATTACTCAGGATCTCTGCACATCTCTTCTGCCTGGGCTGTTCTCCCACAGGGAAAAATTGAGATACCGCACAGCTCACTCTCTAAAGTCCTTCAGGTCTCTGCTTACAGGTCACTTACCAGTGAGGCTTTTCTTGACAACCTCAGATAAAAGAGCTTCCTCCCTCACGGTCACCACCACTCTGTACACCCTTACTCTGTCTTTTTCTCCATTGCACCTACTATCAAATAACAGATTGTGTATCTGTTTGATTTTTGTTTCTCTACCTCCATGAAAAACATAGATTCTGTTTTGCTCACTGTGGTGCACCAAGTACCAGAATGGTGTTTGGTCCACAACAGACACTCAGCAAATATTTGCTGAATGACTCAAACTCCTTGTTACATGTTTTCAAAAGAAACTTATTAAGCAACTTTGGCCCAACTGAACTGTGATGCAGAGGACTTCCCTGGCAGGCGAGTGGTTAAGACTCCACGCTTCCACTTCAGGGGGCACCCGTTCAATCCCTGGGCAGGGAACTAAGATCCTGCATGCCGCTGCGGTGCGGCAAAACTTTTTAAAATTTTTATTATTTTTATTTTTGGCTGCACTAGGTCTTCGTTGCTGCCCGTGGGCTTTCTCTAGTTGTGGCGAGTGGGGGCTACTCTTCATTGCAGTGCAGGGGCTTCTCATTGCGGTGGCTTCTCTTGTTGCAGAGCACAGGCTCTAAGCATACAGGCTTCAGTAGTTGTGGCACAGGGACTCAGTAGTTGTGGCGCACGGGTTTAGTTGCTCCGCGGCATGTGGGATCTTCCCAGACCAGGGCTCGAACCCATGTACCCTGTATCGGCAGGCAGATTCTTAACCACTGCACCACCAGATAAGACCCGTGGCAAAACTTCTGAACTGTGATGCAGGAAAAAGAACAGTCTGGGAATTGAAGACTGGATTTCAGGCCTGACTCAGCCACTAACAAGCTGTGGGACTCTAGCACTCAATTGCCATCTCCTTAAAATGAAGAAGCAGAACCAGAAGACTCTGAAAAGTCCTTCTAGCATCTTGAGGCTGTGATTACTCTGCAAACTAGCTCTGCATTTAGGTAAGGGGAGAAAGGGAATCAGCATAACCCCAAAGGGCAAATACGACAACTAAAATAGTTAAGGAGCCAGCTTAATTGTGAAGGAAGCAATGAGGAAGGGAACGCACTGGTGTGAATGTGTGTTTGTGAGAGCCTGAGAGAGAGAGAGAAAGAGAGAGGGGGACTGAATAAATGTGTTTAGGAAAGCAGCAGAATTTCTTCTGTAGTAGCTCTTGGTTCTTCTTTCCCATGATCATACCCTCATTCTCCTGTGAGTTTCATTTTCCTGTGGAGCCTGACCACATAAACCCATACTTCATTTTCTGTAATTCTCACCTCTCTCCTCAAACATTTGGGACAACACCTCTATAAACACAGTCCTTGATGGTACTTACATGTAATGCCATGAGTCAAGCCCTACTCTCACTAGATAGTAGAGACAGAAGTTGATTCTTGTCTCAACTGAAATGGGGTAAAAATGTCACAGGTCAGGAGAGCCTCTTCCCGGGGTTAATCTGATGGAGAAGCAACACTCCTTCAACAGGAACCTTCACGTTGGGCCACGATTCTTTAAACTCACCATCCTGTGGCCCTAGGTTGGCTTTTTGTAGATTTTAACCAGGGCCGCTGGAAACTGAAACAGGCAGGAATACGCAAGAGGGACCCTCAGGTTCAATTACACAGTCTTCCTGCAGAGACACCAAGAGTTCTCTCAATAACAATGATCACAAGTTGAAGTTCATTTAGCATTCACTCCTCAAGAAGAATACAAACTAACTCTTTGTTTTAGGCAAAGTACTATGTTGCAAAATTAATGGAATTTGGGTAAAATGGCACTGAGTTTGAATACTCGCTCCTCCACTAACTAGCTGTGTGATTTGAAGCAGCTTCATACCTCCCTGTAAAACGATGAGTACACTTACAAAGTCATCGTGATAAACAAATACCAATACTTTAAAATAATGTGCTTAACGGTGTCTGGCACTGGCTGTATTGATTCTCTTCCCCGCCGCTTTGAAGGGGTTTACTGCCTTCGGCGAGTCAGAAATCTTGTGGAATGAGATGAGTTACGGTTCAACGCACAGGCGGAGGCTCCCTACGCGGGCCACACTACCTACAGCACAGCAACGCAGACTGGCCCGCCACGCCCCAGCCAGACCTGGGCAGAAAGGAGCCCAGCCCTTACTCGGCTTCCTCTGAGCCAAATGCCCCCGCGCATAGGAGTTGCCTACAATTATGCTTTCTTCACATGAACTGAGAAGCCGGTCTCTGCTCTAGCTCACCCGCCGCTCAGTACTGAAACACGTGGAGGAACGCAAACACTTCCTGAGGTCCCCACTGCGCGTGTGCGGAAGTAGCGACCCACCCAGACCCTCCCCCCAGGGTTCTCTGAGGAAATCCACCAGGGACTACATTTCCCATAAGGCTCCTGGAATTTTATGTCCGTAAGGCCTCAGGGACTTCCTCTTCATCTACGGAGATTTCTAGTTTGATGTAGTTTGGGCTTCATGGAGAATCATATTGAAAGGAAACGTGTACGTAATTTTTACTGATTAATATAAACGTGACATATAGAAAACATATGCCATATAGACGTGGTAAATAGAAAACAGTAATTTATTTTTTTTTTTTTTTTTTTTTTTTTTTTTTTTTTTTTTTCTCGGTACGCGGGCCTCTCACTGCTGTGGCCTCTCCCGTTGCGGAGCACAGGCTCCGGACGCACAGGCTCAGCAGCCATGGGTCACGGGCCCAGCCGCTCCGCGGCATGTGGGATCTTCCCGGACCGGGGCACGAACCCATGTCCCCTGCATCGGCAGGCGGACTCCCAACCACTGCGCCACCAGAGAAGCCCCAGTAATTTATTTAAAGGAAGAGTTTCTTATTTTATTTTTAAAAAGAATTAAACTTAGTAACACTGTAATAACATATCATCTGTAAATAGTTTTAAAATCTAAACTATGTAAACTAATATATTAGATCCCTGTTAAAAAGGTTTTTAGTTTCAGACAGCTTAGTTATGAGTATATTTCAAAGCTTTATTACAGTCTAGCTGTAAGGGAACAGCAAGAGGGCAATTTCAAGTTTCACTCAGGGAAAAGAGTTTATATAGGAAAAGAGAAGGGTTACATAATCGTTGGCGAGCTATAAAAAAGAGAGTGTATCTAACAGGCATCAGGTTGGGTGGATAACTAGTTTCTATAACAAGTCTTAATTCCATTAAAGTCATTTAGAAATTGCTTATCAGGAATGATCATTTTTTCCCAGAAGGAAGTCATGAATTATATGCAAAAAAAATGTATGCAAAATTGTATGCAAAAAAAAAACCGCTTTCCCCAGACGAGGTTTGGGACAATTTCTCTTCTATAGGTTTCTTCAGACCTCTCTCCTCCACCCCTCAGCTCTCTCTCTCTCTCTCTTTTTTTAAAAAAATTATTTATTAATTTATTTATGGCTGCATAGGGTCTTAGTTGCGGCACATGCAATCTTTCGTTGCGGCATTCAGGCTTCTCTCTAGTTGTGGCCCACAGGCTCAGTAGTTGTGGCACATGGGCTTAGTGGCCCTGTGGCATGTGGGATCTTAGTTCCCTGACCAGGGATTGAACTCACATCCCCTGCATTGGAAGGCAGATTTTTAACCACTGGACCACCAAAGAAGTCCCTTTTTTTTTTAATGTGTGTATACTGTCAGGCCTTATCGTAAGCATATATCTAATATTCATTCAACAAAAACATGTTGCCTGAGTTCCTGTTATATACCAGACATTGATTTGGGTATGGAGTAGTGAGCAAAACAGACAAAAATGCCTGCCTTGTGGACCTAATGTTCTATTTTATTAGATATTGATAAATGCTATGGAGAAAAATAGTGCAATGAAAGGGGAGAGGCAGTAGTGGAGGGCTGCAGTTTTAAACAGAGTAGTCCAGGAAGGCCCCTCTTAGGAGATATTTGAGCAAAGACCTGAAGGAAATGAAGTTGCAAACTCATGCCAGATGAAAAAGGGTTTTAGGTAGAGGAAACAGCAAGAGCAAAGACCTGAAGCAGAAAGTGCCAAACACATTTAAAGAACAGCAAGGAGGGCCATGTACCTGGAGAAGGGAGAATAATAGAGAGGTAAGGAGGGGTGAGGGCCCAGACTGTGGAGGGACTTGTAATCAATGTAAGGACTATAGCTTTTCCTCTGAGTGAAAATAGAGGCTTCTGGAGAATTTTGAGCAGAGGAGTGGCATGGTCTGACTCAAGTTTTAATATGATCACTCTGGCTGCTGTGTGGAGAATAAACTGGAGGAAAGCCAGGGTACAACCAGTTAGGAGGTCATTAGAATAATCAAGAAGTGAGATGATGGTGGCTCAGACCAAGTAGTAGCAGAAGAGCTAGTGAGAAGTAGTTGCATTCAAGGTCTAGTTTGAAGGCAGACTCAATATTGATTTACTGTAGATCATATATAAGTTATGAGAGAAAAAGGAAACTCAAGGATGATTCCCACGTTCCAGGTGTGAGCAAGTGAAAGGACGGAATTGCCATCAGATGAGATGGAGAAGGCTGCAAGAGGAGCACATCTAGGGAGAAGGAGAGAGAGCAGGACCTGTTTTGAACGTGTTTAGTTTGAGATGCCGATTAGAGAAAACCAGGTGGTGAAGTTGGACAAATATGCTTGAATTCAGGAGAGATGTCTACAAGAAATATATTTGGGAGATATCATTATATAGATAGACTTTGAAACCATCAGACAAATGGGGTTACCAATGAAGAGCATATATAGAGAGAAGAGAAGAGGTCTGAGGATAGAGCCCTGGGATATTCCCAAGTTGAGAGTTTGTAGAGATGAGAAGGACTCAGCAGGGAGACTGAGAAGGAAAAATCAGTGAAGCAGGAGGAGAACCAGGAGAATGTGGCTGCTGTAAGCAACGTGGAAATAAATGCTTCACAGAGAACCGAGAGCTACATCACGTCCTAAGCTGTTAATAATTAAGGCCGACGACTTGGTCATTGGATACAGCAAGTAGAATTTTATCGGTGACCTTTACCAGAACAGTTTCAGCAGAGTGGTGTAGGGGAAAGCCTATTTGGAACGAGTTTAAGAGAACATGACCTGAAAAGTCTAGATTGGGGGAATTTCAGTGAGACAAAGCGATGGTTTCTGTGGAAAAAAAAAAAATTCAAGAAGGAAAAGCAAAAGACGGAAGGGGAATGGGTAGATTAACAGAGTGCTAAAACTAGCACTTTGGTGAAAGTCTGATGAGGAACAGGATATTATTTCCCCTGAAAATTACTTAATTACCATTTTTCCCTTTGTAATTAAGTAATCAATTAAGGGAAAAATGGTAATTTTACAATGTAGAAATGTGGTGGATGCCACCCTAACCAAGTAATTAAAGTTAAAGTGACCAGTAATGGGAATTCCCTGGTGGCGCAGTGGTTAAGAATCCACCTGCCAATGCAGGGGACACGGGTTTGAGCCCTGGTCCGGGAAGATCCCACATGCCACGAAGCAACTAAGCCCATGAGCCACAACCACTGAGCCCGCATGCCACAACTACTGAAGCCTGTGCACCTAGAGCCTGTGCTCCTCAACAAGAGGAGCCACCACGATGAGAGGCCTGCGCACCGCAATGAAGAGTAGCCCCTGTTCACCACAACTAGAGAAAGCCCGCGTGCAACAGCGAAGACCCACCTCAGCCAAATAAGTAAATAAATAAATTAAAAAAAATTTTAAATAAAATTTAAAAAAAGTAAGATCACCAGTAATAAGTTTGACATTGTGCCTCCTGACATGAAATACTAAGAATATCACTTACATGATATACTTGCCCAAATGCATAACTTGAATCTAATCATGAGGAATCATCAGACCAACCAAAACTGAGGGGCACTCTACAAAATAACTGGCCTGTACTCTCCAAAAATAACAATGTCATGAAAGATGTTGAAAGGCTGAGGAATTGTTCCAGATTAAAGGAGTCTGAAGAAATATGACAAGTAAATACAATGGGTAATCCTGGTTTGGATCCTGGACCAGAAAAAAAAAAATTAAGAAAAACATTATTGGTTTAAATGCAATGTGGTATCTTGGATTGGATCCTAGATCAGAAAAAGGACACTTATTGAAAAACTAGTGAAATATGAATAAAATCTGGAATTTAGTTAATTGTGATAAACTGGTGTTGGCTTCTTAGGTGTGCTCTGGTAATAAAAGTTGTTAACTTTAGGGGCAATAGGTGAAGGATATATGGGAACTCTCGGTACTAGCTTTGAAACTTTTCTGTAAACCTAAAATTATTCCAAAATTAAAAATTTCTTTAAAAAAGAACAGTATTGAGACAATTGGGGAATTTTATGGATGATAGATTATAGTATTATACCAGTGGTAAATTTTTTTTTATTTTGATCATTGAACTGTGGTCATATAACAGAATGTCCATGTTCAAAGGGGTGAAATGTTATTGGACATCTTCTCAGCCTCACTTCTTCCTTTTTTTTTTTTCTGCCCACAGCATGCAGCTTGCAGGGTCTCAGTTCCCCAACCAGGGATTGAACCCAGGCCACTGCAGTGAAAGCCCAGAATCCTAACCACTAGGCACCAGGGAACTTCTTCTTCTTCCTTCTTTTGGTAACAGACCCTATTTTTCTTTTGGGGGACTACTCTGCTCCTATTACATGAGATCTTGGTGGTAATGTAAATCAAGGTTTTCTGTGGTATCAATCTGTCTTTTCAGTGGTATGCACTAGCTCACTGGAAATAATACGCTTTTAGTTTTGCAAAGGAAATTACTAAAAGACTAAAGTGCTTCTAAAAAAATAAGAGACCATTGTTTCTTCCTCATCATAGGTGAGTTTAACACATTTGCAATTATTATTGATATGCTTTTATTTATTTCTACTTTTTTTTTTGCTTTCTATTTATTATGTCGTTTTCTGCAACTTTCACCTTTCCTGCTCTGTTGGATTTATGAAGTTTTCATTATTGCCCTCTTCAGATTTTTAAGTTACACATTATATTTCTATGCTTTTCTAGTTACCCTTACTTTTTTTACACCTTTATAAAGCCTAAACTCTCTTTTTCCAGAACTCAAGGACGCCTAAACTTAGATCTGCCTTTCCCACTTTTTCTGTTTTCTTCTTTTCATTATACTTTTTGTATTTCATTCTTAAAAATTAGCATATATGATATAATCAGAAAAAAATGAAGTTTCATTGGGGAGAAAATGCCCTGTGTGCCATCTGCCATCTGTGTATAAATAAAAGAGAAAGAAGGTATTTTTCAGTGATCTTTTTATAAAGTAAAAAAGGAAAGAAAATCTCAAGGTATGACAGACTCTTAGAGGTGGGAAAAATCGAGGGAGTTCTCATTTAGATTGTGTATGGCTGTTTCAGCCACAGAATACAAATAGACTAGGGAGTTCTGGGAATCTGAGATGTTTGGATAGAACTAAGCATAGTTTTGGTTTTCTTCTTGCCAAAATCTCATATGGCCTAAGCCAATGAGCTCAGTGACAAAAACTCTCAAGGTGGCAGTTTATATTTGTTCAGTAAGGAAGTATATATATATATATATATATATATATATATATATATTTTTTTTTTTTTTTTTTAATTTTTGGCTGCATTGGGTCTTTGTTCCTGAGCGTGGGCTTTCTCTAGTTGCAGCAAGCGGAGGTTATTCTTCGTTGTGAACGGGCTTCTCATTGTGGTGGCTTCTCTTGCTGCAGAGCACAGGCTCTAGGCTCGTGGGCTTCAGTAGTTGTGGCACATGGGCCCAGTAGTTGTGGCTCGCGGGCTCTAGAGTGCAGGTTTGGCAGTTATGGCGCATGGGCTTAGTTGCTACGTGGCATGTGGGATCTTCCTGGACCAGGGCTTGAACCCGTGTCCCCTGCATTGGCAGGTGGATTCTTAACCACTGCGCCACTAGGGAAGCCCAAGGAAGTATATTTTAACTTGCTCTACTGTATTCCTTCTTCCACTTAAGGGAGTGAATTAATTTATGGAAACTAGATAACATACTTCCTGACATATTACAATTAAAATTCCCTTGTTTTATTCGCAGACCATCGCACACCTCTTGCCACCTCGACCTACACAGCTGCTCTTCCAAGGGGACCTCACATCATGCCGACAACAGTAGAGCTCCCTACTGCCTCCTAATATGTGTCCTCTTCCTGTAGCCTTACATAGTTTTGAGTTTCTCAGATGAGAAGCATGGGCATGGGAAGGGGAGATAGGATGGGAATGGAAAGCACTGAGTAGGGTAAAACAAGGATTTCATGTAGGAAATGAGAAAACTGTTGGGCTGCAAAAAAAAAAGGCAAGTCCCGTGACTATACATACCTAAAGAATTCCCTGTGTGGCTGACAAATGGATTCTGAAGACAATTCCAAAAGAAAGAAGGTAACAGAAATTTTTGAAACTGCAAGAGTGTAACTAGTATGCCACCTCCTAAAACAACTGGGAAAGTGTTAAAGAAAAAAGGTATTCAGTGACATTTGTTAAAGATGACAAATGACAAGACAGACTTTACTCAGGACCAGTGTGATAGGTATAGGGACCACTGCCATGGGATTTTAGTTGGGGAGAGATTGGGCTCAACTCTGAATACACCATACACAAGTAGGAATTTATAGCTAAGGAGTAGGGTAGGGGGTCAGTGGGTGGAAAATTACTAAGAGAAAACGGGTAAGGAGGGTTCTGGCTGAATCTGCCTAACAGGATTCCTGCTGAAGACAGGCCAGGGTGATCAGACATCACCTGAAGGATGATGGAGGATGAGGAACCTGATCAGATATTGAGGGTGGAGGGTTCTGGTTAAAATGACTTAGCAGGGTTCTTGCTAAAACTAGATTTTACAAGTAAGTGTGCAAGTGGGCCTCGGAAAGGTTCAGGAGCCTGACTAAAGTTTGGTCAAGCAACAAAGTCAGTAAATAATTTAGATCCTTAAGTGCTAGTATGCTTGTTCAAAAAAAAGCACTGTCATTAATTTATAATCATTACTCAGCATTACTCTTCAAAAAATGGCCAATGAGGGCTTCCCTGGTGGCACAATGGTTGGGAGTCCGCCTGCCGATGCAGGGGACGTGGGTTCGTGCCCCAGTCCGGGAGGATCCCACATGGCGCGGAGCGGCTGGGCCCGTGAGCCATGGCTGCTGAGCCTGCACATCCAGAGCCTGTGCTCCGCAACAGGAGAGGCCGCAGCGGTGAGAGGCCGGCGTACCGCAAAAAAAAAAAAAAAAAAAGGCCAATGAGAGAAAAACAATGTAATATAGTTGTAACTGAGCTTAAACTTGAAAAGGCTTGATTTCTGAATTTAGGTTCAAGCTGTTTTGTCACAACTCAAGAAAAGGCATAAAAGTCTTTTGACATTATCAAAGAATATTGTGAACAGCAGTAAAAACTGTAGCTTAAATAATGGTTGGGGCTTCCCTAGTGGCACAGTGGTTGAGAGTCCGCCTGCCGATGCAGGGGACACGGATTCGTGCCCCGGTCCGGGAGGATCCCACATGCCGCGGAGCGGCTGGGCCCGTGAGCCATGACCGCTGAGTGTGCGCGTCTGGAGCCTGTGCAACGGGAGAGGCCACAACAGTGAGAGGCCAGCATACCACAAAAAAAAAAAAAAAAGGTTGCTTCATCCTTTTAAGGGAATATGTGCAACTTACAAAATGTCACGTTCCAAAGTGAAGTTGCTGAGCAAAAAAAAAGTCCTCTTTTCAACTCGATTAATGCTGCCTGTGCTGTCACATGGTAAATTCCAGGCACCCCTAGGAGCAAAACCTGTATCAATTTCTTACAAGAAAACAAACAATAGACCCCAAAGCTCACTCCCTGAAAGTTGCAAAGTATCACGACACTCTAGTTTATTAAAATGAAATGTAGATGATACCCTAGTTAACTACTACTTGAGCTATACTTACACCTTAGGTAAATACATCAATGAAAACAGGAATATTTGAAGGGCAAATGTTTTATTTACACACTTATTTAAATACTTCTTTTCCTCAACTGAGTACTTACTGTAATACAGAATACAACTGCTTTCCCCCTCTCAATTGGTATCTTGTTAAATTATACATATGTGTAATTCTATACATCTTTATAACAAGTTTGAGAATGAGATTCAGTAACACTGCCATACCCCTCAAAAGTGCCAGCAAATGGGTGCAAATATTACTGAAATTCATACTACATATTAAACCACATGTTTTCACTTGCATGTTACTGTTAGGATTGGAAGAAAAAAATGGTGAAATTTACTGTGGAAACTTAATAGATATAATTTAATATAATATATAATATAAACATTTTTTACTCACACTTGCATAATTTGTTATAAGAATTAAAAATCAGAGATGGTAAATGTAGTTTTCACTGATTCCTTGATTGTTTAATTTATGCTTACTTTCCAAGCTCTATGTGCATTTATAAATTAACTTTTTCTGTGATCTTTTCTCTAAAAACTTTATCATCACTTGCAGAACATGATTGGCATTGGTTTTTTTAATGGGAATTTATTCTTCCAATTCATTCAGATTGGTGGATTTCTCCTCACCATAAATTCTCTACTTAATAAGGTTTATCAAATATTTAAAGTTTTCTCAGATTCATAAGTGAATATTACATATGAATTTTCTGATGTAAAATAAGATTTGACTTCTGAGAAAATGCTTTCCTACATTTGCTACATTCATAGGGCTTTTCTCCTGTATGAATTATCTGATGTCTGAGGAGGTGACACTTCTTGATGAAGGCTTTGCCACATTCAATACATCCATAAGGTTTCTCTCCTGTGTGAATTCTTTGATGAGTAACAAGCACAGAAGTGTTGCCAAAGGCTTTGCCACACACGATGCATCGATAGGGTTTCTCTCCTGTATGAAATCTAGAGTGTTTATAAAGGGATGAACTATACCTGAAGGTTTTCCCACATTCCTTACATTCAAATGAGTTCTCAAGTGTATGTGATTTCACGTGTTGAGTAAAGGAGGAGTTCCAGGTGAATGATTTTCCACATTGACCGCATTCATAAGGTTTCTCTCCAGTGTGGAGTCTCTGATGGACCATGAGTTGTGCTTTATGTGTAAATGCTTTCCCACAATCACTGCACACAAAGGGTCTCTCTCCATTATGTATTTTCTGATGAGTTGCAAGGTGAGCCTTCCTGCTATAGGCTCTCCCACAGTCGTTGCATTCAAAGGGTTTTTTTCTTGTATGATTTTTTTCATGTCTAATAAAATGAAACTTCGTTTTGAAGGCTTTCCCACATTCACTGCATTCATAAGAGTTTTCTCCAGTATAACATCTATTACAATTAAGTAAGTCTGAAGTAGGTTGCAAACTCTTCCTATATGACTTACATTTATATGATATTTTTCTTGTAGGATTAAGACTTGTGCTCATATTATAACCATGAAGTCTCTTCACAGTCAGGATTTTATTGAACATGAACAAAACTGAATTCAAAAAATTGTCTTTGCTTTCCTGGTGCTTGTCTGATTCATCAATAAGTGGGCAGTCAGCTTCTAAAAAGGAGTACAGTGAAACATTCCTAGTTAATCTTTGCCATCAACAGTTATAGAAACATATATGATTCCAAATCTAGTCTCTCATTCTGAAACAAATCTGTATTTGCCTTGATCCTGAGCTTTAAGAATAAAACTGCTAAAGAGGAAATGGGAGCACAGAATGACAATGAGAACAGATGGCTTAACTTGTGACCTGAGGAAAGATAGTAAAATAGCACAAGGTACAGTAAGGAGGGTACAAAGGAAATCAAAAAGTTGCTCAATTGCTCAACAAGGGCATATGGTTAGCTCACAGAATGATGAGAGCCCACTGTGGAGATGTGATCAATGGACCGGGTAGCCAGGGGAACAAGAGACAAGGGAGTTAAGGGAAAAATATCAGAGGGAAAACTAGATTTGGAGAAGGGAGATCAGAATCAGGGTCCTTACTACCTAATTCCTAGATTACCCAGGTAGAATAGCTCCTTATTTCCCTCATTCATATCTCTTTTTCCTCTTGATCATCTGGCACAATGTCATTTCCCTTCAGGAACATTTTTCTATCTCCAACCCTCTAACCTCATCCAAACCACGGCTGAGACATATCTGTAGACAGGGCTCCAACACTACTACAGCTGGGATTCATTCTTACACGTACTTGTAAGCCCAGGAACACAAAGGTCTAGCAGGTCATTCGAGGGTGTGCTATTCTTAGCCCAAGCACAGATTCTATCTGCTTGTTACCATTTTTATTCAGGCTAAGTTTTGATATATGACAAGTACTGCTTTTACATCCTCTTTCAATCTGCCTAACAAACTAGTCCCCAGAAAGCCTCTTTGCCCCTGAAGTCACATTTTTAACTCCTAATCTCAAAACCCTATAAATCCCCAATACACTGTTCCATTAAAAACAAAAAAAAAAGGGCTTCCCTGGTGGCGCAGTGGTTGAGAGTCTGCCTGCCAATGCAGGGGACACGGGTTCGAGCCCTGGTCTGGGAAGATCCCACGTGCCATGGAGCAACTGGGCCCGTGAGCCACAATTGCTGAGCCTGCGCGTCTGGAGCCTGTGCTCCGCCACGGGAGAGGCCGCGATAGTGAGAGGCCCGTGCACCGCGATGAAGAGTGGCCCCCACTTGCCACAGCTGGAGAAAGCCCTCGCACAGAAACGAAGACCCAACACAGCCATAAATAAATAAATAAATAATTTAAAAAAAAAAAAAAAAAAATTAGGGAGGGGGTTATAATTCCCCACTCGTGAATTTCCTTCCATGTGGAGTTACTACAATACCCCTAGCCTTTTGCTTCATGCCTTATCCTCTGTGGAGCTGGCTGAGTAGTGGGCTATAGCCATTAATACACATTTCTTTATTGAGTGGTTCTAAATGTGGGGACTGGGTTCCTGTCTTCTTTCCTCTCTACTTCAACCAATGAGAAGCAGCATCCTGTGTTACCTTGGCCAACAATAACCAACTGAAAAATCTAGGGTAATCAGCCTGGTGAACAAAAATATGCAATACAATGAATTCACTCATGGTATCTAAGCATGCACTACTCTAGCCCTCAACAAATACCTACTTCTGTTCCAAGGATTCTAGATTCTAAATAGCTACAATCATTTGCTCATGTTCCTTCCCCACCTTAACTTGCCCTCCTTCATCCTCTCTCATCCTATCTAGTATTTAGATATCCTTTAGGGAGGAGCCATTGTTCCATGATCTTAAAAAAAAGGCTCCTCCAGTCTTTGCCTACTTTAAACTTTAGGCTCCATTTTCTCTGAACTTCTAAGACAGTCATCACTGCTGCCTAAACCATTTATTTTGACAACTAACTAGATTAAAACCACAATGTTACTGTGCGTTGAACAAATGTTCCACATTCATCAAATTTTAAAATATATGGCTATGTTTTGCCTTTTCAACTACAATTTACAAACCTGGAAAAACAATTTTTTTTTCTTTATTTGAATCCTTCTCAGGAAACATTAAAAAGCCTTGTTGAATGAAAGGATAAGAAACATCCCCACAATCCCTGACTTTACAAAAATGAATTAATTAAATATTCATTGAATGTCCATGATGTGCTCAGCTATGGTGTGAAGAAAAAAAATGATACTGGACTTTCTCTTCAGGGAGTAATCATGAGAAAACATGCCTTAAAGCCACAGGTTTTTTTTTTTTTTTTTTTAAAGTCTTAAAAGCCACAGGATTAAAAAAAAAATCTAAGATAGTATATGTCAAGTTGACAGAGCCATAGTAGAGTTGGGATGGGAATTCAAAGAAGGCAGAGATCAATGTAGGCTAAAGTTACCATGAAAGAGGAGAAAACTGAATTTAGACTTCATAGCATGCTGGTTTTGAAACCGAGTGGGGCCTTGAGGGGCTCCCAGGCACTGAAACCATGAGGCCTGAGCGCTGAGACCTCCTTTTGTCCACCATTTCTTCCAGGCAAGACTCCAGCTTCCATGACCATCCCTGAGTTCCAAAGGGTGGATTTGAACAGTTGCTAATCAAGGGAGGAGCAGCTAAGAAACAACCTGAGGCAGGATTAAAGGGACCAGAGAAGCTCAACAAGATTAAGAGAAGACCACCTGAGACTGAGGGAGTGCAAGCCCTGTTCACACCCTAATCTTGTCAGGACCCCACCTTTGAACCCCTGTTATAAAGCCCTTAATCAAATCCTCTGGGGGAGAGACACATAGTTTTTCAAGGCTGAAGCCCAGTGTGTCTCCCTTTGCCTGGCAAAGCAATAAAGCTATCCTCTTCTACTTCACCCAAAACTCTGTGATTTGATTCAGCATTGCTGTACAGAGAGGCCGAGCTTTCGGTAACGGTTTTAGTTAGATGGAGCACATCAGAATCAAAAGGACTAATGCAGAAAAGAAAACTGTGTACAGAGGATGCTAAAGAGTCTAATTGCATGGAATAGGGAAAAGATGGACAATTCTGGATAAACATGGGATCACATACAGAGGGATAAGCCATTTAAATACCATAATACAGGTGATACAGGAATAACATGTTTGTCAGAAGAGTGACAAGCAAAATGAAATAATTCAGATAAATCTTGCAAGAACATCTAAGATAAACCAGAAAGTAGGCTGGAATTGGCAATATAAGTATTTACATAAACAGCCAAGATACCATATCAGGAGTTAAAATTCATTTGTTTTATGCCAGTAGTAATTGGGGTTCCAGGGAATCTAAAACACATTTAATTGGTATCTTAATCATTTGAAACATACTTCTTTTATGGACGCTGTGCAAAGGGAAGATTTTATTTTGAGTCAGTCTTGGATAAACTAATAGTTGAAATTATAGGTAATAAGTCACAATAGTATTTAAGGAGAAATTCTTAAGAGAAAAAGCCAAATTCCTTACCACAGTGATTTTGTGACTACAGACCAGGAGACCAGTCACTACCTTTTATTGTAAGGATAAAGGTAAAGGGTTGAAGAATATTAAAAATTGGTTACTATGATAAAACAGACAATAAAGCCAGGTAGGGTAAAATTAAGGGAATGGAAAGCTGGTGAGGCAAAGATGCTGGAGATGGCACAAAATAAATAACTGTAGTCTTTAGAGTGATGAAGTTTCTGAGGGAGTTACTGTGGACAGAATTTCAGAAGATGGAAGAGAAGTCAAACAGCAAAGGGTGAATAAGCTGTGAGAAAGGGTGAGGGCAGATTAGTGAGGAACTAATTCAAATAAAGTTGGAGGACAATTTCCAAAAGATATCAATATTATCAAGTGAAGCAGAAAGATGCACTAGAAGGTAGATACCCCAAGTTAGCTGTAAGACTACAGATGAGCAAGGTAGGGTACACAGGGGGAGTATATGCTGCAAGAAAAGGAACGAGTATTTTTAAAAAAGGAAAAAAATTAGGAAGAACATGTTATAAAAGTTTTGAAATAAAAACAACTAACATATGCTGAACACTTACTGTCTGCCACTATATGAAGGGTTTTGCTTGTATTAACTCATATAATCTTTACAAAAACCTGAGGTAAAGTCATATTACCCCTATTTTATAAATAAAGTTGTGCTACAAAATAATTAGGTTAGACAGAGGTTGGTGGAATAAGACTTCAAATCCACATAATCTGACTACATTATTAGAAACAGATGTATGGAAAGATCTGCCATCATGGTGAGGAGGGAAGAAGAATGAGGATTCTAGGGACTGAGAGAACCAACAAGCACTTCGATGGAACAGGCAACGCGAGGAGCCAGAGCGGAGAGGAAGGACGTCCTCCCACACAAGAGCTGACAAACAGAAAGAGCGGCCACGTGGAAGAGTGGAAGTGAAGGTGTCACCTGGGGATCTGAGGATGTTGTGTCAGGTGTACCCACTCACTTTCAAACGTGTGTGGTTTTAAGAGGTGCTTCCTGAAAAGTATTTCAGAGGTGCCTGTCCCTCACTCACAACTGGATCTCAGTTCCAGAGACTCCCATCTACCTGCTTTCTCTGACTCACCTGGAGAGCGCCAACGTGGGTTCTCTCCCTCCACCATCCATGGCTCTTGTCCTTGCTCCACCTTGAAGATCACTATTGTTTTGGTGACTGGACACCCTGTTCGTGGGAAACAACACAGAACTGGGGACAAAGTGCTAGGAACAAACGACTACCTCACAATTCGGGTTTGCCTCCTGGAGTCTTAGGGCCTGTGAAGATGACAGACAAGCTTTAGACAGAAAAGACCCTTCTTCATTTGGGAGGCAGAAGCATTAAACAAATTATCTGATCCCCAAAGGGGATTAAGAATCTTTGACCACTAAAATTCAGGGACAAACTTACTAATGCTTCAGAATGTTCACAGCTTTCGCAGGTCTTAAAGGAAGGGCACTATTAAAACATAATGAGTTACACTGAAAAGTTACCACCCACTGTCCTTACCCATTGAGATGAGGTTTCTAAAGTTCTCCAACATCACATCCCAATACAAGGTTCTCTGATCACAGTCAAGCAGCTGCCACTCCTCTGGGGTGAATTCCACAGCCACATCCTGGAGTGTCACTGATCCCTGTAATAGTACATGGATCTTCAAACTAAAGTGTGCATCATTTGGGGACTTATAAGAGAATCATGGCAGCCTCTTAGGATCATATCATGTTCATTGCTGAGGTTTCAGAAAGTAATGTATGATAACTACTGTACACCTGATTCAGAAATATACTTTGTGATAGAAACAAAAATTATATTAAAAATATTCAACTAATGCCAGGATAATTCAATGAGGGAAAGAATGGTCTTTTAAACAAATGGTGTTGGAACAACTGGATCTCCACATGCAAAAAAATGAAGTTGGACTCCCCTCAACACACACACCTCACATCATATATAAAAACAAACTAAAAATGGATCAGAGACCTATGTGTAAGAGTTAAAACTAGAGGTGACCCTTGAACAACCTCTCCACAGTTAAAAATCCACATAACTTTACAGCCCTCCATATCCGTGGTTCCACAACCACGAATTCAACGAACCACAGGTCATGTAGTACTGTAGTATGTATGTATTGAAAAAAATCTACATATAAGTGGACCCACACGGTTCAAGCCCGTGTTGCTCAAGGGTCAACTGTACATAATTCTTAGATGAAAACAAGGGAGTAAATCTTTATGACCTGGGATTAGGCAATGGTTTCTTACACATGACAGAAAAAGTGTAAGTGACAAAAGAAAAAAAATAGATAAATTGGATTCAACAAAATTAAACATTTTTAAGCTCCAAAGGATACCATGAAGAAAGTGAAAAAGACAATTCACAAAATAGGAGGAAATATTTGTAAATCATATATCTAAAAAGAAATTTGCATCTAAATTATAAAAAGAATTCTTACAACACAACAATAAAAAGAAAACCCAATTTAAAAATGGGCAAAGGATTTGAACAGACATTTTTCCAAAAACAGATATGGTCCATAAGCACATGAAAAGATGTTCAACATCATTAGTAAATACAAATTAAAACCACAACGAGGTATCACTTTATACCCACTAGGATGGCTAAAATCAAAGGCAGACAATGATAAGTGTTAATAAGGATAGGGAGAAACTGGAACTCTCATACATTGATGGTAGAACTGTAAAATGGTGCAGCAACTATGGAAAACAGTTCAGGAGTTCCTCAAAATGTCAAACATACAGTCACCATATGACCCAGCAATTTTTCCTAGGTATATACGCAAAAGAATTGAAATCATACATCCCCCCGCCAAAGAAAAAACCATACACAAATGCCCATAGCCTGCCGATGCAGGGGACATGGGTTCGTGCCCCGGTCCGGGAAGATCCCACATGCCGCGGAGCGGCTGGGCCCGTGAGCCGTGGCTGTTGAGCCTGCGCATCCGGAGCCTGTGCTCCGCAACGGGAGAGGCCACAACAGTGAGAGGCCCGCGTACCGCAAAAAAAAAAAAAAAAAAAAAAAAAAAAAAAAAAAAAATGGGTATCCATCAACTAATAAATAGATAAACAAAATGAGGTATAGCCATATGATCCAATATTATTCAGCAATAAAAAGGACTCTACAACATAGATGATCCTTGAAAATTTTGTGCTGGGTGAGAGAAGCCAGTCACAAGAAATCACATATTGTATGGTTCCATTTGTATGAAATGCTCAGAATAGGCAAATACATATAAACATAAAGTAATTCAGGGCTGGGGGAAGGAAGGAATGGGGAGTGACTGCTAATGGATATGGGGTTTCTTTTCAGAGTAATGAAAATGTTCTGAAATTAGTGGTGATGGTTTCACAATTATGACAATATACTAAAAAAAACCCCACTAAATTGTATACAGTTTAAAGGGGTCAATTTGTAATATGTGAATTATGTCTAAAAATTATTTTTAAATATTACTTATATGTTCTTCATTCATTCACTCATACAATATTCAATGAGGACATACCAAGTACAGTACTAGAGATAACAAAAAATAAAATTATTACTGCCCTCAGAGATCTTACAATCTATTAGACACTGCAAAACAAACATGTAAAGGTAATAAGATGTTAGAGGGGCTATAAGGTTAATACGCCAGACTCACATAAGCATAAATAAAATAGAAAAATACAGATTTTTTTTTTCCTGCGGTACGCGGGCCTCTCACTGTTGTGGCCTCTCCTGTTGCAGAGCACAGGCTCCAGATGCGCAGGCTCAGCGGCCATGGCTCACGGGCCTAGCCGCTCTGCGGCATGCGGGATCTTCCCGGACCGGGGCACGAACCCATGTCCCCTGCATCAGCAGGCGGACTCTCAACCACCGTACCACCAGGGAAGCCCCCAGATTTTTTAATATGATAAAATACATCCTCTCAACCATAAAGTCAAAATCATGTTTAACTTAAACTGAAATTAAAAAGACGTGGTAACGTGCCTACTGCAAAGAGATAGTTAAGACCATATAAAGCAGGTGTCAGCAAACTACAACCCACAGGTTGACCGCCTGTGTTTGTAAATAAAATGTAACTGGAACACAGTTATGTCCATTTGTTTACTTCAACTACAAGAGCAGAGTTGAGTAGTTGCCACAGAGATTATATGGCCTTCAAGCCTAAAATCTTTACTATCTGTCCCTTTAAAAAGTTAAGAGAGGGACTTCCCTGGTGGTCCAGTGGTTAAGACTCCTCGCTCCCTAAGCAGGGGGCCTGGGTTCAGTCCCTGGTCAGGGAACTAGATTCACATGCTGCAACTAAAAAAGCCTGCATACCACAACTAAAGATCCCGCACACGGCAACGAAGATACCACATGCCACAACTAAGACCTGGTGCAGCCAAATAAATAAATAAATATTTAAAAAAAAAAAGAGAGACTAGGCAGGGTTTACCCCAGGAATGCAGATAGTTCAATATTGGGAAATGTATTAGAAATTCTTTAAACTGTTATATTAAAGAAAAAATATATTATTTTATTGACAGGTATAAAAAAAGTGATATGAGAAAAAAGTTCCCAATTTATGAAAACAATCTTAACAAGCTAAAAATCCTTAACTTGATTTAAAAAACAAAACAAAACAAAAAAACAACTATCAACCAGATTACAAGAGGAAACAGTAAGACACTGGAAGCATTCCCACTAAACCTGGAACAAAAAAGATTTTGGCTAGAAATTACATTCAAAATTATAGTTATTAGAAGTCCTGTCCATTGACATAAGACAAGGAAAAAATATGGAGCCTACATATTAGGCAATAAGGGACAAAACTCCATTTGAAGAGTATATGATGGTCTATCTAGAAAATCTAAGAATCAACTAAAAAACTCTTGGACTTAGTAAGAGTTCTGTAAGTTGACATAAAGTCAAATAGATAAATCCATACTTTCCTCTACACCAGAATAGCCAATTAGAAAATATAATGAAAAAAAATCCATTCCATTCTCAATAGCAACTTAAACCATATGTAAGAATAAACATCATAAGAAATGTAAAAGAATTACCATAATAAACCTATAAAACTGTAATGAAGGACCAAAAAACAATGAATAAAACGAAGAACTCACAAATAACAAATGCTGGAGAGGGTGTGGAGAAAAGGGAACCCTCCTACACTGTTGGTGGGAATGTAAGTTGGTACAGCCACTATGGAGAACAGTATAGAGGTCCCTCAGAAAACTAAAAATAGAATTAACATATGATCCAGCAATCCCACTCCTGGGAATGTACCCGGACAAAACTATAATTCAAAAAGATACATGCACCCCTATGTTCACAGCAGCACTATTCACAATAGCCAAAACATGGAAACAACCTAAATGTCCATCGACAGATGAATGGATAAAGAAGATGTGGTACATATATACAATGGAATATTACTCAGCCATAAAAAAGAATGAAATAATGCCATTGGCAGCAACATGGATGCAACTAGAGATTATCATACTAAGTGAAGTAAGTCAGAAAGAGAAAGACTAATACTATATGATATCACTTATATGTGGAATCTAAAATATGGCACAAATGAACCTATCTACAAATCAGAAACTGACTCACAGACATAGAGAACAGATATGTGGTTGCCAACAGGGAGGAGGGGAGGGAGAGGGATGGGCTGGTAGTTTGTGGTTGATAGATGCAAACTATTACATTTAGAATGGATACACAACAAGGTCCTAACATATAGCACAGGGAACTATATTCAATATCCTGTGATAAAGCAAAATGGAAAAGAATATGAAAAAAGCATGTCTCTATGTGTATAACTGAGTCACTGTGCTGTACAGCAGACATTGGCACAACATGGTAAATCAACTCTACTTCAATTTAAAAAAATGGAGAACTCACTATTGAAAAGTTATGAATTCTCTCCAAATTAATCTAAAAGTGTAATGCAATCACAATAAAAATACCTAACATACCCCCTTATGGACCTTGACAAGCTGATTTCTAAATTCACATGGAAGAGAAAATGCTCAAGAATTGCTGAAGACTCTGGAAAAGGAGCAAGGTTTACTTATGGATCCAGGTGAATATTAAAAAGGATATGTATCTGGACTTACCAGTTGAGTTCATATAGCACTTCTTGGCACTATGTTCTCTGCTTTTTCTAGGGAACACTCTAAGAAAGTCACAGGAGGGACTTCCCTGGTGGCACACTGGTTAGGACTCCACGCTCCCAGTGCAGGGAGCCCGGATTCAATCCCCAGTCAGGGAACTAGATCCCAAATGCATGCCTCAACTAAGAGTTTGCAAGCCACAACTAAGAAGCCCGCCTGCTGCAACTAAGACCTGGTGCAACCAAATAAATAAATAAATAAATAAATAAATAAAAATTTATAAAAAGAAAGTCATAGGAAAACTGATGTTATATTCATCACAGGATTGTTACTGTCAATATTGTTTCCAACACTATCTCTATGAAAACCCATTGTGGGAATCCCCTGGTGGGCCGGTGGTTAGGACTCGGCACTCTCACTGCTGGGTCGTGGGTTCAATCCCTCGTTGGGGAAGTAAGATTCCACAAGCTTCGGGGTGCGGCAAAAAAAAAAAAAAAAAGAAAACCCATTGTAAGATATTTTCTTTGGAGAATTGTGCCAAGAAAAAATTTACTTATCCGGGGAATTGTTCTGCTTTATTCTCAAGGACAAAGCCAGTACTTTAAAAGGTTGGCTATCCATTTTCTATGATCACCAGAAAGACTGGGTATACATATGCAGCTCCAGCTAAGTGCAGACCCTATAATCTGGATATCAACTTAGCACTTTTGGACCTTATCTATTCAATTTACGTTTTCCCTGACTATACATTTCCTTTTTATTATGTGGATTTTTTTTTTTTTTTGGCTGCGCCGCACGGCAGGCAGGATCTTAGTTCCTCGATGGAACCCGCGCCCCCTGCAGTGGAAGCACGGAGTCTTAACCACTGAACCGCCAGGGAAGTCCTTATATGGATTTTTTAAGAGATTTAAATAGCAATAAATGGATGCCTTACCTCTAAGTTGACCATTTTTGCAGCTCTTACACAGAGATCTATGAAAGTAGAAATGGGGAAGAGAGTAAAGACATGAGAAACACCAGGACTGCAGTGTAGAACCCTGCTCTGTGAAAACAGAAGCACACACACTGCAGTCTCAGAAAATGCCACCCAGTGGGAGAACGACATTTCTAGCAAGTCAGAAAAGTCTATATTTTATAAGCAATGATCTCTGTGTTATTAATATATGGAGCTTAGATAAGTATCTTGTACATTTCTGTCCTACAGACCTAACAGCAAGTCGTTAACCTTTAAACCAGTGACTTTTTTTTTTCTACCAGAAATGTATCCTAAGTAAATACAAATACTTGTATCCTTAGCAAATAATGAATGAGTTAAAAGGATAACTAAAAGCCTGACCTCCGAAGCTCAGTATCTTTAGAAGTCATTCCTTCCTGTGATTCTCTGGTCTCTGTTCTGTAGCTGGAGTAAGAGATCTCAAATAGGTTTCTTGAGAAGGCCGGATCCAGAGACCCGGCGGGGAGGTGGGGGAGGTGAGGATTTTTTTTAAGCTGGAGTCTTCAGTTTAGACTCTAAATCTGTTTCTCCCTCTCCCTCCTCCTCCCCCTCGGAATTCACCATCTCCTATGAGCCCAGTCTAGGCTTTTTGAAATTCCAACCAGCACTGCTAGGGCCCTAGAAAGGCTAAAATGTGCAAGATGGACCCCCAGCTTTATTTCGTCTTCACTGGAAAATCTGAAGATTCACCAAGAGATCCTTAAAAAAAAAAAAAAAAAAAAGACACACCGAATTTTACTCAGCATACATTACTCAAATATTTCAAAAGGAAAATATGTCCAACGCTTTGTTTTGCAGGTTGTTTTCATCTTGCGAAAAAAATGAAATTTGAAGAAAACTCATCTGGATTTGAATCTCAGATCTTCTATTATACTAAACTGTTTGAGTCTAGGCAAGTTAACTTCACCTCTCTCAGCTTCAGTTAATTCATATGCAAAATTCGGATGATTGTTGTGATAATACCCTAAGAGTGCATCGAAGTTTCTCTAGAATCACTTTATTCCTAGATCCCTTAACATGGTTTAATTTTAAACCATTGTAAATGGTTTTAAATGGTTCTGGTAGGACCAACTGTGCTGGGAAGGTGTAGTTTGATGCACAGACTTCTACATAGTGTCCTTTACTTGCAAGGGCAGGAATGCAAACTGAGCTTGCTCTAGCCCCACCCGGGTTCTAGGAACCCTCTGAGTGGCGGTCGGGCCCTTCTCTTGCTTTCTCTGAACTACTCCAGAATTGGACAGGACCCACACACCCAAACACGAAGTCACCGCACGTGAGAGTTTTAAGGTTTTTCAGTTCAGTAAGCCAATAAACCGGTCCTTTTCTTCCCGCCCTTCCCTTATGTCCCCCAAGTTCTGCAGAGTCATACCTGCCAGTCTTTCACTGCCACACTCCCAGCTCCGACTCTAAGCTGGAGATCAGGTTACGGAGATCTCCCAGATCTGGGCGAAACCCCGACTCCCACTTCATACAGGGCTGGTTGGAAAATTACAGACTACAGGCTACTGCCCCACTGCGCGTGTGCGGAAGTAACTGCCCACCCAGAGATTCCCAAGTTCCCCCGCGGTGCAGGCTATTCATCGGGCACTACATTTCCCATAAGGCCCATGGAGCTTGTTTCCGGAATGCGTCACATGCTCCTGCCTCTTTAGGGGGAGATTCCTGGGTTAGTATCTCTGGGGCCGTTTGGAGAGACAGGGTCATTTATAAAAGGGAGGTGTATATATCCTTTTTGTTTAAAATGAAAGACATCAGCTTTTTTTTGGAAATTTTATTTTTTTATACAGTAGGTTATTACTTATCTATTTTATACATATTAGTGTGTATATGTCAATCCCAATCTCCCAATTCATCCCACCACCACTCCCCACCTCCCGCTTTCCCCCCTTGGTGTCCATACGTTTGTTCTCTACATCTCTGTCTCTATTTCTGCCATGCAAACTGGTTAATCTGTACCATTTTTCTAGGTTCCACATATATGTGTTAATACATGATATTTGTTCTTTGCTTTCTGACTTACTTCACTCTGTATGACAGTCTCTAGATCCATCCACGTCTCTACAAATGACCCAATTTCATTCCTTTTTTATGGCTGAGTAGTATTCCATTGTATATATGTACCACATCTTCTTTATCCATTCATCTGTTGATGGGCATTTAGGTTGCTTCCATGACCTGGCTATTGTAAACAGAGCTGCAATGAACATTGGGGTGCATGTGTCTTTTTGAATTATGGTTTTCTCAGGGTATATGCCCAGTAGTGGGATTGCCGGGTCATATGGTAATTCTATTTTTAGTTTTTTAAGGAACCTCTACACTGTTCTCCATAGTGGCTGTATCAATTTACATTCCCACCAACAGTGCAAGAGGGTTCCCTTTTCTCCACACCCTCTCCAGCATTTGTTGTCTTTAGATTTTCTGATGATGCCCATTCTAACTGGTGTGAGGTGATACCTCATTGTAGTTTTCATTTGCAGTTCTCTAATAATTAGTGATGTTGAGCAGCTTTTCATGTACCTCTTGGCCATCTGTATAGACACCAGAATTTTTAAATACTGGAAAATCTAAATCAGCAGTATGCTAAAGAGAATAATTTACCCTTAGTTCAGTTTCTTCTAGCCATACACTAGCTTAGGTCAGGGAGATGAAAAGAACCCAACAAAGTAGACTGAGATGGAATAATCCGTGAGGCAGGTGGAAAAGAAGGAGGGTTTGAATCTGCAAAATCAAGGGAAGAAAATGTTCCAAGAAGGAAGGAGTGATCCACTGCATTAAATGCTGCTGATAGGTCAGGTAGGATGTGAACTAATAATTGGCTAGTGGATTGAGCAGTGTGGGAGTTGTTGAAACATGCCCTTTTGGTGTAGTGATGGAAGTTTGATAAAGTCTGATAAGAGTTAGGTAAGGGTGGGATGAAACAATGGGAGAAAGCAAGTACATATAGACAACTCTTCAGTTTTGCTTTTTTAAGATGAATAGAAAAATAAAGCTGTCCTCTGCATATGGAATTGGAGTCCAGAATTTTTTTTTAAGATAGAAGAAATTAGTGTTTGTATCCTAATTAAAATGATACAGTGGAGAGGGGGAAATGGACAATACAGGAAAGATGACAGTTGCAGGAGGAAAGTCCTCGAGGAAAGAAGGGATGTAATCCAGTACATAATCGGGGGGAATCAGTTCTAAGCAAGAGTATGGACAATTTATTCATTGAAATAAAAGGGGAGGCATACAGGGAGGAGGAAGGGTAAGCTGGGACAAAGTGAGAGAGTGGCATGGACATATATACACTACCAAATGTAAAACAGATAGCTAGTGGGAAGCAGCTGCATAGCACAGGGAGATCAGCTTGATGCTCTGTGACCACCTAGAGGGGTGGGATAGGGAGGGTGGGAGGGAGACGCAAGAGGGAGGAGATATGGGGATATATGTATACATATAGCTGATTCACTTTGTTATACAGCAGAAACTAACACAGCACTGTAAAGCAATTATACTCCAATAAAGATGTTTAAAAAAGGGGGGTAGAGGCAGAGTCGATAGGTACAGATGCAGACAGGTGGACAGATGTGGTGGTGGGAGAATGAGGATGTCCTCACCTGACTGCTTCTATTTTCTCAGTGAAATAGGAAGCTCAAAGTGAAGATAGGGAGAAGGTATTAAAGGTTTGAGGAAAGAAAATACTGTATTACACTGATTCTAATACTTTTTCATATTTCAACATCTGTGAAATTGCTGTCTTACAAATGATGGCAAGCCATAGTTTAACTGACAGCATTTTTTTCTTTCTTAGTAATATGTAAAATAATGATGTATCTTATAATCAATGGCATCTAAGATCCTAATGTTATTTAGGAATGGTGAGAGTGAATGGATTACAGAAATGTAGTACTATTGCCTGGCATCATTAAGAGCCCGCTTGATATTAGTAGCCCTTAACTTTACTGGCATTTTCAATGTCATAAAGACATATTTTTATATCTAATCTTTAAAAAGTCCTTTCTTGACATGTAGCTCACTTGAGCAATTGCTCTATTTCCTAGCTTTCTTTCATAGAATAATTTTCTCTAAAGAGTTGTTTCTTGTTGCTGTCTAAATTTTCTCACTTCCAACTGTCTCCTCAGTCCATTCTAATTGGCTTCTTGACCATAACTACACTCCTAAAACTGCTCTTGTCAAGTTACCAATGAAATTTCAGTTGAAAAATTAAATGGACTTTCTTAGTCCTCATCATATTTGACCTCAACGGCATTTAAGAAAATTGAAATACTTCCTTATTTTGGCTTCTAGAACATCTCACAAAAGATCATTTCTCCCACCTCACTGACACTACTTCTTTATTTTCTTTACTGAATACTCTCCCTCTGTCCTGCCTCCAAATGTTGGAATATTCAAGTTTGGCCTTGGGCCTTTTCTTTCTGAAGTTTTCCTCAAATGGTCTCATTCAGTCTCATGGCTTTAAATACCATTTATTTGACGTTGACTGAGAAATCTATATCTCCAGCCCTCATCTCTCCCCTGAATTTCTGACCCCTAATTCCTTATGCCTACCTGAAATCTCCCCTTCGAGAGGCTTAAAAGCCACCTCCAACTTCACATGTTCAAATCAAATATTTAGGAGCCATCCTTGATTTCTCTTCTTCCTTTTTCCTGTCTTTCTCTCATAGTATATATGTTCTATGAGGGCATACATTTTATTCGTTTTTGTGATATTGTGATTTATAATAAGAAATATGTATTTGGCCTTCATCCCCAATTCTGGCTCAGAGCTCCTAAAACTCTTGGAATTCCCTAAGTGATGAGAATGATCATGGTGTCTTTTGTTATGTTAATGAAGTGACTTTTGGACTGCACCTAAGGATGGGGGCTGATTGCCAGGAAAACCAAATCACGTGATTAGAGGGTTGGAACTTTCAGTCCCATGCCTCCTAACCTCTGGGTAGGTGAGAGAGGCTGGAGGTTGAATCAATAACCAATGGCCAATGATTTAATCAATCATGGCTATGCAATGAATGATTTAATCAATCATGGCTATGTAATAAACCCCCAAAAAGATGGGGTTCAGAGAGCTTCTGGCTTGGTGAACATGTGGAGGTGTGGGGAGAGTGATGTGCCCAGAGAGGGCACAGAAGATCTGCACCCTTTTCCCATACTTTGCCTTATGCATCTCTTCCATATAGCTGTCCTTGAGTTATATCCTTTAATAATAAACTGGTAGTCTAGTAAGTAAAATGTTTCTCTGAGTTCTGTGAGCCACTCTAGTAAACTAATCAAACCCAAGGAGGGGGTTGTTGGAACCTCCAGTCTATAGGTGGTAGGTCAGAAGCACAGGTAGACAACCAAGACTTGCAATTGGCATCTGAAGTGGGGCCAGACAGGCAGTCTGAGAGGACTGAACCCTTAACGTGTGAGACCTGACATTATTGCCAGGTAGATAGTGGCAGAATTGAGTTGAACTATATGACACTCAGCTGATGTCTGAGAATTGCTTGGTGATGGGGAAAAAAAAATACACGTTGGAATTGGTGTGAGTAGGATTTTAGTTTTGTCTATGACTATATCTCCAGAGGCTGACACATAATAGGTGCTATATAAAGATTTTTGAATACTGAATAAATGTGAAACTGTCTATAGTTTCATGTCCATAAGTGCAACCTGTTTGGTTAGGGTCTTGAATCTATAGATCAATTTGGGGAAAATTGACATCTTAACAATATTGAGTTTTCCAATCCATGAGCATGGTATATCTCATCATTTATTTAAGTTTACTTTGATTTCTCTCAGCAGTGTTTTCTAGTTTTCAGTGTACAACTCTTACATATTTTTTGGTCAGATTTATCCCTAAATATTTCATAATTTTGATATTATAAATTGTATTTTTGAATTTCCATTACCAATTGTTTGTTGTGACTATGTAGAAATACCATTTATTTGTGAATGTCGATCTGTTAGCTTTTCAAAGTTTCCATGGGATTTCTTACATAGATAATCATGTTATCTGCAAATAAAAAGTTTTATTTCTTCCTCCTCAATCTGGATGCCTTTTATCAATTTTCCTTGACTTACTGCATTGGAAATAAGATATCCACCACTACAATGATGACTAGAAATGGTGACAGATGACATAACTGCCTTTTTTCTGAACTAAGGGGAAAAACATTGTCTTTCACCATTAAGTATAATGTTAACTGTAGGCTTCTTGTAGATGCCCTTCATGAGATTGAGGAAGTTCCCTTTTAGTTTTAGGTTTCCAAGAGTTTTTCTGAAGAACAGATGCTGTATTTTCTCAAAAAAATTTTTGTATCTATTGAGATTATCAGGTTTTTTTCATTTTTAGTATATTAATATGGTGAATTACATTGATACTTTTAATGTTAAACCAATCTTGCATTCCTGGCATAAACTTCATTTGGTCATGTCCTTTTTCTGTATTGTTGGATTCTGTTTGCTAAAATTTTGTTTAAAATCTTTGCATCTAGGTTCATAGGGTATACTGGTCTACCAGTAATATGTGGTCTGGGTATCAGAGTAATGCTGGCATCATTGAATGAGTAGGGACGTTTCCCTCCTCTTCCATTTTCTGGAAGTTTGTGTAGACTTTAGTATTATTTCTTCTTTAAATATTGGGTAGAATTCAGCAGTAAAGTCATCTGGACCTGGAGTTTTCTTTCTGGGAAGGTTTTAAACTACAAAGTCAATCTCTTTATTAGATATAGGGCTATTCGGGTTACAGATTTTCTTCTTGAGAGAGCTTTGGTAGTTTGTATCTTTCAAGGAATTTTTCTGTATCATCTAAGCTGTCAAATATATTGGCATAAAGTTGTTCATTATATTCTCTTATTATTCTTTTATTTTATTTATTTATTTATTTTTTGCGGTACGCGGGCCTCTCACTGTTGTGGCCTCTCCCATTGCGGAGCACAGGCTCCGGATGCGCAGGCTCAGCGGCCATGGCTCACGGGCCCAGCCACTCCACGGCATGTGGGATCTTCCCGAACCGGGGCACGAACCCGTGTTCCCTGCATCGGCAGGCGGACTCTCAACCACTGCGCCACCAGGGAAGCCCTAGAGTCTCAGTTTTGACCTATAGTAAATATCATTGATAAAACCAATATAAACAATATGTCTTTGGTATCGTCAATAATTTTTAAGCATGCAAAGGATCTGAGACCAAAATATTTGAGAATGTTGCTCAATGGAAAAAGAGATGAATGAAACAAAGGACTAGAAACAACTTACACTATCATCAACATTATCTTCATTATTATCAGCAGCAGCAGCAGTAGCAGCAGCGCCATCCATATACTGAATCATCGAATGATTCTGCTGTGCTGAGTACTGTCCTAAGCTCTTTGCATGCATCATCTCATTTAATCCTCATAATAACTCTATGAGGTGAGTATAATTACCATCACTCCATTTTTCATATTGGAAAACTGAGGCTCAGAAAAGGCTTAGAAACTTTCCCAAGGTCCCAAGCTAGTAAAGAATAGAGTCCAGGTCTGTCTAATTCCAGGGCATCACTTATGCTCTGGTCTTAGAGTAGGAGATGATGATGGGTACCTGTGGGGTTGAAGATAACACAAGCTTCCACTCACATATTCATTCTTTTGTAAATATTAATATCATATTTACTATTTTCATTTTTTATGACTTCCTGTTCCTGCTTCATTTTTCCTTATTTCTTTGAGCATATGTATTAGGTTTCTTTTAAATTCCTGCTCTGCTCATTCCACTACTTCAGAAATATGTTTATGTACGTACTTAAAGGATTGGAATAACATGCACACACAACTATTCTGGTGGTCCTCTTTGAAGGGTTGAGATTATGAAAAAATCCAGTTCAACCAACCTGGACAGTGTTTCATTTTATTTCATTATATAAAATGTAGAAACCCTGATTGAGAAAAAATAGGGAAGAGACTTAAAAGAAACTGAAGAATCTTCTTAGGAAAGCAATGATTGCTGAAGGATACCTTGCTCCAGCCATGATAAGCATCTGTCTTCTTGGCAATCTACGGCAAAGCTCCAGGGACAGTATAATCCCAGATCTCTCCCACTCACCCCCTGAGCCTTGGTCCTGGATTTGCGTGGTAAGAGGCTGAGGAAATATGAAAAGAACCAAAATAAGAACACTCTCCATGGAAGTCAAGCTCAGAGACTGGTCCTCTGTCACTCTGCTGAGTACATTAGGAGCAGGAAAGATCAAAGTTCCTGAAAGTCTATCTTCCGTTCATTTGGCTTTTTCGGCTTGCGGCTCTAGCACGGAGTTGGGCAACCCACCGCTCTTCCTCCACTCACAGATATCTGCATAGGTGCATGTCCGGCATTTCCAAGCCTCCTCCACATCAACACCTTGAGGCTCTCGGTGTCCCATCCAGTAGGCCATATAGTGCTGCACTTTGTTTCTCACCTCCGTCTCTTCAAAGGCCACTATCTCTGTACCCAGCACAGTGGCAGTCTCTTGGTGGATATACTCAATCTTCAGCATATCAATAACTGGGAGGTCAGACAGTGTTAGAGACAGGAAGACCAGCTCCATGAGGTCACCCAAGGACTTCACAGAGAAGCCTCCCTGCCGGGCATGTCTCAGCACTGAAGGTCCCAATGGCTTTTCTGGACACAATTTTGTGTGGTGGATTAGGCTAGCAGTGGTCACTTTCCCTTGTACCATGGCATCAAAGATATATTTGTACAGGCTGACCTGAAAACAGTCTTTTTTTCTCTGAGCGTCTGGAGGGAGCACAGGGTGCCTGCGTGTCTTGAGTTCAGCCAGTTCCAGTTCCCCCCTGGCTGTATAGTGCAGCTCATCAAGCACTCCAACAAGGAGCACACCCTCCACTTCTCCAAACACTGGAAACTCTCTGATGCGCCCTTCTGACTGCAGGGTAGGAATCATTGATAATATGTTCAGAAACTTAATTGCCCAAGCATCTTCTTTAGAGGTGATGGGGACAGTCACAAGATCATGAACTTCTAGTTCTCTAGCTAGGTGGATGCTGGCACCAGTGTCCAAAACAGATGACTTCTCAGGTGTCAAGAAACCAGGAAGCTCCTTCCCATATACCATTTGCTGTTCACACCAGTTCTGAGCAGACAGGTCAGTGACATACAAATATTTAAGATGGAATTGTTCCATAGGTGACAAGACATCCAATCCTCTTTTCCACTTTGGTAAGCTTATGAGCTTGCCATCCTTCCCAGGGAGTTCAGAAGAAGGGCCAGGCTTGTTATGTGAAGTACTTGACTCTTGTGTATCCTCCAGGTCCAGAAACTCTGAGTCACTCAAGTCTGAGAACCCTGAGGCCTCTGCTGACACCGTCTCCTCTTCCCTTGTCTCTGCCATGGCACAGCTCTGGATTGGGCAAAGGCCGTGCATATCATGTTAAAGAAATGCATTACCCAAATGAAAAATTTCTCAAAAGCACTTTCAAATTCCAATGAGGTAAAAAAGAATCACGACTAATTATTTATATACAGTCTTTAAAGATGCTTATTTATTTATGACCAATTAGTAATGCTATAGAGTTGTACTACGGGTACAATTTACAACAATAAGACTCATTGTATCGTCCATATATGAATACTTGGCAAAAATTTTTAAGGGCAAAATAAAACTTAAGTTTTATTACTGAATCTGGTACTAACATACCATATGTGACTTTAAGCAAATCACCTACTTTGTCCTCAGTTTCTTCTTTTAAAAGGAAATTTGAGGTTTGCCTTTTTTCCTTCAAAATTCTACTGACTTGGGACATTATTTCATTTTTTAAGTGAATGTAGATCACTGTAAATGTTGGAGCAATGTTTGCCAGTTTACCATGGACCACTTCTACAATTCTTTTGATACAAAGTCCTTGACTAGGAAAATAAATCTCAATAACAAACTGTTCCTTGAGAAAAATCAGCTCTACAATGACTGCTTTTAAATGTAGTTCTCAGAAACGTAGTGTGGCGAAATTCAAAGACTAACTACAGATAAATAGAAATAGATCTACTCATGAAGTAATAGCATGAAGTAATGAGAGAGGATATTCACAGCAACATGTGGAAATCAGTTGTTTTTTGTGTTTGAGATATATTAAGAAAATGACAAGAAGAAAAAGCTCTTGGTGGGTTTTACTTTACCTTTACTGACTGTGTAAATTCCTCCTAACACTATAGACATTGGTGTTTCCCACTAAGTTTATTTTCTCCCTCCACAAGAAATTAGCTTATTATGGAAAATATGTAAGTGAAAACTCTTAAAATATTACTGTATTTTGCTATAAATAATAGTGAATATTTATTGCACAGTTATTGCGTGCTAGACACTGAGCCAAGTGCTTCACACCCAATATCTCAGTACTCTACTGAGGGACAAATACTCTCCCTTTTTACAGCAAACAATTTCACAAGCACAGGAGACAGAATAGAACAATGAACACAATCTAGATAAATAACTGTTGACATGTTGCTGTGTTTGCTTCTTTCAGGTGTTTTTTTTTAGCCTATTTTAAAATAAATTACAGAAATCATCATGCTTCAAATACAAATGCTTCACATACATTTCCAAAGAAGCCTCCTACATTAACTACAATATTATCATATCTACCAAAATTAATAATTCCCTAATACTCCAGTCCATATTCAAATTTCCTCAGCTGCCCTAAAAAACATTTGGATAGCTTTTTGTTAAACCAGGAAACAAAGACCATACATTATGTTTGATTGTTTTGTCTCTCAAGTATTTTTAATCTTAAGAAACTAGGGAAGTTCCCTGGTGGCCAAGCGGTTAGGACTCCGGGCTTTCACTACCATGGGCCAGGTTCAATCCCTGGTCAGAAAAAAAGAAACTAGTAGGGGGGAGGGATAAATCAGGAGCTTGGGGTGAGCACATGTACACTACTATATATAAGATATTTAGATAACCAACAAGGACCTACTGTATAGCACAGGGAACTCTACCCAATATTCTGTGATAACCTATATGAAAAAAGAATCGAAAAAAGAATGAATATATGTATATGTATATGAATTACTTTACCGTACAACTGAAACTAACATAACATTGTAAATCAGCTATACTCCAATAAAGGGACTTCCCTGATGGTGCAGTGGTTAAGACTCCGTGCTCCCAATGTAGGGGGCCCGGGTTCAATCTCTGGTCAGGAAACTAGATCCCATATGCATGCTGCAGCTAAGAGTTTGTATGCCACAACTAAGGAGCGGGTGAGCCACAACTAAGGAGCCCACCTGCTGCAACTAAGACCTAGTGCAACCAAATAAATAAATGTAAAATAAAAAACTATACTCCAATAAAATTAAAATATGAAGAAAAAAAGAAACTAGGCAAATTATCTTGTGAAGATACTCTTTTTAAGCCTTCCTTCTTACTTCACATATCTAACCCTGCATACAAAAAACCCCCAAAAAACAAAACAAGGTATGAGCAGCCCACTAGTATTTTGACTTTGGGTGACAAGAAAATAACTTGACACAGAATGTAAGCTGATTGAGGTAAAAACTGTGAGCGAAGCTTCCTCCTTGCTACTCTAAGGAGCAATGAAAGAGCAGTATGTACCAACTCCCATGTTAAAAACTTAACAACTGATACCTTGAAAATGGTATTAGTATTAGTTATCATTGTACTTAACTAATTTTAAAATAGTCTAAATGTCCCTAATGAAGGAAAACACAGATAGCTGGAAAACAAGTTATTTGCAATGAACCAAAGTAATATAGTGCTAAGACTTCTGGGTATATCCTATAAAGTTATTGCTTTATAGGATATTTCAACAGTAATAAAACACAGAAGCTGCACGTTTACACAAGTGTCTTAAACTATAAATGTGCCTTAGATAATGATAGTTTGAAAATTAGTAATGTTGGACTTCGCTGGTGGCACAGTGGTTAAGAATCCGCCTGCCAATTCAGGGGACACGGGTTCGAGCCATGGTCCGGGAAGATCCCACATGCTGTGGAGCAACTAAGCCCGTAGGCCACAACTACTGAGCCTGCTCTCTAGAGCCCGCAAGCCACAACTACTGAGCCCACGCACCACAACTACTGAAGCCCGCACATCTAGAGCCCGTGCTCTGCAACAAGAGAAGCCACTGCAATGAGAAGCCCGTGCACCAAAACAAAGAGTAGCCCCCGCTCGCCACAACTAGAGAAAGCCCGTGTGCAGCAACGAAGACCCAAGACAGCCAAAAATAAATAAATATATTTATACAAAATGAGTAATGCTATTTGGACTATGAAGTCCCTGAAACTGGGAGAGAATCTTTACCCTCTACCAAGAAACAAAAGTTAAATGGCAATTAACACGTATACTTCGGGTTGCCCCCTACCCCCACCCCGCTGCAGGGGAGGGCACTAAATCCAAATCAACTGACCTTGAAAATAGTTTACTTCAAATATCCAGTCCTGGGCTATCCAATATGTAGCCACCAGTCACATGCAGCTATTTAAATTTAATTAAAATTAAATAAAATTAGACACATTTCAAGTGCTCAGTAGCTACATGTGGTTGGTGGGTACCACATTATAAGGCACAGATATAGAACACTTCCCTGTCACACAAAGTTCTATTGGACAGTACTGGTTTCAATTATTTCTTATGTATCTATTAACTCTCCAAAGAGAGCGTAAGCTCCTGAAATGCATGGACTTCCTACTTGTTTTACATACGACACTCAAAACAGGGTAGCTCTTAACAGGTAAGTGAAATGTTTGTAAAGAAGACACAAGGGACTTCCCTGGTGGCGCAGTGATGAAGAATCCCCCTGCCAATGCAAGGGACACGGGTTCGAGCCCTGGTCCAGGAAGATCCCACAGGCCGCAGAGCAACTAAGCCCGTGCGCCATAACTACTGAGCCTGTGCTCTAGAGCCCGCCAGCCACAACTACTGAGCTCACAGGCTGCATCTACTGAAGCCTGCGCACCTAGAGCCTGTGCTCTGCAACAAGAGAAGCCACTGCAATGAGAAGCCCACACACCGCAGCGAAGAGTAGACCCGCTCACCGCAATTAAAGCCTGCGCGCAGCAACAAGACCAAACACAGCCAAAAATAAATAAATAAATAAACTTAAATTTAAAAAAAAAAAGAAGAAGACACAAAAGGAGAGCATTCTTTGTGGAATTATTTACCTAAAAGGAAAAAACAATACACTGGGGATGGACAATTTAGACTCAATGTGTTGCCTGGACTTTCCTATGCAGAAAAAAATCCAGGCAAGGGCATGATGGCAGTGTGCACTTTGTCCCCAAATTCAGTTTGTATCTTTTTGACAGGAGATGATTTTACATGGTACATGGATCAACATCTTAGAATAAATATAAAGCTTAGAGTGTGCTTCAAAGGCATAATTTCATATGTAGTGTTTCTAAGCACAAGTTTGATTTTTAAATAAATGTAAGTAAAAAATTAAAAATATGAGACTAACAATACATGTTGTACATAGGTATGGTAGAAATAGGTGGTAAGTAAATGAGATATTTGGGAAACACCAGCATGTTGCCAAGAGTCTGGGGGTCCTAGAGATCTGGATTCTGAACCTGAGTAGGTCAATAGTATTTAGTATGCTACTTGCCTTATGAGTATTCTTGGGCAAGTTTGCAGTTTTCCTGAGGCTACTGACATCTTTAAAATTAGAGTACTCCTTCCAACCATACTCAGCTACCCAAACAACTGAGTGATGGCAAAGTACACACATTGGCACTCAACAAATGTGGATCTCCTTCTTCATCTCAAGGGAGAGATGAGATAGTACACCTATTCCCTCTGACAAATTAAATTTCAGGAGAGGAGAAACTTCTACTCACCTGGGACTTGGCTGATCTTCCTCCTCACAGGAAAGGTAAAATGCTGAAATGACAAGGCTGGGGGAGGAGGAAAGAGCTCTGAAAGACCAGGTCTGCAGTCGGAGAATCCAGATTAGCAACTCTGGGCCTTGCTAGAACAGAGACTTTTGGTCCTTTCTCACCTGACCAGTCCCTCACATTGCGGCGTTTCCTCCTTTCTGATTCACACTGCACAGACTGTTGCTCACCCCAGATCCTACGTAAAGCTTGCCTGGCTCCGAAGGCAAATTCTCCGTGACTTGTTCGTTTTGCCCATACCCTGGATGCCGTTACTTGATCCAATCCCCGCTCCCTGCAAGTAAAAGGGTCAGCAATAACGAAGGTCCCCCAGGAGCTCCGAGAGCAGTTTCCTCTTCCAGCCCCAACTTCGGCCCAGAAGCTCGGGCAGAGACCTCAGATCAGATGTTTTTCCCCTCTGATGGGTTCCTGCTGCGGAACTGCCTCTGCCTTCACGCTCAACATCCTGACTTGCTCGGTGCAGCCCGGCCTTGTGGGCTCCAAGAAAGCCTTCAGCGGAGACCTTCCCACCGGCCCCAAAACCACTGTCTCCCCGGGAATTCCATGCATGTCCGAAAGTTTACTGAGCACCTCCCTACAGTGTACTGGAGGAGCGAGCAAAGGATTGCTGGACTTGGGAAGGGGTCCCAGCCGACAGCAGGGTCTTCCAAGTTCGAAAGGTCCTGAACCCACAGGAGCAGACGCGATAAGCCGCTGCCCCGGAGCCGTTCCCACCCAGAAAGGGGGTTGGGGGGACGCGGCACCCGCGGAGACAGATCCCCTGCGTTCCAAAACGCAGCCCCTCAGCCCGCCACCGGCATTCGCCGGCCTTCCCCTAACCTGGGATATGCCTCGGAACCCCGGACTCCACCGGCTCCGCCGCGGCCTCGGAACGGCTCCCGGACCCTTTCCCCGGACACGCAAGTGCAAGACAGGCAGAGGACCTCTGGTTTCGCGCTTCGCACAAAAGCCTCCTGGACACCAGGCCCAGAATGCCCAGCGGCTGCCCAAGGTCCGCCCCCTCCCGGAGGCCTCAGCTGCGCCGCTTAGTCTTCGCGCGTCTGCGGCTCAGACGCGAATCATGCTAGCTGCGGGGCGGAGGAGGGTCCTGATGCTGTTCCGCCTCTGCGGAGGTCGTCCTTGTGGGTCGCTGGCTGTGCGTGTGGGTTCATTCGGGACGGAACTGCGCCGTCACCTGACCAAGAAGCTCCCACCCTGGCGGCTCCCGGCTACTGCCAAGCCAGTGTAGGGGAAAGGTCTAGGGCATGTCCCTTTCCGCGGTGCACTTGGCCTCTGCCCGTTAGCGCTGCGTCTGCGCTTTGCCACCTTGTACGCCTTTCTTTGCACCTCGCACCAACTTTCCCAGCTGAGAGAACAGCCACGAACTCACTTTTCGAAGATGCTGACGCTCGTCTCATCAATGTATTTCTTTTTTCTATTTGTTTGCTTTTTAAATAACCCTTTTATTGGGAAATATAACACAATTATATTCTGAAATAGAAAGGTGAGTATAATAATTATTGAACAGACATATCATGTAGAGCAAAAATAGTGTCCTGCCATTCCCAACTACACTCTCATGCCTCCTTCCTGAGAAAACCACTTGTCTGACTTTTATGACAATCATCGCTTTTTTTTTTTTAACAGTCATCACATATTTGGAAACGATTTGTGACAAAGGTGGCATCGCATAGCAATGGAGAAAAAGAGATGACCTTTTCAATGAAGGTTCTGAGACAATAGGGTATCCTTATGAAAAAAAATATATAAAATGAGACCCCTTGTCTCACTTCATCACAAATATCAATTCCAGGAGGATTAAAAACCTAAATACATTTTGGACTTCAGAATAGGGAAATATTTTTTTAAATCTATTTATTTATCTATTTACTTACTTATTTTTGGGTCCCGCAGCTTGCGGATCTTAGTTCCCACACTAGGGATTGAACCCCAGCACCAGCAGTGAAAGCGAGTCCTAACTACCGGACTGCCAGGGAATCCCCCGATTTCTTTTTAAAAAATACAAAAATGTTGGGAGTTCCCTGGTGGTCCAGTGCTTTCACTGCCCTCGCCTGGGTTCAATCGCTGGTCAGGGAACAAAGATTCCGCAAGCAGCACAGCACGGCCAAAAAAAAAAAGTTAAATAAAAAAGAAAATTACAAAGGAGATTTTGGGTCAGTTGGGGGAATTTAAATGCGACATATATTAGATAATAGTATCAATCAATTATCAATATCCTGAGTGTGAAAATGATTTTGTGGTTGTGTAGGAAAACGTCCTTGTTCTTGGAAATATGAAAGTTGAGGGGAATCTTACCCATCAAGTGAAATATGGGTGGGCATTGCTGTATTGAGGCTGGAGGTTTCTACCTCCTCCCAAGTATAACTTTCCTTCACCAGGACGCAATTCCCAATGCACAAAAGCCTCTCCTCAACCCTCTCACACATGGACCTGTTATCTTCAAACGGAGTTTGAGGGGGCAATGCTGATTGGTGGAGTGAAGCAGAAGCGATTCAGAAATGATCATGCTGTGGGGAAAAGAAATTTCCAAGATAGCAGGACGATGTTCCCCAAAGCTTTCATTCTCAAATTTCAGAAAATGTTACCCTTTCCCCAAAAGGCTATCATAAGAAGTCGGGGCATTTAAGGTCCATCTGTATACAAAAGCCTTTGATTTAGTTCCTCCACCTCCAGGGATATCTGTAATGTGGGAAATACTGTTAGACACAAATTGTCTGTTTTCCTCTTTCCATCTTACTTTACTTACTCTTTCAGAGGGTAGAATTTGTACCTCTAAATCACACTGATTACAGTCTTCCATTGAAGTGTTTATATGATAAAAGTGTTTATCTATATGAATGCTCTTGAGAGCTTCACTGTCCAACACAGTAGCCACTAGGTACGTGTGGCTCTTAAGCATTTGAAATGTGGCTAGTCCAAAATGACATCTGCTGTAACTATAAAATATTGTATTTTGAAGATTTAGTAAAAAAAAAAAAAAGTTAACTCACTAATAACTTTTATATTGATTACATGTTGAGATAGTAATATTTGGATATATTGTATCAAATGGAATATATTTTAAAAATTAATTTTACTTACTGCTTTTTATTGCATTAATGTGGCTGGTAGACATTTTTAAATTAATTATGTGGTTCGCATTCATGTTGTGGCTCACATTATATTTCTCTTGGACAGTGCTGCTCTTGAGCATCAGACCTAAGGGCAGGGAATTTATCCTGCTCAAGTTTGTGTTCCTTACAGGTGCTAGTACAATTATTGACATAATTTTTATATGCTTAAGAGAAACCCACTGACAATATTCTGTATTTGGGAATCTTCTCTTCCCAGTATTAAGGTCAGCCTCTCTTTAGCCAAACACCAGTTTCTGGTAATTGAAAAGGGCATTGCTTAGTTGGAGAAAGCCAGAAAAGGTAGCCCTAAGCTAGGAAGTTGGGGGAGCTGGGAATGAGTTAAGGATGTAAGACTGGGCTATGCTTCTGCTAAAAGAGGCAGCCTCAGATGTAGGACATTTGAACTCTTGAATCAATTAGGGTTTATTCATTTTTCAGTTTGAAAACCCAGGAGCTCTAGCTTCAGGTGAGGCTTGATCCAGATGTCAAACAGTGAGACCAGAACTGAGTTTTCTCTCTCCATTTCTTGGATCTATTTCCTCTGTGTTTTTGCATTTATAGGCAGTCTTTCTCCTCTTCCACTGCCAGTAGCTTCCAGGGCCACAGTCTTCCAGATTTGTGTCCAGTGGAAAAATAGGAAGTCCATTCCCTAATACCTCAAAGATAAGTCCAGAAATTGTCCAATTGGCCCTGATTACTCAAACTGGGGCTGTGTGCTTGTCTTAACCACAGTCTTCAAGAAAACAGAGCCTGAGGCAAGGATTCAATGATTTTTTTTTTAGGTGCAAACCCATGGTAGCAAGGGTAAGAAAAGAAGGAAGTGTAGCAAGCAACAGTGTGAAGCAAATTGAAGTTGAATAGCCCTGGCTATTGCTTCATGTTGAGCCATGGTCCTCCATAGTGATTCCAGAGTAATTTTATAAAATTAAAATCCCTTGCTATCACTCTCTAGTCAAAAATCCTGTAGGATAAGGCCTAGATATTTATTAAATTCAGCCAAGACTTCAATTGTTCATCCAAAACTTCATAGATTTTGTGTAGTATTTCCTGAAGATGTGACACAAACTAAATCTGGGAGGATGAGTAGGAGCTAACAAAGAAGCTAGGCAGAAGGAGGAAAAAATAGCGTAGTTGATCACCAGAAACCATGAAATAGCATGGAATACTTGGAGGACCATAATATGTTTATGGCTGGAGAGAGGTATGCTTGGGGGGAAATTTGGGAGCCACTACTAGAAAAATAGGCAGTGCTCTATACCAAGTATTCTATTAAGGAATCTGACATTTAGCTTCAAGTTATAAGAAACCATTGAGGGATTTCAAGCAATAATTTGATTAGTTATATGTTTTAGTGTGACCACTCTAGCAGCAGTGGGGACGACAGAGAGATGAGTCCAGATTAGATATATAAAAATATTTAGGAATCTATTTAAGCAGTTAGGAAATGCTAAGAGCCTGATTAAAGTACTGACAATGGGAATAGAGCAGAGGATATAAACTGAAGAGATCCTGAACAGAATGTATAGGACCTGGTGACTGATTGGGAAAGGTGATGGATGAGAGGGAGAAGTTTAAACTGGAGAATTGGATGAGTGGTGATACCACTTCCTGGATTAAGGAATACAGATTTTATTGAAAAAATTGAGTTGAGTTTTGGACACACTTTGAGGTGACTATGAGTTACCCAAGTGGAGATATCCAGTGGGATATTGAACATAATGTTTTCTCCTGGAACTCAGGAGAGATTTGTAAGATATAGATGTAGATGTAAGAGGCGTTCGGATGTTAACAAGATCAGACAAAATGTCTAGCTTGAGAAGAGAATTATGCCTAAGGACACAGTTCTGGGGAAGAACATTCACATAACCAACAGAAGGAGAAGTTCCTGCGGGATAAATCGAATGAATGAATAAGCACTGATAAAAGGCAAAGCCAGTGGGTAGGCTCTGAAGCATAATTTATGAAAGACTTCCTTGGGGCAATAGATCTGAGAAGTAAAAGTCTTACAATGGCAAAAAGCAGCTATGTTCAGCCATTAAGGGCAAGTGTTTGGAAAGCCAGGCTAACAAACTTAGAGGAAAAAATGCTCAAAAATATGACTTAGGTGAAAAGATGTGAGTAATTAAAAAAGGGGAGTCTCCATTTCTTCATCTATAAAGAGAGAAGTTTCAATTAGGTGAGTTCCTAGATCCTTTCCAGTTCTAAAGTTCTGATCTGATGAGCCAGCATTGAAGAGTGAGTAGGATATGGAATGCTATGAACAGTAACCCTTTCTTCTGCTCTCCTGCCCCTCCAGCACCTCCCCCTCCCCTTCCCCGGCCCCATTCACCACCACATCATCCACATGGTTCCCACAGAAGCTGAGATCTCTGCCTACAGTTGACTTGTTTAGTGGTGGGCACCTGACCTAGCTGGGCCAGTAAGAGAGCTTCCCCATGATTTTGAGATAAGAAGTGAGAAAGAGAAGACAGTTTTTCTCTGAGTGATGGAAACCGAATATATGTAAAATCTAAAGCTGATGGTAACCGTGATTTGCAATGAGGTGTTGAAAACAAAAAAGAAAAGCCAGAATGAAGAAAACACAGGAAGCAGAGGTCGGAGATGGAGAGAAAACTGCCTGGGTTTTCCAAAGCATTTCAGATCCTGGCCTCAGTCCACTGTTATAATGTATCGCTGCCCTGAATTCCATGAGATACCCCAATATCCCTCTATTAACACCTCTCTTTGAGACTTAACTAACCTCAGTTGATTTCTGTTACGTGTAACTTAAAGATTCTCAACTAATATATTTGAGTGTAGTCAGAGCCCATAGGGGAAGGAGATAAGTAAATGGAAGAGGAAGCTGTAAGGTACAACTAGATGTAATGAAGGATCTTAAGTGCCAGGTTTTGGTTTATAACTGAGTAGTGGCTGTGGGGATGAAGATGAGGGGAAATCCATCAACATTTCACAGAATCACTAAAACTTTACCAGAATGAAAAATGAACATATACAAAATTACTGTGGTCCTGACCTTGGCAGTCAGCTTTCACACATAATAAGCAATGTCAACTAATTAATTAATGCTCTCTTCATTAATTAATGTTTATTAATTAGAAAGTCGTGTCCTACCTCGTTTCTGTCTCCTTCCACATGTGAACTGTAACTCGCTAACACAGCCATCCTGTAAAATGCTACGTATGGTCAGTTAATCAGCTGTGGTGTATCCTGCTATATTAAGTACCCTGACTCCATTGTCAGTTTTCCTCCATTCCAAAGGGGTTGCAGCCAAGATTATACTTGCTAAGGCAGGTGGATCAGTCTCTTTAAAGGAACTCTAATTCGTCAAACAGTTCCAGACTCAGAAGTCAGGGGCTGTAACAGTTGGTGGAGAGATGTCTTCTCCTTTTCCAGCTGAGACTTTGGTTGGTCTATTTGATAACATGCAGATTTCTCTCTGGCTCCAGGGATGGCACGTGCCGCTCTTTATGGGGATGCAGCTCGGCTGGTACTTCTAGGCTATGTTATTGAGAGAAGCTGATACTTCTTTAATGGATGATGGGGCTGTTGGCTCAGGAGATGCTTCAGCACCAGATATGGTTCCCACAGTTCTGTATCTTGCTGGTGGGAAAATAAATTGATCCAACCTCTATGAAGGTCAGTTTGGCAGTATCCATCATACAAATGTGCATACCCTTTAGCACAGAAATTCCTGTTCTAGGAATTTACCCTATGCATGTACTTACATTGTGAGAAATAAAAATGCATGACTATTCATTGCAATATCATATAAATAAAAGATTGGAAATTCAAAAATCCATCTATAGTGAAGTGGCTAAAGTACATTCAAACCATGGAATACTATCAGCTATAAAAAAAGAATGAGGGGCTTCCCTAGTGGCACAGTGGTTGGGAGTCCACCTGCTGATGCAGGGGACACAGGTTCGTGCCCCGGTCCGGGAGGATCCCACATGCCGTGGAGCAGCTGGGCCCGTGAGCCATGGCTGCTGAGCCTGCGCATCCGGAGCCTGTGCTCCACAACGGGAGAGGCCACAACAGTGAGAGGCCCACGTACCACAAAAAAAAAAAAAAGAATGAGGAGGCACTTTGTTTACTGATATGGAATGACCTCCATGATATACAGTGAAGTAATAAAAGTAATATGTGTTTGTATGGGGGGCCGCCATTTATACTTAAAAAGTAAAAAATGTATATATGTGTTCTCTTGGATTTAAACAGAAAGATCTCTGGAAGGGTGTACAGAAAACTTAGTTATAACAAATGGTTGCCTCTGGTAGAATTTTGTGATGGGGGATGGAGGAAGAAGTCTTTTCACTTATACAACTGACTGTACCTTTTGAAGTTTATACCATGTGAAAGTTTTCCCCATTAAAAAAATTTTTTTTAATTAAAAAAATATAGGGGTGGTGATGTTTTAAACAGTAGTTCCCAAATGCTGGTCTGTAAATCAGCGAATGCCCATGATGAATAATTTATTAATCTACCACGAAATCATAAAAGTAATAATGTGTGAATTTTCTATAATATTGTTGAATTTAACTTGAAGGGCCAACTTTTATTCTTAAGTACTTTGTGTGGAGATATTAGTAGACAGTAGTTATCAATGTAATGTTTATTTACACAATGGGCAAAATCAGAAGTTGGCATCATTATGTCAATTCCTCCAATTTAGAGTCCTGAAATTCGAAGCACAGAATCACTGATTTAGACCTGGCTTTTGTTCATGTTGAATAATCTGTTTTTAGGCATTATTCTGGAAGGCATTTCTCCTGTGTATTTCATGGTGTCGAGTAAGTGATGAATTATAGCTGAAGGCTTTTCCACATTCATTACATTCATAAGGTTTTTCTCCTGTGTGATGCCTCTGATGTTTCTTAAAGGATGAATCATGCCTGTAGGCTTTTCCACAGCGGTTGCATTCATACGCTTTCACTCCTGTATGAACAGTTTTATGGTTGCTAAGGTGTATCCTTTGCCTAAAGGCTTTCCCACATTCCTTACATTTGTAGGGTCTCTCCCCAGTATGGATTCTCTGGTGATGCGTTAGATAAGCTCTATGACTAAAGGTTTTACAACATGTGGTGCATGCATAGGGCTTCTCCCCAGTATGAATTCTTATATGTTCACTAAGGTGTCTAATCTGTCTAAAGGTTTTCCCACATTCGTTGCATGTAAAGGGTTTCTCTCCAGAATGAGTTCTCAAATGTTGGATCAAGCTAATGTTCTGGCTGAAAGCTTTCTGACATTTATCACATACATAGGGTTTCTCACCAGTGTGAGTTCTATGATGTTGATTAAGAGATGAGCGATGTCTGAAGGCTTTACCACATTCTTCACATTCAAAGGGTTTCTCACCAGTATGGATTCTTTGGTGTGTGGTAAGGGATGCACTTTGACTAAAGGCCCTTCCACATTCCTTACACCTGAAAGGTTTCTCACCAGTATGAATTCTCATGTGTTCGGTAAGGTGAATGGGTTGTTTGAAGACTTTTTCACATATATTACATTCGTAGGTTTTTGTTCTTATGTAACTTACTGGATGATTAATCAAATCTGATTTGTATTTGTTTCTCTTTCTAGATGTGTCATATTTATGGTGCTTCTGTTCTATAACAACATTTGAACTCACAATATTTTTGCCAAATTTGTAAGTTTCTTGGCCTCTCTTCTTATGGGTCAAGATGGTTTGTCTCACGTCTCTTCCATGGCTATCCTGGTGGCTTTCTAACTCATGATCATATTTTGAGACTTTTCTCAATGTGGAAAAAATGACATCATCCCTCATGAACCTTTCCATCATCATGCCATGATAGAACTGTTCCTGTAAAACGTCATTCTTTGCAGTTGATGCAGCTGTTTCTGTTTTACTCTTCAAGTCTGAAAGAAATGGAAAAAATGCAAATAACTCATATTCATTATGCTTCAAAAAATCAATTATTATACTGGGTATGGACTAGAGATTTAGCTAACAATACATATAAAGTACATGAAGTTCTGAGTATATTTAAATATGGTTAGGCACTCTGGAGAGGTAATGGGAAATTAAGAAACAATGAACCAGGTAAAAGTGTGATTTTATATATAGGGTAAAAATTTGAATATTTTAGTCCTCTTCTTTCTATTAATACTAAATAATGAAATTTCAGGGCTATGTCTTAACAGTGTCTTTTTAATTGATAACTACTTTTGGAAAACATTCTCAGAAAGATAAAAAGATTTCCCTCTTCCCACTCCAGCTAGTTCAAAAATAAGGTTTGAGGGAATTCCCTGGTGGTCCAGTGGTTAGGACTCTGCGCTTTTACTGCCAAGGGCTCGGGTTCAATACCTGGTCAGGGAGCTAAGATCCCACAAGCTGCACAGTGTGGCCAAAAAAAAAAAACAAACAAAAAAATTTGAACTAAGGACATTCACAAGAATGTCAAGCTGTCTTTTACTGAAGCTTATATTAATATTTACATATTGTTCTGCTTCCTGTAGTTATTAATCTGTCCCGGGAAGTGTTAATTATACAAAGGAGACTTGTAAGAAACCCAGACTGCTATGTTGCTACTATTGCTATGTTCTATGAAAATATCCTTTCTTTAAAGGATATTTAAAATTCTGTTTTTTTAAATAATTTATTGCACCATTACTAATGCTTCAACTGACAGTTCCATATTCCTGAAAAGTATAACTTCTTGTAGGAGATTTGGTTAACACAGAAGGATCATTGGTACTTCCAAATTCCAAATTCTAAATGAATAGATGCAAAAATAAAGTCTATGTTCTGCAGGCCCCTGATTCTGGGCCTGGATTAGGGAGAAGGAAGACGAGAAGAAGAAGATAGGGGAAGAGAGAACAGGCCATCTATGACCCCTTCCCAATTCGGTATCCAAGCTGAAGCAGGCCCAAGCTAGGGGAGGAGAAAAGATATAACTTTGAAGTTGGGAGTTTTTATTATTATACTGAATTACACATTTCACTAAAAGACAGACTGTTATTATTTAAAGGGACAGGACCACCTATGGGACCTCTCTGAGATTTCATCCAGAGGCAGAGAAAGAACATTCATGGTAGCTATTATTATTATTTTCCTTATTATAAGTTGAAAAAGAGAAAACCCAGGAGAATGTACAAATTATTGGAATTAATAACAGAGTGAGACAAGGTGGCTGGCTAGAAGATCAAAACTGGTTATGTTATTACACACTAGCAAAAAAGAGAAAACATAATTGAAAAAAGTTATACCATTTAAAATAGCAGGGAATTCCCTGGCGGTCCAGTGGTTAGGACTCCATGCTCTCACTGCCAAGGGCCCGGGTTCAATCCCTGGTTGGGGAACTAAGATCCCACCAGCTGTGCAGGGTGGCCAAAAAAATAAAATGAAATAGCAATAAAATATAAGTTCTTCAGGACGAATCTGACAAAAGATGTTCAATGTGTACAAGACTTTTATGGGGGAAAATCCTTTATTTAAAAAAATTAGGAAATCTCAGTAAGTGGAGCAATATACCACACTCCTGGACAGTAGGACTCAATATCATAATATCAATTCCCTCCCAAATTGATCTATAAATTCAATTCTATTCCAATCAAAATACCACCAGAGTATTTGTGTGTGTGTGTGTGTGTGTGTGTGTGTGTGTGTGTGTGTGTGTAATTGATGCACTCATTATATAATTCATATGGAAAAGCAAGGGTCTAACAATAGCCAGGACAATTTTGAAGAACAAGATATTAAGTCTCACTATTAAATATAGTAATTAAGACAGCCTGGCATTAGAAACTTGGCAGGTGACAGAGTGGCATTAACTATTCAATAATTGGTTCTTGGACTGATTATCCACATGTAATAAGTTAAACTAGAGCTTCACCTCATACTACATATAAAATAAATTCAGATTTAACCTAAGTATGAAAATCAAAATCTTAAAGATATAAAATAATATATTTTTTCTATAAATCAATAAGGAAAAAAGATAATATAAAAATACACAAAGGATATAAACAAGTAATTTACAGAAAAGGAATCCTGGCTAGATGACCAATAAACATGAAAAATATGCCCCCTCTTATTAGTAATCAGGAAAATGAAAAAAACCAACAAGATATTCACCCACTGAATTTATAAAAATGTGAAACTTTGACAATGCCAAGTGTTGACAAGATGCTGAGTTCTGGAACCTCTCAAAACCTGCTGATAGGAGTACTAATTGGTGCAACTAGTTTGAAGAACAATTCTGTAAAACCTAGCAAAATGAAGGTGACCCAACAAGTCTGCTTCTATCAAATATCTCAGAGAAACACGAGAAGTTTTACACAAAGTTTTACTCCAGTATCTTTGTAATCCCCAAATTTAGAAACAGTACAAATGTCTATCAACAGGAAAATGGATAAATTGTGCTTTATTAATTCAACAGAAATGAATGAACCAGAACAATATGGATAAATATCAACGGTGTTGAATGAGAAAAGCAAGTGGAAAAGTATTATATACCATTTATTTAAAGAATAAGAACATGCAAAACAACATTATATATTGCTTGGGGGATATACACATGCAATACAAGTATGAAGATACATATACAAATGAAAATATTTAAACTCAGAAGAGTTAGTTGTTTCAAAAGGTAGGAGGGGAATAGCGGGGCTTAAACTCTGTTTTATTTCTTAATCTAGGTAGAAGTTACATAGAAATTTATTATAATGTTCTCTATGCCTTTCTGAATATCTAAAGTATTTCATAATAAAAGCAAAGTTTAAGGAGATTGTTAAAAACCATTGGATTTGCTTAGAAGGAATCCTGTGGTAATTTCTCTTGCAGGACTTTCCATAAACTAGTTATTACAATAAATAAAGATACTTGAGTTAAAGGGAGAGTGAGAATCAAAGCTAGGATTATAAGCTGAAAAATTGGTGAAAAGTAGAAATAGAATTCAAGAGAGATTAAAGATTTGTAGAATGCAGTGAGAGTCCTGAAAAGAGATCTGTTTTCTTTGAGGAGAGACCACGTACATCTGACTGCCTAGGGAAGGGAGCTTTCGATTGGCAGACTTCAGGATACTGAAGAAAGAAGGAAAATCAAGTTTAACCTTAATGAAGAGAAGACTTCTTTTCCCTCCAACTTCAGAGACTTTTGCAAGGTTAGGTGAAGGAAAGGGGTGCAAAGGGAGGGGTAAAATCGGGTTCAGTGCATGCCTGTCCATCCTCTCAGCCTTCCCGCAGCCTGGGAAGATGCTGGGCACTCTGGCCTACATATTGAAAGGCACCATCTGCCTTGATCTCACCTGAACTGGGATCTCCTGGGCCTTCTTTCTCTGTCATCCATGGCGCTTCTCCTTTCTCCAACTGGGAAATCACACTAGGTTTGGAAAGTTGACATCCTACTTATGGAGTGAAAAAAAGGGTATGAATATTTATGCTGAGGTCTAAGAACCATCCCTGGAATGTAGTTCCAATCCTCTGGTATTTAGGGTCTCTGAAAACAGAAAGGGACACCACAGCATTTTTTTCTGTTCTCACTCTACAAAGTAAAACCGTTCCCCCAAGGGAGGAGATTCAGGAATGTTCTGGCTTGATTTTCAAAGGAATGAGACGTCTATCTCCAACACAGAACCCAAGGCCAGGCTCCAGGGAATCTACAGCATTTAATAATTTAGGAATAGTAACTGTCCTGTAATGGGTAGGTTTCTGGACGTATGTGTAACCCATGCTTACCCACTGAGACCAGGTTCCCATAGTTCTCCAGCATCACCTCCCGGTACAGATTCTGGTGAGCAGGGGCCAGCTGCCCCCACTCCTCCTGGGTGAAGTCCACAGATACGTCCTTGAAGGTCAATAGTTCCTAGAATATCAAATATATTCCTTTTCAGTCTGAGACCACCTCCATCAAGATCCAAGATGTTCTTACAGTATTCTAAATTCTGAGAGATTCTAAACTAGTTTTACTGGGAGCCTCCTCTGGATCTGTTTGGTGATTCTCGGAGACTACCATAAGTAATTAAACATACAGAAGGACAGATGGTCATATATGTCTTAGAAAAAAATTAAGCAGGATAAGGGGAACAGGGAGAGCCACAGTGTGGATGGGGAGGATCTTTCACGTAGGGTGGCTGGGGAAGGCCTTCCTAAAAGGGTGATATTTGAACAGAGACATGAGCTCAGTGAGGAAAAGCCACGTGGAAATCTGAGGGGAGAGCCTTCCAGATGGGGACAAAGGACCTGAGGTGAGAGTGTCCTTGGCTTGTCTGAGGAACAGAAGAGTAGCCAGCATTGCTGGAGGTGGGCTAGTGAAGGGGAATGCAAGGATATGAGATCAGAGGGGCTGGGGGAGGGAAGAGAGGCTTTTAGCACTTATTGTCACAAAGACCAGTGCATCCCTGCTGAGTTGAAATTCTGGGGCCCTGCTGGAGTTTAATGCAAGATGAACAAAACTGTCTGGAACTGTGGTCTAACCCCTCCCTGGCTCAAATACTGAAGAGGTAAAAAGGATCAGCCCCTCAGCAGTGGTGGCATGGGGCACTGGTAGTTGGGTTAATCAGAAGTGAACTCAATCGAATTAAAGTGTATCTCAGCCAGAGCTCAGCCACAGCTCTAGGAAAAATATGAATAATCAGTCCCTCACCTTAACCACCAGTCAGAGGAAAAGGCTTAGAGTCTTCTGTAAATAAATGGAACAAACAAAAGAAATAAACAGACTATATCTATCTATCCATATATACCTTTATTTGTTAATTGTTTATTTAACAAGAGAAATTATTCCTTAGACCAGATATTCATGTTTCATAGTTCAGGAACACAGATCAGTGACAAACTTCATGCAACTCAACCCAAAGAAATTCTTTACATTCTAAAATCACTTTGCACTCTGAAAGATACCAGCCTTCCTCATTGCCTCAAAATTTTTCATGGAACCACAATTTCTGTAGAAATCTGCATATGCCTTCTTTCTTGGTTCAGCCAAAGCAATCCTGTAGAAAGCTGCAACCCCCAGGGATACAATGAATGCTCTAACAGTATGAAATAGCAGATGCTTGGCCAGGAGGCCATGCATCTGAGGTTTCGTCAAAGAACTGGAAACCATGGTAGTTATTCACCTCAACACCAACGTCCTTCCAGGCTGATGGAGAAATGGACCTATCTATGCATATTTCATCCTCCACCATTCTTTTATACACAATATCTGAACTACAATAAAAAATTATTAGACATACAAAGAAGGAGGAATATCTGACCTATAATCAAGAAAATAAAAACATAAGAAGCAAACACCTAGGTAACCAAGTCATTAGAATTAGCAGAAAAGAAGTTTAAATAAATTATTAAAATATATGTTGAAGAGGGCTTCCCTGGTGGCACAGTGGTTAAGAACCTGCCTGCCAATTCAGGGGACACGTGTTCGAGCCCTAGTCCAGGAAGATCCCACATGCTGCAGAGCAACTAAGCCCGTGCACCACAACTACTGAAGCCTATGTGCCCTGGAGCCCGTGCTCCACAACAAGAGAAGTCACCACAACGAGAAGCCTGCACACCGCAAGGAAGAGTAGCCTCCACTCCCCGCAACTAGAGAAAGCCTGCACACAGCAATGAAGACCCAACGCGGCCAAAAATAAATAAATAAATTTATTTTAAAAATAAAATATATGTTGAAGAATTTACAATAAAATATGGATAGAATAGGTGAAAATGTGGGGTTAATTGAGGAGAGAGAAATGCTAAAAAAGAACTAAAAGACAATTCTACAAGTGAAAAATACAATATCTGAAAAATCCACTGGATGGGCTTAATAACAGATGGACCCTGATGAAGACAAAATCAGTGAAACTTAACACAGGTCAACAGATAGTATTCAAATGGAAGCACCAAGAGAGAAGAAGAAAACCAAAAAACCAAAAAACACCTGGGATAATATCAAGTAGTCTAATATACATGTAATTAGAATCTAAGAAGGAGAAGAGAGAATGAGCAGAAAAAAATATTTGAAGAAATAAAGGCTGAAAAATTTCCAAATTTGAGTAAAAATTCAACCCACAAATCCAAAAGCCAGCAAACCCTCCACGGGGGGAAAAAAATTCAGAGAATATCATGTCTATGCACATCATTAAAACTGCTGAAGAGCAAAGATAAAAGGGAAGAACATAAAAGTAGTCAAAAAAAGGTAGGAAAGGAGGAACAAAAAAAAAAAAGAAAAGTTGGTATAAAACAAAGGAACAAACAGAAAGACATGTCACATCTGGGGAAATAATAAGAATAATAGCTGACTTCTCATCTGAAAAAATACAAGCCACAAAATCATGGAACATCTTTAAAGTGCTTAAAAGAAAAAACAGTCACCCTAGAATTCTATATTCAGTAAAAGATTCTCAAATAGGAAGACCATATAAAGACATTTTTAGATCACCAAAGCTGTGAGAATTCATCATCAGAACACCCCCACTACAGGAAATGCTAAATGACATTCTTTAGGCTGAAAGGAAATAATGTCAGTTAGAAACTTGGAACTTGGTGGTGGGATGAATTGGGAGATACTGATTGACATATATACACTGATATGTATAAAATAGACAACTAATAAGAACCTGCTGTATAAAAAATAAATAAAATAAAATTCAAAAGTTAAAAAAAAAAACTTGGAACTAAAGGAAGGAATGAAAAGTGCTTGAATTGGTAAATGTGTGCAAAGATGAAAGGCTCGTTTTTTTTTCCTTTTCTTAATTTCTTATAAGACAATTTACTGTTAAAAGCAAAAATAAGAACAATGTATTACGGGGTGTATAAGATGTAAAGTGAAAAGCATGATGACAATACACAAAGAATGGGAAGAGTAAATGGGAAAATAAGGCTTTCAAATTATATGTGAAACAGTATAGTAATAATTCAACTGTGACATGTGAAAAATGCATATTGTAATAGCTAGAGCAACCACTAAAAACAAATGAAACAGCTAAAAAAGTCATTAGAGGACATAAAATAGAATACTAAATAAACTGCACAATCCAAAAGAAGGCAGGAGAGGAACAAATAAACAAAAGAATAGATTTGACAAACAGCAAACAAAGAACAAGAATATACACTTAAATTCCACCACATCAATGATTATGTAACTGTAAATATAAACGTTACTAAGCAAGCACAACCCAGCTATATTTAAGAAGGTCACACTTTAAATATAAAGGCACAAATAAGTTAAAAGTAAAAGAATGAGGGACTTCCCTGGTGGCACAGTGGTTAAGAATCTGCCTGCCAATGCAGGGGACACAGGTTTGATTCCCTGGTCCAGGAAGATCCCACATGCCACGGAGCAACTAAGCCCGTGTGCCACAACTACTGAGCCTGCACTCTAGAGCCCACGAACCACAACTACTGAGCCCGCATGTCACAACTACTGAAGCCCGCGCACCCTAGAGCCCATGCTCCACAACAAGAGAAGCCACCACAATGAGAAGCCCGTGCACCACAATGAAGAGTAGCCCCCACTCGCCACAACTAGAGAAAGCCCAGGCGCAGCAACAAAGAGCCAATGCAGCCAAAAATAAATAAATAAATAAAATTAAAAAAAGAAAGTAAAAGAATGAGAAAAAGCTATCCTATACCAACAATAACTAAAAACACTGGAGGAGCTGTGTTAAATCAGACAAAGTGGGCTTAGGAAAAAGAATATTATGAGGCATAAAGAAGAGACATTTCGTAATGATAAATGGTCAGTCCATCAAGAAGACAACAATCCTATGTGTTTATGCACCTGATAACAGAATTCAAGATACATAAAGCAGAGTTGACAGAACTAAAGGGAGATATAGATGAAACTATAATAATTAGAGATTTTAACACTCCTCTCAGTAAATGATGGAACAAGTAGACAAAAATTTATCAAGGATATAGATTTGAACAACCTATCAACCAACTTAACCTAACTGACATTTGTAGAGCACTATACCTAACCACTGCAGCATATAAATTCTTTTATTTTTTAGATTCTTTTTTAAAGTAAACTTTTTATTTTGAGATTACAGATTTATTATATAATTCTAATTGTAGATTTACATGCAGTTGTAAGAAATAATACAGAGATCCCATGTACTCTCTACTGGGGGTAAAACAGAGTTTTAATTGGAAAGGGGCACAAGGGAACATTCTGAGATGGTGGAAATGCTCTATATCTTGATTTGGTTACATGGTATATATATATGTCAAGATAGAACTATGTACTCCCTTAAGTGTATTTTCCTATATGTAAATTACAACTCAATTTTAAGAAATTTAATCTTATCCCAGTGCTAAGAATCCCACCAGTTTTTGACAAATGTCAGTCAGGTGGTAAGAATTCCAGATAAGTGGAATGTAGATATAAGATACCTCTTCAAATAATTAGAATATTATTACTTCTTCCATATTACCAGAAATAACCCTGGAACACATTTCAATCCTAAAAGGTGTTAGCATCTGAATTAACAGAGGAAGCTGGGCTTGTAAACAGCTAAAAAAAATCACCAAGCAAGTAAATACAGGAGATGAGTTCAAAACCATCTAATTTCAGAACCCAAGTTCTCACCTAAAACTCTTCTGTCCTCGAATAACATCTCCTCTTTAAGAGTCTTCTTTTCTCGTTTATTCTACAGTTTTCCTTCTGTTTCACCTATGCTTCTACCAGGTGGTAAGGACACAGTTTCCACACCCTGTTGTAACCGCCCAGCCTGTCTAATGTGTATGCTCTGTGGCCTGACCATTTCTTCTCTTCTCACGTCTTTGGCTGCAGTTTGACCTCTGCTCCAGACACTATTCTAAGGGCCACCTCATGAAGTGATAGATGTACCTCACTAAAAATGTCAAAACTTTATTCTCACTAAGTTTGTTTTTGAGTATGAAATACTCATAAAAATTGAGGTTTATCGGACTTCCCTGGTGGCGCAGTGGTTAAGAATCCGCTTGCCAATGCAGGGGACATGGGTTCCATCCCTGGTTCGGGAAGATCCCACATGCCGCGGAGCAACTAAGCCTGTGCACCACAACTACTGAGCCTGCCGCCCTAGAGCCCACGAGCCACAACTACTGAGCCCACAAGCCACAACTACTGAAGCCCACGCGCCTAAAGCCCATGTTCCACAACAAGAGAAGCCACCGCAATGAGAAGCCCGCACACTGCAACGAAGAGTAGCCCCCGCTCGCCTCAACTAGAGAAAGCCCACATGCAGCAACAAAGACCCAATGCAGCCAAAAATAAATAAATAAATAATTTTTCAAAAATTGAGGTTTATCTTAGGTCCCAAGTTTTTACGGGCTAGAATTTATATCACTCATTTTGCTTTCTCTACAAAAATTCGCACAACGTTAGATCTAGATGTTGGTTAGAAACAAGCGTTTTCTATGAGTAAGGAAACTGCTACCACTGCGGCCCAGTTTTCTGTAAAAGACTAACTTGCACTGAGTTCCCTGGGTGAAATTCGTTAGCCTCAATATGCCCCAACTCCCCAGAAAAGGGCAAGTTATAATCTTAAAAACCAAAAAGCATGTCAAGAAAGTGACAGGAAACTTCGACCCACCTGGGAGTCTGTTGTCCGGGCCCCGGGAGTCACTTCATCCTTTAAACTTTCTCCCTGGGTCTCATCAGCATCCTGAGACAGCAGAGCTGAGGAAGGAAAAGAGCCAGAAAGTTTGCATCTCCCCAAACCCCCCAAATAGAAAAACTGCCTGTAGATCTGCTGAATATGGTCCCCCTCTCAAAACATTCACAGAGGGACATTCGGAGCAACTCAAGAGCAGACTGGAGCCTCCTTAATGAGGAGGATCTGCAGGGCATTGCTTTGGGCATTAACGCTTCCCAATGGCCAGTGCTGGTACAAAAGCACAGACCTACCAGGCCACTCCTTTGTTCAAAGGTTCCCGACAAGAAAGAAAAATACAAACACCTCCCATGGACTTCAAGGCACTCTATAATCTGCCTGAAGCACATTTTCCCAGCATTAGTTGCCTCTAACCACCATCCTTTATCTGTGGGACACATACACTGACCACATTCTTAACCCTTAGTTAGACTAGAACAGTCTCCATTCTCTGAACCACTCTTCAAGGTACCCACTTTTGTATCTTTTCCTCAATTCTTCCGTAAAAAAAACCTAGACATCTTTTAAGGCCCAATTCAATGCTACCTGCTTTGTGAAATTTTCTCTGATAAGTACAATCAGAAGAATGTTTCCTGTCTCTCAAAAGAATTTTACCATAGAATGTATTTAGGCTACTTTCTATTCTTTTGATCTGAGTATGTGTCTATCTCCATCAATTAATAATTAGCATTAGAGATCATTATTCATTTTTCCATCCATCAAGATGCTTAGCAAAGTCCCCTGCCTGACAGAGTTAGAATATAACAAATACAAGCTGGATTCGAAGTGTTATAGGTATGAACTAAGAGACCACATGAGACATACAAATTCCTCTGTCCACCCATCTATTCTGACCCAACCACCAAATACTGTGTAATCTTGGTTATGTTTCCCACTGAACTCATATATTTCAAGGTAAAATGAGAGTAACTAAGCATGTCATTCCTTCTTCCTGGCAGGAGATGAAAAGAAAGAAAAAAATATTGGTTTGGGGTTAAAATGACTGAAACTTGTGAAGGAAAACCACTGGAGGGCTTAAGAAAGTAGAAACTTTTGACCCCAATGTCTGTGAGTCACGCTTACATACTTGGGAGCCGCTGGTGGGGAACACCCTGAATTCTGTCTTCCTGTCCTGTTTATTCGAGGACACGAGATGGGAGCAGCATGGCACACGTGTTGCAAAGATCCAGTGCCCAGAGCCCCACATTTTCTCTCACAGCTATCCCTTTCCCCAAAGCCATAAGCATGAGCCCCAAGGACCTCCTTTCCTCCAATCTTCTCCCCTAGAGACACCTCAATGATGTGTGTATCTATCTTTCTGCAAGCAAACTGAGACCCCTTCCTCTACCTCCATCCCCTCCCTCCATCAGCCTCTCTCACCTCCTCCTTCAAACATCTTGGTCACGTCCTCCCACAGGGGTGCCCCTTCCTTGGCCTTCTGTGGATGGTGCAACTTCACCCAGGTGCTGGCCTCGACGGGCAGGGTGATCAGGAGCTGCTGTAGCATGATGATACCACCCGACTGGCCTTGTCCACTTCTGGGGAGGACACTGCCAGGGCTTCTGCTGAGACGCCTCACAGTTGTATGGTCCTCCTCTGATCACAATCTCCTGCCCTCAGGACTTTGGCCTGAGGACTTTGGTCCCTGCGGCACCAGAACCTGGGGGCTCCCAGAGGCTAATGTGGCTTTAACAGCCCTGAAAAAGTGACTCCTTTCTGAAATTAAGTACTGCCTGCTTGGGAGGCGGCCGGTTGAGTAGGTCTGAGTACACGCCTCTTCATATTCTTCTAGAGGAGCAAAAGGTAGGAGAGGAGGGACCCAGAAAACTGATCATAGAGCTAGAACTCCAGAACTTGCGGAAATATATTTAAAACTGCAAAAGATCCAAAAACAAAGATGTGGCATCAATGTGGAAGTAAGTATAATTGGTGCTTTGGATGCGGCTTTAATTTCCAGTTCTATACACACTTTCATAAACAGCCAGTGACACACAAACACCAAGGATACACAAACATACACAGTCCCCGCCTTGACTTCCTTCCTTGTAAGCTGCATGCATCTTCTGCCTGGATACAGGCGTGGGAGTTAAGAGGGCAAGTTTAGAAACCAGATAGCCTGGGTTAGAATCCTGACACTTGCACTTCAAAGCTCTAAGACACTTCAATTCTCTGAGCTTCAGTCCCATCATCTAGAAAATGCAGATAACAAATGTACTTCATAGGGCTGTAACAATGTGGGGAATACATTGCCTTCATAGACATTATTAGAAAGCTTTTGCTTTAATGTTGCAATCATAGCATTACCTTTTAAAATTATTTTTAAAAAACAATTACAGATCTGAATTTAAACTTCAAGTATCTCAACTGATGGAATAATCACATAGCTGTGTTTTCACACGGGCAAGTAGTGACAGACACATCACCACCCACGTGGATGCCCAGAAGCTGGCAAGTCCTTTTAACCTCTGGGTTAAGATACAACCTGCTTTCAGAAATGTTCAACTGGGGGAGAGGAGGGGTATGTCTTCAAACGGAGGAAATATAGTACTTTGAATATAATGAGGACTATTGCATAACTGTCTGTAGCAGGAAAATTTGGAAACAGCCCAAATTCATCATCTCATCGAAACCCCTGGCATCTGGACATGTGCCTCCACAGCGACCAGGTCCAGTGTATCCCGGCCCCAAGAACAGTCCTAGTCCTAGCTTCCCGGAAAGGGAGCTGGCCTAACTTTTTGGAGTTTGTGGGGCAGGCTTCTTCTTGTTTTCAGCTGTGACTGATGCAGAGAAAGGAGCAGCATCCTATGGATAGGAGCATGTGGAAAATATCCTAAACCCTGATTAAATAGAAAGTAAAATGGCTTGTTACCAAAGTGAGGAAACTTTCGAATCTTATGAAAGGGTTAAAAACAGAGAAGCTTCATTTCGAGATGCCCCTTCTCACTGCTCCCAGACGTGCCTCCCTCGGACTTAGAGACTTGCAGACACAGGCAGCTTAGCTTCCTACTCACCAGACCGGCCTTGGACGCTGGCAGGACGAGAGATGGGGGCGTGAGAGAGCCCGTTCTTGAGGCTTTCAGCTCCAGAGGGTGTCTCTTTAGAGAAGGGCCGTGGGTGATGGATTTTGTTCTTTCCCGGCCTTTTAGAGACAGACCACATCCCCACCCAACACAATGATTCTTTTAAAAACGCCCAACGTTCACGCAGGCTTCCTTCGGAAGCTCAGAGGACTATCGGCCTCCGGACGGGACCGGGGAATCTTTTCCAAATTCCCAAGAGGCGGCCTAGGGCGGGTGCTGCGGCACCAGATGAACCCACCGCCCCTCCAAGGTATCCTTTCCAGACCGCACCCCCGGGAGCAGGGCTTTGGGGGCCACAATGCGAGGGGTGCCCAGAACCGGCTTCCCGCAGACCCGGGCGAGGATACAGCTCGCCGGCCGCTGCTTTGATGCCGGCCCGGTGGCAGCAGCCAGGCCCACCGGCGCCCAGCCTCCTGGGCCGCAGCCCGGGTGTCCCGGCGCCTCCACCCTCCCGGCGCGCCGTGGCCTTTGCCCGTGTCCCGGTCGCTCTCGCCCGGGCCCTGGCGGGTTCGGGGTGCGGCCCCAGATGCTGCGGTGCAGCCACAAACCCCGGCGCCCGCCCTTCTTCCGGCGGCTCCGCACGCCTGGCCGCCCGCTCCGCCCAAGGGGAGCCGCGAGGGCCCCGCCCTCTCCAGGGAGGCAGGCGCTCCGGAAAACCCGGAACCCGGACTATGCCGGACTGCCCCACGGCACGCGTACCCCCAGGGCTGCCAGACCCTGGTCAGCGGCCACCCAGGCGGACCGCCTGCGTTTCCTGACTGTGGTCCCAAGAGACTAGGTGGCCCGCCCAGCTCTTCTGGTGGGGAAGCCCTTTCTCTGTCGTTCATTCATTCATTTATTCAACTATCTTCTGAGTGCCTAGATCTGCCACACATTGTTACAGGCTCTGGGGAGATACCAGTTATCAAGACGCAATCCCTGCTTTCTTGGATCTTAATTCTGGCAAAATTAAATAGGTAATAATAATGTAGAAAGGGAATATTGCCTGCCAGTCCAGTAAACAACAAATTGCCTGCCATCAAGCCATCAGCCACTGCAGCCCTCCACTGAGGGGAATTCAGGATGGAGACAAACAGGAAACGCTCTGCACTCTGGATACTGGCCCTAGATAGTTAAGATGCCTATCTAAGGAATAATTTCAATGAGCCCAGACTCTTGCATCTTCCCATAGATAGGAAAGCACTAAAATCATTAAGATTTTTTGAGATGTCCGTAGATTAACAGTAATCTTTTTATGTTTGACTACATGTCTTTCTTCAGCAAAAAATCCTATGTATCTTGGCTCCTCCCTTACCTCTTCAAAGCAGTTCCTCAGAGCTATCTGAGAGGCTGTCTCCCAGGCTATAGTCCTCAGCAAGTTCCCCAAATGAAACTTAACATGCAACTTTTAGGTTGTGCACTTTTCTTCAGCCCACGATAAATAGAAAAATAAAGAGATAATCCCCCAAGTGATGGTAAGGGCTATGAAGAAAAAGGAGGCAGCGTGTGGAGAGGGGGATAGGCGATGACTGGAGTTCCTCTTTCTGGTAACAGTGGGCTAGCGTCTTTATATCAACCCACCTCAGGAAACAACAAATTAAAAAATAAAACTCTGGAATACATGCAGAGTATGTGAAGTTCTTAAAGGAATGTATTAATTTGCTAGGGCTGCTACAACAAAATACCACAGACTAGGTGGCTTAAATAACAGAAATTTATTTTCTCACAGTTTTGAAGGCTAAAAGCCCAGGATCCAGGTCTCAGCAGGACTGGTTTCTCCTGAGGCCATTCTGCTTGGCTTACAAATGGCTCCCTTCTCCCTATGACCTCACATGGTCTTTCCTCTGTGTGCTTTCATGCCCCTAGTGTCTCTCTATGTGTCCAATTTTCTTCTTCTTTTTATAAGGACACTTCTTAAAATCTCCTCATATGAAGATTGGATCAGATTAGAGTATACCCCAATGTCTCATTCTAAATTAATCACCTCTTTAAAGTGACCAAGCTTAATCACTTGAATATGTGATTAAATACAGTCACATTCTGAAGCACTGGGGGTTAGGATTCCAACATCTGAATTTTAGGGGGATGCTATTCAGCCCATAGCAAGCTGTCTAAGAGATGGCATGATATTAGGGAATTGCCAGACCAAAAGCTGGAAAGCCAGGATCCAGGGACATGATATGACTTGGAAGATGCCTTTGCTGAGGGTATTTACCTAACTGGAAAATTATAATTTTTCACTTCAGAGAAGAAAAAATAAATAAAATACAGTGTGTGGAGAGTGAAACAGAAGACCCTCTGTATAATAACTGGGACCCCAAAGGGCTATACACTCAGGAGAAGAATGAATTGGAAGTGGAACAGCTTCAGGGGTATTTACAGGCTAGGGTCAAATTGCCTGTCCAAGTATTGATTTTGGTTTAAGGTGGGCTCTGACTGAGATGCTATCAGATGCCTGGCAAAAACAAATACAAATCCTCTCTGGAGGAAAGCATTATAATTATAGGCCTTAGATTGTTCCTACATGTAAGTTTTTGTAGAAATGGTGAGTACAGAGTTAAAGATAAGCTGGTACACAGGGAAACTAGACTCCTAGTGAGTATTTCAGCAGAAACACAAACAACAGAAATAGACCTACAAAGACAACTGCTTTTGGAATTACCAGATGCAAAGTATAAAACAACTTATGTTTTCTTTGTTTAAAGAAATAAAAGATAACTCAGACAGTTTTGGCAGATACCTGGAAACTATAAAAAGTGATATAACATATTTTTTAAAAACTAAATAGAAACTCTATGACAAAGAAATACAGTAACAAAATTAAGAATTCATTGAATGCATATAATGGCAGATTAGACATAGATGAATAGAGAATAAATGAAATGGAAGGTAGGTCAGAAGAGATTATCTAGAATGAAGCATTAAGAAACAAAAGGATGAAATATATAGAAGAGAGAATAAGAGACATAGATGTTACAGTGAAAAGATCTAGCATAAGTTTAAGAGAGAGACAGTATTTGAAGAGATAATGGCTAAATATTTTTTAATACCTGTGAAAGCAAACAGATCACAGATTTAAGAAGCCAAATAACTCTCTAATGAGTTAAATAAAGAGAAATCTACACCTAGACACATCATAGTGAAACTGAAAAAAACTAAAAGAGAAAATCTTAAAAGTGTCTGTGGTAGTTTTAAAATATGCCCATTCCTTCCTCCCTCTCCCCTTGAATGTGAGTCAGACTAACTTCTAAAGAATAAAATGTGGGATTCCCTGGCAGTCCAGTGATTAAGACTCCATGCTTCCACTGCAGGGGGCGTGGGTTAGATCCCTGGTCTTGGAACTAAGATCCCACATGCCATGCAGAGTGGCAAAAAAAAAAAAAAAAAAAAGAGTGGAATGTGGTGGAAGTGACAGTATGTGATTTCAGAAGTTAAGTCACAAAAGATTGCCACTTCTGCTTTGCACACTCTTTGATTGCTTGCTCTGAGGAACTTGCCAGCCATTTGAGTTAGCTATCTTGGAAGTGTATCCTTTAGCCCCAACCAAGCCTTCGGATGACTCCAATCTCAGCTGACATCTTACTGCAACTTCATATTGACTGAATTCTGAGCCAGAACCGCCCAACTAAGCAGGCTCTGAATTACTGACTCATTAAAAAATGTGAGATTAAAAAATGTTTATTTTTTTAAGCCATTAAGTTTTGGAGTTACTTATCATGCAGATATTCCTAATTAATACAGTGGCAAATTTTGATAACTAGCACAAGCAGCACTGTGACAGCTAACTTATCATCTGTGATAATGGAAGCCAGAAGACAGTGGGATGAAATCTTCAGTGTGTTGTGAGGAAATAATTGACAACACAGAATTCAATGCAGAATTAAAAAAAAATCTTTCAAGAATAAAGGAGAAATAAAGACATTTTCAGACCAAAAAAATGAGAGAGTTTGCCACCAACAGACTACATTAAAGAAAAATTTTCAAGGCTGAACTTTAGGCAGAAAGAAAATGATTCCAGACAAAAGGACAAAAATGTAAAAAGGAACAAAGAAAAAAAATATGTGACTATAAAGGAGCATTAATGATGTAGAGTAAAAATCTTAATAATTTGTGAGGTTAAAAAAATAGATTTGGAGATACAGGGATATATGTATATGTATAGCTGATTCACTTTGTTATAAAGCAGAAACTAACACACCACTGTAAAGCAATTATACTCCAGTAAAGATGTTTAAAGAAAAAGATTTAATATCCAAAAACAACGGCATAGAGATTGGGAAGAGGGTGAATTGAGTTAAAGTATTCTAAGTTAAAGTGTTATAGTTAAAGTGCTCTAAGGACTATTGTAGACAAGAGTAGAGGTATTCATTAACATACATTCTGATAAGTAGAAAATGTATATTGTTAGCCAGTAGACTTATATTACTGAATGTGAAAACCTATTATAAAGTTATAGTATCAGTAATTAAGACAATGAGGTAGGTATTGGTGCAAGAATAGATAAACTGACAAAGGAACAAGAGTCCAAATTCAGACCTACATATAGACAATCACCTGATTTAGAAAAAGGGTGGAGGAAAAGAAGGTCTTTTAAATAAGTTGGTGATGGGTCAGTTGGACCTTTATATTGACCTCTACTTTACAACATAAACAAAAATCAGTCCTAATGGATTTCAAATCTAAATGTGGTAGATAAAACAAAATGTTTTAGAAGAAAGTAGGAGAGTATTTGTACAACCTTGAAATGGGCATAGATTTATTACATGGAATAAAAAGTGCTAAACATAAAGGACAAAATTAATAAGTTAACCCAGATTAAAATCAAGGACCAGAGATTTCAGGTATTTTTGATGAGGGTATAAATTGGTACAACTATTTCAGAAAAGCATTTGGTAGTAGCATTTACTGAAGCTGAACATTATGATCCAGCAATCCTATCCTTTGTTATATAACCAACAGAAATGGATACATGTATTTACCAAAAGACATATACTAGAATGTTCATAGAACATTCTTTATATTAATCCCAAACTAGAAACCACCCAATGCCCATCAGCAGTGGACTGAGCAAATAAATATTGCTATATCATACAATAGAGTACACACAGCAATGAAAATAGAGACTAGAACTACACACAACAATATTGATGAATCTCACAAATATAGTATTGAGCAAAAGAAACCAGATACAAAAGAATACATGTAATTCTATTTAAATAAAGTACAAAGAGAGGTGAAATTAACCTATGGTGTTAGAAGTTACCTTTTAGAGGATAGTGACTGGAAGGGAGCACTGCTTCTGGACGGCTATAATTTGTTCTTAACCTATGAGCTGGTTACACAGATGTGTTTAACATTTTGAAAACTCATTAAGATATTTATCTCTATATATGCACTTTTCTGTATGAGTATCATAATTTAATAAAGTTTCTAAAAAATGCATGTTGCAAAGCAGAAATAGACACACAGACGTAAAGAACAAATGTATGGATACCAAGGGGGAAAGGGGTGGGGTGGGAGGAATTGGGAGATTGGGATTGACACATATACACTATTGACACTATGTATAAAATAGACAACTGAGGGGAACCTACTGTATAGCACAGGGAACTCTACTTAATGCACTGTGGTGTCCTAAATGGGAGGGAAACCCAAAAGGGAAGGGATATATGTATATGAATGGCTGATTCATTCTGCTGTGCAGTAGAAGCTAACACAACATTGTAACGCAACTATGCTCCAATAAAACTTAGTTTAAAAATTAAAAAAAAAAGCATGTTGTAACATTCAGGGTAACCACTAAAAGAACAGAAGTAGAATATCTAACTTCAAACCTAGTAAAGAGGGGGAAAGAAGTGATAATATATAATCAACCCAAAAGAGCAGCTATAAGTGGGGAGCTATTTTATACAGGGTAACTCAGGAAGATCCCTCTGATGAGATGCTATTTGACCAGAGACCTGAAAGAAGTCAGGAAATGAGCCACATTTATATCTGGAGAAAGAGCATCTTAGAGAAGGCGAAGGCCCTGAGGTGGGAGCAGGGATGGGCATATGCATGGACCAGCAAGAAATGCTGTATTGCTTGAGGCAAATCATAGTGAGAACATAAGTCATATGGGTACTATCTGGAGAATAAACTGTAGGGGATGCAAGTGTGCAATAACCCATTGTGAAAGAAAATAGTGAACTAAATTAAGTGGCAGCAGTGGAGGTGATGAGAAAAGATATATTTTGAAGATAGAGCCAACAGAATTTTCTGAGGGATTGAGGAGTCAAGATGATTCTGATTGGGCAATTGGATGCTCCCATTTACTGAGACAGGAAATACTGGAAACAGAGCAGGTTCAGAAATGGACTTGTTAAATTTGAGATGCCTAATACACATCCAAGAGTCAATTATGCACTTGGAATTAAGAGTCTGAAGTGCTGTTTGGGGTCAGAAACATGAATTTGGGTGTGCAGTGATCTGAATGTGTCCCCTCCAAATTCATATATTGAAATCCAAAATACCCAACTGACAGTAGTTAAGAGGTGGGGCATTGGGAGGCACTTAGGTCAGGGGGGTGGAACCCTCATGAATGAGATTAGTGACCTTAAAAAAGAGCCCACTGGGCTCCCTAGCTCCTTCCAGCATGTGAGAACACAGGGAGAAGTTGGTAGTCTGCAACCCAGAAGAGGGCTTTCACCAGAACCTGACCATGCTGCTATCTTGATCTTGGACTTTCAGCCTCCAAAATTGTGAGCAATAAATTTGTGCTATTTATAAGCCACCCAGTCTATGATATTTTTCTTACAGCAACCGGAACAGACTAAGGGTCCGTTAGTAACAGACTGTTAGTAACGGCGGGAGAGGGAAAGGGAATTTGTTCTCTGGCGTCTCTTCTTTTAAGGGCACTAATTCCATCATGAAGGTCACTCTCATGACCTCATCTAACTCTAAGTACCTTCCAAAAGCCCTTCTCCAGATACAATCACATTGGGTGCTAGGGCTTCAACATACATATTTTGAAAAGAAACTTTTAGAAAAATAAAGGTAAATAGAGGAAACTTACCTGTGTTTTGAAATCAACTACATATATTTTCATTAAAATGTCTCATCAGAGAAATTAAAAGACACATGAATGTCACACACAGCCCAGCTCCTGTCCCAGCAGTTTAACCCATCCAGCATTTCAACTGCTTAGCTGTGCAACCTTGGACATATCATTTATCCCCTCAGATCTTCAGTGTCTTCATTTATAAAATGGGGGAAAATAATAGTATCCATTTCATAGGAATGATGCCATTTAAATAAGGTCACCTCTGTAGATGTACAGAGTGTGCTTGGCACAAACAATCAGTTGAAAGAGGATGACAATGAGGGGTATTTGGATAATTGACTAGAAATTTGGAAAGCAGAAGCGTTTAGATCCTCAGTTGCATCAGATGTAAAAACACAAACTCAAAATATAGGAAATAACCTTTTCAGTGATACCAAGACTAACAACAGTCATACAAATAAATTATATATGAAGGGATGAGTTAAACTGGAGTGGGGGGCTGTTGAAGGGGTGGAGCCTGCCTTCGCCCGGGAGAGGGGCTGCGCATGCCACCATTCAGTCTCCATTTCAGCCCTGTTTCTTACCCCTGTCTCTTCTGTGTCTGGTGTCTCTGATTCCAGAGCAAATTGTCCTTCTCCAGAGAATAAACTCTAGTCTCCTTTGGGATGAAGGAAGGTGGTAATGTAAACTCTTTTACAAAAACAAAGATAAAGTCATGTAGTTAATCAGCCCTACTTAACTGCATTTTAAACAAATTAACTTAAAAATACCCTTCTATCTTAAAAGTATGTCAGTTATGATTCACCATTCTTATAATGAGGCTTATAAATTCTGATCTATTTGCAAAGAAAAAAAAGGAAACGGAAAGGTTTCCTCACCTATAAAATCTAGGTGAGACAGTATAGGAACTGCCTTTCTCTACTGTCATAGATACGTAATTCAATTCAGTTCAAATCAAAGCAATTCAACAAATATTTCTTGAGTCCCTACTGTGTGCCAGGCACTATTCTAGGCACTTATGATACACTGGCAAACAAAACAGATCCCTGCTCTCATGGAGCTTACATATTACTAAGGGGAGACAATAGTAAATAATAAGCATAGTAAATATGTAAATTATCTAGTATGTTAGGTGATATGTGATATGGACAAAGAAAGAATAGAACAAATTAAGGGGGGGTTGGGAATATTGAAGTTAGGGGGTAAGGGACAGGTTGCAGTATTAAGTAGCATGGTCAGAACAGGCTTTAGTGAAAAGGCAACATTGAGCAAAGATGAGAAGGGAAGGGTAGGATGTCTGAAGGAACAGCTAGTGCAAAGGCTCAATGGCAGGAAGAGGTTGGAGTTCAGAAGAAAGGTCTAGGCTGGGGACGTGAATTTGTCAATTAAACAGAGATAGTATTTTAAGCTATAAGACCTTATATGAGATCACTGAGGCAGGGACTCACTGAGGCAGAGAAAAGTGTTGGTCATGCCTTTCACTAAAAGAAGCAATCAGAGAAACCCAAATTCTTGGGAAATCTAAGACCACGGAAACATGGACAAACATATATAAGGAACAGTGAGCATCCTCACTCTGTCCTCTGCCCATCAAAGTCATACAGGACCTAAGAGTTAGGAGCCAGTTGTTTTTTGTTTTTTTTAAAGTAAATATACTAATAGAAAATACCTAGAGATAATGGTATACATTCTGGATTAGCAGCTTTACTTTTGATAGTTCACACAATGCTCAGGCAGTTGAATTGTTTGTTCTTCCATTTAAGAGTAAGAAGTTGAACTTGACCAATCTTCAATTATGTTTGGAAGGATGCAGTATTTATAAATACAGTGAAGTACTATGAATCAACTCCTCCACTTCTTCTCTCATACTTCCCTGCCTCAGTTTGGCCCACGGTCACTTTCTCCCTGGTCCTCTTTGGTGGGCCTCTAGATGTGTTTTTCTGGGGCTATCTCAAAGACTCTCCCACTCAGCAGAAAGCACATTTTTGAATCTAATACTGTACATTTGGCAAATGGAAAGTCAAAAACAATTAAAATGGCAGCCACCAATCTTAATATATCTATCTTCAAAAAAACATCAATATGTATTAAGGAATTATGGCTTAATTTTCTTACGTGTAATAATGGCATTGCAGTTAAGTCTTAACAGAGTGGTGGTTATCTTTTAGAGATACATCTCAAAGCACTTGTGGATGAACAAAAAAGCATCATTATGAACTAAAGTCTGCGTAAATATCTCCATAAATAATTCCTAGGTTTCCAAAATAGCATCATAATTGTGATTAAAAAAATTTTTTTTTGCAACAAAATACCAAAGGAATTGGTAAGGAAATAAGATTTTTGGCATAGATATAAACAAACATACAAATTTGACATTAAATGACAGTCCATTGTCAGTATTAATCATTTTACATACTCTATAGCAGGAGTGGCAAACTACAACCCTCGAGCTAAATGCAACTCAAATTTGTCTTTTAAATAAAGTTTATTGGAACACAGCTACACCCATTCATTTCTCAGTGGTTCTCAAGTAGGAACTACCTTGCCCTCCAGGGGACATCTAGCAATGTCTGGGGAAAGTTTTGGTCATCACAATGGATGAGGGGACTACTGGCATCCAGTGGCCAGGGATGCTGCTAAAAACCCTACGATGCACAGGATGGCTGCCCATAACAAAGTATCTGGCCCCAAAATATCAGCAGCACCAAGATTGAGATACCCTGATTTATATATTGCCTCTGGATGCTTTTGCACTAAAATGGTAGAGTTGAGTAGTTCTGACAGTGGCCATATGGCCTACAACACCTAACATATTTACTATCTGGCCCTTTATAGAAAAAGTTTGCCAATTCCTCTCTATAGAAAACCATAAAATATAAGTATCCCATGTATAGCACATTATCTATCAAGTCTAGAAAAACCCCTTTAACATTTTTTCTTCTAGAAATGAGACAACTGACATTTTTATTTATACCTCTTCCAGCCATATAAAGAGCTATAGTAAAGATTATATTTTATTCTGATTCATTAAAGGGATATTTAAAACAGTGACTCTCAAAGCCAATCACAGATCACTGGCCTGTTGTGATGATTTCACTGGTCCACAGTGAAATGAGAAAAATAAAGACAAATTTGGGAGATTTTCATAAAGCTAAGTTAATTCAAATGTAAAGGGTTGTTCTCTATGAATATATCCTTCCTGTATTTTTAAATATTAAAATGCCCTTTCTTTTCTGAAACAATGCAGATAATAGGTAGTGCTTTTTTTTAATATGGCAAAATTAATAGTTGTAACATTGGGTCAAACCATTAAAAAATAATTATTGGTTCTTGAAATCCAAAAGTCAGAAAACCATAGATTTAGAGGTTTTTGCTCCGATTTGGGGATTCTTTGATGTTGAACATATTTCACATATCATTGCTGAAGGTATTTCTTAAATGTGTTTTGCAATGTCGAATGAGTGATGAACTACAGCTGAAGGCTTTTCCACATTCATTACAATCATATGGTTTTTCTCCAGTATGAATTCTCTGATGTTTAGCAAAGGATGAATCATGCCTGAAGGCTTTCCCACAATGACTGCATTTATAAGGTTTCACTCCAGTATGGACTCTTTGATGGATAGAAAGATGTATTCTCTGGCTAAAGGCTTTCCCACATTCCTTACATTTATATGGTCTTTCCCCAGTATGAGTTCTCTGGTGTTGAGTTAGGTATGTGCTGTGGCTGAAGGTTTTACTGCATACATTACAAACATAGGGTTTCACACCAGTATGAATAATCTCATGTTGCCTGAGGTGTCTAATCTGGAAAAATGCTTTTCCACAGTCTTTGCATGTAAAAGGTTTCTCTCTGACATGAGTTCTCAGATGCTGGATCAGCCCAATGCTCTGGCTGAATGCTTTCTCACATACACCACATTCATAGGGTTTCTCCCCAGTATGAATTCTAACATGTTGAGTAAGAGATGATGGATGTCTGAAGGTTTTCCCGCATTCTTTACACTCATAGGGTTTCTCGCCAGTATGGATTCTCTGATGTGGAATAAGGGATGAACTTTGGCTAAAGGCTTTTCCACATTCTTTACATCTGAAAGGTTTCTCTCCAGTATGAATTCTCATGTGTTCTGTAAGATGAATGAGCTGTTTGAAGATTTTTTCACAAATATTACATTCAAAGGCTTTCATTCTTGTATAATTCCTTGAGTGATTAATCAAACCTAAATTGTATCTACTTTTCCTTCTAGATATGTCATATTTATGGTGTCTTTTTCTTGGAGGATCTATTGGTCCTGGAATAACTTTTGAGTACACATGAATACTTTTCACACATCTGTTAGATTCTTGGCCTCTCTCCTGTGTGAGTGTTTTCTTGTGGATCAAGGGGATTTGCCCTGCACCCATTCCTTGGTTCTCCTCGTGGTTTTCTAACTTATGACATTTGGAGTCCCTTCCCAACGTGGAAACCAAGGTGCTTCCTCTTGTGGACCTTTCCATCATCAGGTCATGGTGTAATTCTTCCCATGAGATGTCACTCTTTAAGATTGACTCTTTGGTTTCTGTTTCATCCTCCAAGTCTGAAAGAAATCCAAAAATATAAATAACTCATATTCACTGAACTTTAAAAAATAAATGGCCACAGTGAGAACAGGAGGGGAAAAAAATAATATATACTAGGTACAGGAGGGTTGGACTGTCTTCAAATAGGATCCTGCCACCTAGAGAGCTGATGTGAAAGTAACAAGGTGGTCAACACAAAGAAGCTGTTAAAAGTATGTAAGGTGACTTTAAAAATTGGGAGGAGTTCATCCATGAGAATTGCAAGAGGAAATGGACTAAGATGAAAGCATCACTGGAAGGGCAAATATCAGAGATAAAACAAGGAGATAAGAATTCTAACACGATATCATCTCGAGCTTATATTTCTACGACAAAATTTTATTTACTTAGAAAAATTTAAGTATCTCATACTCTGTGCATGTTAAAATGAAACATCAAATAATATAGAAATGCATTCACTGAAAAAGGATAGCCTCTCTCAATCTCATCCCCATTTCCTTTAATCTCTTAGGATTTTGGAATGCATCTGTTCAGACATTTCTCAATAATATACACATGTGAATGTGTGCATTTGTGTATATATGGTCATAAATATACATTTCTACCCAAAAAAGGGAATCATGGAATACATATAGTTCGGCATCTGTTTTTTTTTTAAGCTCAATTATATGTCTGTACATTTAGATTTATCTCATTCTTATTAACAATTGTACTACATTCTACTTACAAACATATTTGTTTGACTTTACTAAAAAATATTTAGGTTGTCTCTGATTTTTCACTTTGTCATTATATGTAAGTTGGTGTACACTCTTGTCGATGTTTCATAGGATTTACTAAAAAGAAAGTATTGGGTATGAGTATGTGGGCTATCACTGAATATGGGTGCCCCTCCCTGCAAACTCACTGGATTTTTATCAATCTTCATAATTTCTGCCTACATAAGAGGTGAAAAATGATTTCTTAATTTGTGACAAAACATTAATTACACTGTAAACTCTTAAAAGATAGAGAATATGTATTTTATCCGTAGTATATATGACACAGCATTTTTGGATGAGGGAGTTTCCTGGATTTTTACTCTCTATTCCTATCCAACCATTCTGGACCCTGTCATCCTAAAGCACCAACATTTCCAGTTCACGGCAAAATCTTAGTCCCCAGAATGTCTAACCTCATTTTAGTAATAGCTCATACAAAGTACTTGGTAATAGCTGAATAAATTTTGAAGTGGACTCAAAAAGCAAGTAGAGGTGTTTGGATTACTTACTACAGGGAATAAGAAGGCATTTAACTTTTCTTTTTAGGGTAAAAAAAAGATAAATGTGATATTTCAAGTGGTCAAATCTGGCAGTAACATTCAAAATGATTCAGAAAGAAAAGGAGGACGTCAACAAATGCAACTAGAAATTATAGTAATTCGCATGGGATGATGGGAACCTGGCTTAGCAAGGTCAACAGAGATGAAGAGTAGAAGTGGACCTAGCAGGTAATATCAAAGAAAAAACCACGGAGAATGAGGGGAAAACAGAGTAGAAAGCATGATACATTCTTGCTGATACCATGATTTCTAGTCTCAGAGGCTAAAAGAACAGGAGGAGTCAGGATAAGAACTTTGTTTGAGAGAGAAGATAGCTTCTGTTTTTGGATATGCTGGGCTTGAAGTAACAACAGCATGTCTATATAGAGATGTCCCAAACACCAGGGATATGTGAGAATAGAGTTCATATGAACATATATGACAAAGATGAAAATATGGGGACTATAGATGTCAAAGGGATAGTTGAGACCATCATAATGCATTTGTGGGAGTTTGTGCAGAAACAGAACAGCAGTGTAAAAGACAGAGGCTCCTCAGGGATTGTGGCAGAGACTGTTGGCCATTCTGAAATCTCTTCTCCCTACTTCTGGACACACAACTATACTATATTTCTCAATCTTCCTTGAATTTGATTGAGTGAAGTGACAAAGGTCTCCCCCATTAAGTGAATGAGAGTGAAAAGTGATGTTAGCCATTCCAGTCTGGCCCGTAAAAACCACCCAAATGAACCCCTCTGCGCTCTTCTTCTACTGCTGGCCAAACTTAGTTGATGAGGAGGCCCTCGAGGATGATGGAACCACCATGTGGAAGGAATCTCTGTCCCTGAATTGTCAGGGGGAAAAGAACTGTCCACTGAACTAAACAGATCAATACATGAGCAAGAAAGTCCTACTCTGTGTGAGCCAAACTTTAGAGTCTATATACTATAGTAGTTTAGCTTAGCCTAAAAAAGGTGTCAATTATATATCTGCATTAAAAAAGGAGACTGATGAGAAGCATTGAAGAAGCAATAAGAGAGATAGAGGAGACAAAAATTATTGAATTAGCTGGTGGAAGAAAAGATACCAAGAAGGTGGTGTGGTCTATATAACCTAATGCTGCCCTGCAGGACAGCACCATAAGAACACAAGCTGTGGCAGCTTCCCTAGTGGCGCAGTGGTTAAGAATCCGCCTGACAATGTGGGGGACATGGGTTCAAGCCCTGGTCCAGGAAGATCCCACATGCCACGAAGCAACTAAGCCCGTGTGCCACAGCTACTGAGCCTGAGCTCTAGAGCCCACGAGCCACAACTACTGAAGCCCCCATGTCACAACTACTAAAGCCCATGCACCTAGAGCCTGTGCTCCACAAGAGAAGCCACCGCAATGAGAAGCCCGTGCACCACAACGAAGAGTAGCCCCCGCTGGCTGCAACTAGAGAAAGCCCGTGCACAGCAACAAAGACCCAATGCAGCCAAAAATAAAATAAATAAATAAAAATTTTAAAAATAATTTAAAAATAAAAATGGGTCGTAATTAAAAAAATAAAAAGAACACAAACTGTGGAGTCAGAATGATTAGACAAATACTGATTCCACCAAGTAGTAGCTAAACAATCATGTACAGATTTCTTAACCTAAGAGCCTTCTTTTCCTCATTTGTAAGGTGGGGTTAAAGTAGGCACAGGACTCGCAGAAGCCAGCTTGGAAAACAGTGCCATTATTACTGTTACATTATTACTGAAGTTGAAGAAGACTATTAAAAGCCATTGGATTTGGTAAGAAGGAATTCTGTAGTGACTTCTCAATGAGTCATAAATTATCTGAAATAAAAGTTAAATTACACAAGTTAAAAAGAGAATCAGAACTGAAGATATGGTCATAGAATAAGATTTAGGAAAAAATTTTAAATGGAATCATCAGAGAAAGTGAAAGTCAGGATACAATAACATAAGGATCTGGTGAAGGGTACTGTCTTTATGAGGCGAGATCCATGGATAACTCAATGTACAGGAGAAAGAAACTATGATCAGGGTAAGGTTTAGAATGCTGGAGAAAGCAAGAAAACCACAAATGTCAGGTCAGGAGAAATGGTGAAGGCTGCTAACCCTGATGAGAAAGGCATCTCTTTTCCTCTGACTCCAAAGAAACTAATGAGAAGAGGCAAGTGCAGGAAAGGGGGGACAGAGTGGTAATCAGGTTTCTTGTGGGTCTCACCCAGGTGGCTGCAACCTCCCCAGTGGCCTGAAGAAGCCTTTAAGCCGAACTCTCTGGCAAGCATGACAAAGGCTCCATCTGCCTTGCTCTTACCTGGACTTGGACCTCCTGAAATCTCTCTCTCCATCAGCCATGGTTCTTCTCCCTTCTCCAACTGGGAAATCACACCAGGTTTGGAAAGCTGATACCCTGCTTGTGAAGAAGAAGAAAACTACATGTGCTGAGGTCAGAGAGGCATCCCAAGAATTTAAAGATAGTTCTTTGTTATTCAGGCCTTCTGAAGGGTAGAGTAGAAAGACCAGAGCAGAAAAGACCACAGCAATCATGACTTGATGTTCAGAAGGAATTAGAAATCTCTAACACAGAACCCAAAGACCAAGCATACCACTTAACTTAGAAATAAAGATTGTTATTCCAATAGACAGGTTCTAGTTACAAAGGGAACCCATCCTTACCCACTGAGACCAGGTTCCCATAGTTCTCCAGCATCACCTCCCGGTACAGATTCCGGTGAGCAGGGGCCAGCTGCCCCCACTCCTCCTGGGTGAAGTCCACAGATATGTCTTTGAAGGTTAACAGTTCCTAGAACATCAAATATGTTCCTTTTCAGCCAGAGTTAGGAAGTTGTTCTAACCTTGTCTAGATGCTAAGAGATTTTAGCCAAGTTTTCCTGGATACCCTCTTTTTTTTTTTTTTTTTTTTTAAATAAAAGCAAATCCATCATAGGGTTGGAGAAACTCAGCAGAGATTCTCCTCAGGCTAGACAGGTCTAGTCTATGTCAGTCTGTATGTAAGGACTTAAATTTATGAGGTAGCCTGCCACATGTGGGAGCCCATCTCTGATGCAGGAAAGGCTAGAAAGAGATCTCTTTGTCATCAAGCCTCTGCCAGTTCCTACGGACACCCTCTTGAAAACTGGCTGATTCTCTACTGGAGGTTACAAAACAATGCAGGGAGTGTGTAAGCTGTCTTTTCCAACTCACAATTTGGTTGAAGGCAAAATACTCATGAACTATATTAAAGAAGGTCACAGAACAGTATATAGTAATTTAGGTTAAGGACAATAAAAATCAGGAATATTTGAGAAAGGAAAGGGTTCAAAAGGGGCTAAGGCCACAAGAGAAAACAGGGACCCTGGTTGGGCTGAAAGAATTGGTTAAAATGAGAACATTTCGGGACTTCCCTGATGGTCCAGTGGTTAAGAATCTGCCTTCCAATGCAGGGGAAGCAGGCTTGATCCCTGGTCAGGGAACTAAGATCCCACGTGCTGCAGGGCAACTAAGCCTGCGCGCTCTACAGCCCGCGTGCCACAACGAAGAGCCCGCTTGCTGCAAGGAAAGATCCTGCGTGCCACAACTAAGACCTGACGCAGCCAAATAAATAAATTTTTTTAAAAAATGAGAACATTTCAGCATGGAGAAGACCCTTAGCTGGGTATTTCTGTTAGTAAAAAAAGTATGTGAGAACAGCACATTTTTAGAGGGAGCACGAATTCTGCCTAGTAAGGAAGATTCCTTGACCAAAGCAGACACTGCATTGTGAGGTACAAGAGCCTGTTATGAATGATCTACACAAATTAAATAACCATTTGGGTTATTTTTTAAAAATATTACCAAATGCAAAGAGACCCCAGAAGCCGGAAGGCTGAGATAATAACAAATTCCTTAAGTATGGAATTAAGACTATTTTAATGCTTTTTATGTATTGTAAATAATTCTGGAATGCATTTTAGGCCTACTAGACACTAGCCTCCATATATAACTGATGAATTTGAGGAAGGTTAAAGACATGGGACTAAACCCTGTACCATGTGATTTTGGAAGTTATGGTCACTCCACTTTAAAACTCTTCTGTTCTCTAATAATATCTCCTTCTATAGTGGTTTTCTCTGATTACTCTCTAATTCTCTTGAGTTTCTCTATGCTTCCGGGGTTTGGCTGTGCAGAGCTTTGCCTGCTAGTGTCACTGGTTTTCTGATGAGCTCATGTATGATACACAGACACTATTAAACTGCTCTTTAGTTCTCCTTCCTTTTCTTCTTAGCCTGTTTAGTTTGTGTCCTTTAGGACCTGTCAGTAGCTTCTCTACTCATTTCTCTATCATCTGTAATTCTGCTCCAGGACATGACCAAAAATCCTTTCTTTTTTTTTTTTTTTTTTTTTTTTTTTTTATGCGTTACGCGGGCCTCTCACTGTTGTGGCCTCTCCCGTTGCGGAGGACAGGCTCCGGACGCGCAGGCTCAGCGGTCATGGCTCACGGGCCCAGCCGCTCCGCGGCATGTGGGATCTTCCCAGACCGGGGCACGAACCCGTGTCCCCTGCATCAGCAGGCGGACTCTCAACCACTGCGCCACCAGGGAAGCCCCAAAAATCCTTTCTTAAAGGTCATTAATGAAGTGTATACATCTCCAAGAATATCAGAACCTCTCTGTTCATTTTAAAGTGTTGCTTTAAATATTTTACAATGTTTGTCTTTCCCCTGGATGACATCTTGAGATGCTTAAGGGCAAGAATTATATTATATATATTTCTCTCTCTTACACACACACACACACACACACTCACACACATGATTTTTAAATTTGTTGTATAAATGGCTAGAGGTTTGCTAGAAACAAGAGGGTTTCTGAGGAAGGTTATTACAGGTGGGGAAAATGCCTGTGAAATCAATCCATGCAGCCTGGTTTCTAACAGGCTAAGAAAATCCAATCCAGGAAGTCGAGTCAAAGAAAATTGAAGCCAGGGCTCTTAAAATCTGAGAAACAATTTCAAGAAAGTGACAGGAAACTCCAACCTACCTGGGATTCTGCTGTCAGGGACCCAGATGCCACTTCATCCTCAAAACTTTCTCCCCGGGTCTCATCAGCATCCTGAGATAGCAGAACTGGGAAAGGAAAAGAGCTCTGAGGTTTGCATCTTCCCAGATCCCCCAAATAGAAAAACTGTCTGCAGACCTGCTGAATCTGGCCCCTCTCTCAATACATTCAATACAATGAGGGACATTCAGAGCAACTCAAGAGCAGGCTGGCGCCTCCTTAATGAGGAGGATCTGCAGTGCGTTGATTGGGGGATTAATGTTTCCCAATGGCCAACGCTGGTCCAAAAGCACAGACCTACCAGGCCATTCCTTTGTACAAAAATCCTGAAAGGTTCCCCACTTTCAAGAAAGAAAAATCCAAACACTTTACCATAGACTTCAAGATCCTCCACAACCAGTCCAAAACTGCTTCTTCAAGTATTACCTGCCTCTAAACACCATCCTTCATCCTCTGGACACACCCACCACATAATCCTATTCACCATTCTTTGAACATACCTGGATAGCACCCACCTCAGTACTTTCCCCCAAGTCCTACTCGGTGAAAAACTGAGGTATCCTTCTAGACCAGTTTGAGTGAAGTTTTCTCAGAGCCCCTTAATGAGAGGAAAGCTTCCTCTCCCCTGAATTCCTCCAAAGCTTTTTAAAAAATTAATTTATTTAATTTTGGCTGCATTGGGTCCCCATTGCTGCGCACGGGCTTTCTCTAGTTGCGGCGAGTGGGGGCTACTCTTCGTTGCGGTGCGTGGGCTTCTCATTGCAGTGGCTTCTCTTGTTGCGGAGCACGGGCTCTAGGCACGTGGGCTTCAGTAGTGGTGGCTTGTGGGCTCTAGAGCACGGGCTCAGTAGTTGCGGCACACTGGCTTAGTTGCTCCGCGGCATGTGAGATCTTCCCTGATCAGGGCTCGAACCTGTGTCCCCTGCATTAGCAGGCGGATTCTTAACCACTGCGCCACCAGGGAAGCCCCAAAGCTTGGTTTTTATCTCTACTCTGGTATCTATCTCAGGCTGTCTCCTATTATATTTATTTTTATACTTATCACTGTCAATTGAGTATTAGTATGAGTATATGCATAGAAACTGTATCTGGTTCATTTTTTCCCATCTACTACTTAAACACAACTAAATCATGCCAGGCTGCTAGAATTCAAGAAATACTGGCTGAAATTTGACATATTAAAAATATGAACTAGCAATTAAGGCACATGAATTATTGTCCTTGTACTTTTCCCTTAACTTTTCATCAAGAATATTGAACACCCATATATCTGACACATTAAATGATCGTTAACATTTGCCATATTTGTTTCATCTATCTATATTTTTTTCTGAACCATTTCAAAGTTGCAGAAATCATGATACTTCCTCCCTAAATACTTCAAAGAGTCTTCTCCTGCATAACCATGATACCAATTATCACACTTCAGAGAATTAACAATAATTCCATAGGATCATCTAAATATTCAGTCCATATTCAGATTTCCTCAATTGTTCCCAAACTGTCTTTTATCCTAGAGTTTTTCCAATTAAGGCTCACACATTTTAAGTGGTTATTATTCAAAGACTCTCTTACTCTAGACAGTACTTGCCTTTCCTTCATGACACTGGCATCGACTTACTGTATCCTCATGGTGGGGTTTCTCTTATTTCTCCATCCCCTGTATTTTCTTTAAACCAGAAGTTCCACCGTTAAGATTAATTTGGATCAGGTTAAACATTTTAGGCAGGGATTCTTCATGGGGGATACAATGTGCTTTATATTACATCACCCAGAAGGCACAAAATGTCAGGTTATCCCATCACTGGGACACTTGGTTGAGATAGTGATCACTAGGACCTCCCTGGTGGCGCAGTGGTTAAGAATCCATCTGCCGGGCTTCCCTGGTGGCGCAGCGGTTGAGAATCTGCCTGCCAATGCAGGGGACACGGGTTAGAGCCCTGGTCTGGGAAGTTCCCACATGCCACGGAGCAACTAGCTCCGTGAGCCACAATTACTGAGCCTGCGCGTCTGGAGCGTGCGCTCCGCAACAAGAGAGGCCGCGGTAGTGAGAGGCCCGCGCACTGCGATGAAGAGTGGCCCCCGCTTGCCACAACTAGAGAAAGCCCTCGCACAGAAACGAGGAGCCAACACAGCCATAAATAAACAAATAAATAAATAAAATTTGAAAAAAAAAGGCAAAATCCCTTAAAAGAAAAAACTCATTTAAAAAAAAAAAAAAAAAGAATCCATCTGCCAATGCAGGGGACACGGGTTCGAGTCCTGGTCCGGGAAGATCCCACATGGCTGCAGAGCAACTAAGCCCGTGCGCCACAACTACTGAGCCTGTGCTCTAGAGCCCGCAAGCCACAACTACTGAAGCCCGTGCTCCGCAACAAGAGAAGCCACTGCAATGAGAAGCCTGCGCACCACAACGAAGAGTAGCCCCGCTCGCCACAACTAGAGAAAGCCCGCACGCAACAACGAAGACCCAATGCAGCCAAATATAAATACAATTATAAAAAAAAAAAGATAGTGACCACTAGATCTTGTCCCTGCAAAAGTATGTCCTTTCCCTGGCATTTAGCAAGTGATTTGTGGGGGGTATACCTTGACACCATGTGAATATCCTGTTCCCTACCAACCTTCCAATTACTTCATTTACAGTAAAATATTCTATCGTTCTTTCTACATGTATTATTGGCAGGTATTCTCTGAAAAGGATGTAAAAAGCAAGGTAAATGCATCCTTCATTCCCATAAAAATCTATTTTCAACATAAGAAATCAGTGTATTAATCACTTCCAACGTGGCAGATGAGTTTTCTCCCCCCCTTCTCTGTTATATTTATTTATTTTGGGGGGGCTTCCTAAATTCTTTTTCATTTTTAAAAATTTTTATTGGAGTGTAGTTGCTTTACAATGTTATGTTAGTTTCTGCTGTACAACAAAGTGAATCAGTTATACATATACATATATCCACTCTTTTTTAGAGTCCCTTCCTATTTAGGTCACCACCGAGCATTGAGTAGAGTTCCCTGTGCTATACAGAGTAGTTTCTCATTAGTTTTCCATTTTATAAATAGTAGTGTATATATGTCAATCCCAATCTCCCAATTCATCCCATCCCCCCTTCCCCCCTTGGTAACCATAAGTTTATTTTCTACATCTGTGACTCTCTTTCTCTATTTTAAGTGTCATCATGAATGCGTGGAATTTTACTTATTTAAGGTGTTACAATCAATCTGGACACTTAGGGCTTCCCTGGTGGCACAGTGGTTAAGAATCTGCCTGCCAATGCAGGGGAAACGGGTTCCAGCCCTGGTCCAGGAAGATCCCACATGACGCAGAGCAACTAAGCCCGTGCATCACAACTACTGAGCCTGCACTCTAGAGCCCACGAGCCACAGCTACTGAAGCCCATGCTCTGCAACAAGAGAAGCCACCGCAATGAGAAGCCCGCGCACTGCAATGAAGAGTGACCCCCGTTCGCTACAACTAGAGAAAGCCTGCGCCCAGCAACGAAGACCCAACGCAGCCAAAAATAAAATAAATAAAATAATAAATAAATAAAAGGTCCTTTAAAAAAAAATCTGGACACTTAAACTGTCCCCAATTTGAACCGGGCTTCTGCATCCTTCTGGTAGACGTCCATTGGTCTTTGAGCTCTTCCTTGCTATTCTAGCACAAGATACTCCGGTCTCACCTGGTACTTTCCCTACTGCCTTCTACTTCTGACCTACCCACCCAATACCTGGACAGGTCATTCATTTGATTCACATTTCCTCACTGTAAAATAAGGAAAATCAGGCAAGTCCTCTCAGCCCCACGCACCCATGGGGAAGATAAAAAGAAATAACATACACAGTCGTGACACTGAAATATTAGTTTTAGTCTGAACTAACCACTACTACTTGGGAAAACCCCAGTCAGGAGCAACAATCAAGAACTCCAGAGACCTTTTACCTAAGCAGATGCTTCCTCTCAGCTGCCCACTTTCCTTCCCACCCTAGACGATGCTGCTTTGCCTCCCTCCCACCCAGCAGTCTATTCTCACCTCCTCCTTCAAACATCTTAGTCACGTCCTCCCACAGGGGCGCCCCCTCCGTGGCCTTCTTTGGATGGCGCAACTTCACCCAGGTGCTGGCCTCGACGGGCAGGGTGATTAGGAGTCTCTGAAGCATGATAACTTCGGCGCTCCTTTCTGGCGAACTGTAGCTCAGCTCACAGGGCAGAGAGTCCTGACTGGGCTTGTCCACTTTTGATGAGGAAACTGCCGGAAACTGACGGGAGGCTTCACAGTTGCACAGGTGTCCTCCACTCTCAGGAACCCGGCGAACATACAGCACCAAAATCCGGAGTCTGGACCTTTTTACTCCCTAGGCTCTCAGAAACACCTCCCATCCTTGCGCTCCATCTGTCTCCTCAGCAGGCAGCGGGAGGCTCCAGACGTTTATTCTAAATCGCCAAGTCTACAGGCCCCTAGCCATGCTGGTTAGAAAACATCAGAGTCAGCAAAAGGATCCGGAAAGTTCAATCACATGGTCAGAATTCTAGAACTTGCACCAATCACTGAACATTGTTTACAAAAGATACATGGTGACCGTGGATATATACAGTCCATATGGTCCAAAACACCGTGCTGGGGTCATGAAGCATAAAGGGATAAATAAAACCCAATTCTTTGTCTTAGGCAGCACTAGGTTTAAAGTAGCCTGAGATTTGGAGTCAAAAAGGATCTGGCTTTGAATCCCAGCTCCTTCCCTTCCCTTCTTAGGCAGCACTAGGTTTAAAGTAGTCTGAGATTTGGAATCAAAAAGGATCTGGCTTTGAATCCCAGCTCCTTCCCTTGCCGGCTGCGGCAAATCCCGTAACCCCGCTAATCCAGTTTCCTCCTCCCGAAATGGAGAGGATAAACCTTTTCTCCAGGGCTGAACCGCCCGGCCCTGCCCTCGCAGCCTTTGTCTGAGCCGACTCTGGGGCGCGGGGCACACTGCGCGCCACGGGTGACAGCGGGCGGGGCCGAGGCGGCGCTACCCGGCTTGTCCCCTCCCCAGACCCAGGGGAGCCCTGGCTCACCCATCTCACCAGCTCGGGCCGCACGCCCTAGCCCTTCCGCCGCGACGGACCGGTCTCCGCGCAGGGCCAAGATGCCCCACGTAGCGCAGCCCGGCCGGTGCGCCTGCGCGGCAGCAGCCTCCGCGCGCGGTTCCCGGCGTCCTGCGGGGCAGCCTGCCAGCTCGCCGGCGCCTCCCGGGATGCGCCCCGGGATACTGTCCCATCACTCTCCGTTTGCACGCAGCTCGGGACCCGAACCCAGGGAGAAGCAGCCTGCTCCTGCGGAAGGAAACAAAGCCTGTGTTCCCGTCCCCGCCAAGACTACTGAATAGAACCGGCTCCCCTCTGCCAGGCATAGATGTGTGTATGTTTCCGCCGGGAGATTTGAAACACTTGACAAAGGGAAACATCTGTATCTCTTTTTTGTCGAAACAACATTGGTGTAAAAGAATCCATACCACTTTCACTTAATATGTACGTGGAAAAGACTGAAAGTGGAATGGAATCCAGTGTTTCATTAAAAGACTACCACGGTCAGGTAGTTGTTTGTCCTAGTATTCAATAAGTTCTTACGTTAATTGCTTTCCTTATATTTCTAAAATGCCACAAAATAACTGTTACCTGTAATCTCACCAAGCAGAGTAACCATTGCTAACATTTGGTGCACAGACACCTACACACACACAATTTTTAAAATGCATTTTTATGTATTTTCTGCAAAAACGATTATACTGTAATGCTGTTTTATTTTCTACATCAATAGCCTACAAAAATAACAATTCAGAAAATAGAGTAAAACTATGTGATTGCTGAACTTCCCTGGTGGTCCAGTGGTTAAGACTCTGCGCTTGGACTGCAGGGGGCGCGAGTTCCGTCCCTGGTCAGGGAAGTTCCGCTAGCCGCGCGGTGCGTCCAAAGACAAAAATCCACAACAAAACAAAAAAACTATGTGATTGCTAGCTATTTTGAACTGAATGTCCGTGTTTCCTCACCCAGCTCTCCAAATTCATATGTTGAAGCTCTAATCCCCAGTGTAGCTATATTTGGAGTAAGAAAGTACAGATCTTGGACTTCCCTGGTGTCACAGTGGTTAAGAATCCACCTGCCAATGCAGGGGACACGGGTTGGAGCCCTGGTCCGGGAGTATCCCACGTGCCGCGGAGCAACAAAGCCCTTGCGGCTGGGAGCCACAACTACTGAAGCCCACGTGCCTAGAGTTCCTGCTCTGCAACAAGAGAAGCCACCACAATGAGAAGCCTGCACTGCAACAAAGAGTAGCCCCCACTCTCTGCAACTAGAGAAAGCCCCTGAGCAGCAACGAAGACCCAATGCAGCCAAAAATAAATTAATTAATAAAATAAATTAAAAAAAAAAAGTACAGACTTTCCTGGTATTATGATGGGGTTACATCCAGATAAGCCCATGATAAATTGAAAATACAGTAAGTCAGAAATGCATTTAATACAACTAACCTACCAAACATCATAGCTTAGCCTAGCCTACCTTAAACGTGCTCAGAACCCTTACATTACCCTACAGTTGGGCAATATCATCTAACGCAAAGCCTATTTTATAATAAAGTATTGAGTATCTCATGTAATTTACTGAATACTGTACTGAAAGTGAGCAAAATGGCTGTGTGGGTGCAGAATGGTTGTAAGTACATTGGTTGTTTATCCTTATGACTGTGACTGACTGGGAGCTGAGGCTCACTGCCACTGCCCAGTATCAAGAGAGGGTATTATACCAAATATTGCTAGCCCAGGAAAAGATTAAAATTCAAATTATGGTTTCTACTGAATACATATCACTTTCACACAACCGTAAAGTTGAAAGATTATAAGTTGGGGACTGTCTGTAATTAAGATTAAATGAGGTCATAAGGGTGGGGCCCTGATCCTATAGGATTAGTGTCTTTTTAAGAAGAGACATCAAAGGGCTTAATCTCTCTCTGAAGGCAGACCCTGAGGAAAGGTAATATGAAGATTTAGCAAGAAGTCACCATATACAGACAGTAAGAGAGCCCTCATCAGAAATAGCTCCTGCCAAATCTTGATCTGGGACTTCTAGCTTTCAGAACTGTGAAAAAAGAAATTTCCATTGTTTAAGCCACCCAGTCTACGATATTTTGTTATAGTAGCCCAAGCAGACGAACACACCAGCATATAGTATTTACAGAGTATGAAGCTTTGTTCTAAGTGCATTACATATTTTTTTAATTAATTAATTATTTTTTTTGGCTGTGTTGGGTCTAAGATGCTGCATGTGGCTTTCTCTGGTTGCAGCAAGCAGGGCCTACTCTTTGTTGTGGTGCCCAGGCTTCTCACTGCAGTGACTTCTCTGTTGTGGAGCATGGGCTCTGGCACATGGGCTCCGTAGTTGTGGCTCGCAGGCTCTAGAGCACAGGCTCAGTAGTTGTGATGCACGGGCCTAGTTGCTCTGTGGTATGTGGGATCTTCCCAGACCAGGGCTTGAGCCCGTGTTCCCTGTGTTGGCAGGCGGATTCTTAACCACTGAACCACCAGGGAAGTCCCGCATTACATATTTTAACCAATGTAGTCCTCATAACAACCCCTTGAGGTAAATGCTATTATTATTCCCACTTTGCAGATAAGAAAACTGAGGTTTGGAGAAGTTAAGTAACTTGCCCTGCATCATACAGCTTGCAAGTGGTGAATCCAGGCAGTCTGTGCTTCTGTCTACTACTCAACAAAAAAACAGCATAAATATAGTAAAAAGTTAATGGTAGAGTCTAGGTAGTGGTACATGGATGCTCACTGTAAAACTCTTTCAACTTTCCTGTATGTTTGAATATTTTCATAATAAAATATTGGAAAATATTGCTAAGAACGAACAACAAGAGTTATGCAGGACATTATAAATAAAACCACAAAAGTTTCTGATTTAAATGGCGAGAATGATGATGTACACCATGTTCATGGATTGGAATAGAACATTCTAAATATGTCACTTTCCCTCCTTTAATGCTCCACAGTCAAAATCTCAACTTTTCCTCTTATTAAATTAAATGATTCTAAAGTTTACCTGGAATAGTAAGTATTCCAGAATGGCCAGTAAAATTTTCCAACAATAATGATGTCAGACTTGACCTACCAATATAATTGGTATAAATTGTTTTACCAATATAATATAAGGCACAATAATCAAAATAAGATAAAACTAGCGCCAAAATATACTCATAAATTAATGAAATGAAATTGGGACCCCTGAAACAGACTTGGTAATTTACTGAAATTTAAAATATTATAAAAGTGGCATTACAAATTAGTGGAGTGATGAATTATTCAGTAAGTGTCATTAGGACAACTAGTTAGCCACTTAGGGAACTGTCTTAGTCTACTTGGGCTGCTACAACTAAATACCATAGACTGGATAGCTTAAACAGCAGATTTTTTTTTTTTTTTTTTTTACAGTTCTGGAGGCTGGGGAGTCCAAGATCAAGGTGCTGGCAAGGTAGATTACATTCTGAGGACTCTTCTCTTGACTTGTAGGTAGCTGCCATCTTGCTGTGTGTGAGACCTCATGTGAGGTCTCACATGACCTCTTCTTGTAGGCATATACGAAGAGAGAGTGAGCTCTTTGGTGTTTTTTCTTATAAAGACACAAATCCTTTACTTAAGACCTCATTTAACCTAAGATCTTATCTCCGAGTACAGTCATACTGGGGCTTCAAACTGAATTTGAATTGGGCAGGGACACAAACATTCAGTCCACAGCAGGAACAAATCAAGTTGGGTTTCTACTGTACATGTTACACATCATATAATTTCTGGAAAGTTAAGTTTTGTTTTAAAGTAAACTATTAAAATGTTCAAAGAAAGGTGATTCTATGCATAGTTTTGTGATTAAGTCTCTTTTATTTGCAAGGAACAAGTTCACCAGAATTGCTTTCTAAGTTAAAAGTATGATGATGATGGTGATGATGATGATGATGGTGATGCTAATTGAAAGGATTCTGAAGTGTCTTTGGGTCATCATAGCCATATAATTATGATACTGGTGTGAGAAATGAAAAATAAACCAATGGAACAGACTAGGGAATCGAAAAATAGATTCTAGTGTATATGAGAAGTTATTAAATGACAAAGATGGTAGCTCAATTCAGAAGGAAATGGGTGAATTGTTTAATAAGTGAAGCCTATGGAATTTTATTACTTATCAATCTGGAAGAAAATAAAAACGGATCCCTATCTAAACCATATTCAGAAATATTCCAGTTGTATTAAACTCTTACATGTAATAAGAGAACAAAAATCTTGCAAGAAAATCCAAAAGAGTACATATACAAATAGAACAGTAGTTACCAGGGGCTGGGGAGAGAAGAAAATGGGAGTTGTTCAATTGCTATAAGGTTTCAGTTCTGCAAGATAAGTTCTAAAGATCCACTGTACAATATTGTGCCTATAGTTAACGATACTGTATCGCATACTTAGAAATTTGTTGAGAGTAGATCTCATGTTATGTGTTCTCATCACACACACAAAAATAAAAAGAAGGACTCAAGGAAACTTTTGGAGGTGAAAATAGATTCTATATAGATTCTGCTTTCTTAATTGTGGTGATGGTTTCATGGGTCCATGCACATGTCCAAACTCATCAAATGTAGACATTAAATACTTGCAGTTTTCTTGTATATCAATTATACCCAATAAAAATGTTGGAAAAAAGTACGTATACAATTATTAGTGGGAGAAACGTTTTTCACAAAAAGTCTGAAAACTTGATCAACATACTTGACTAGATAAAAATTAAAAACTCTTGTAGGCAAAAGATCACTTAAACAAAGTCAATATACAGATGACATCTGAAAAAAATATTTGCAATGCAGATAGACAAAAATATGTATTTGACTCTAAAATATCATTTATTTTAAATACACCATTATTTATGTACTACTAATAAAGAAAAATGTTGCAATTAAATTAATACACAGTTTTTTACAGTGTAGAATTTTATTTTATACTTAATGAAGGAGCTCTTTCAGCCAGACTATTTCTAGGCATGGATTTTTGTTACACATAATGCTACTCTGTTTCTGTGCCTTTTTATGTACATCATAATTTTTTTCATTGTAATGCCAAACCACTCTGTAACTTTTACGACATTTAGCATAGTAATTAAACTCAACAGTTCCAGTACCAACAATGCACATAACTTAACCAATGCTTGGGCACTGACAGTCAATAACAACAATACCTCAACTACTGATTTCAAGTCAACTTCATCCCTGTAAAAAAAGTGGAGGTGGGGGGGGGAGAAAAAAATAATCCAGTGAGAAAATGGGCAAAGAACATGATGATTAGACAATTCACAGAAGAGAAATCCAAATAGTCAACAAGCATATGAAAAGATAGCCAAACATGCAAATTAAAAGTAATAATGAGACATCACTTTACACCCAAACTGGGCAAAAATAAGAACTATAACAGCTATTGCAAGTGGGAATGCAGGGAGAGATTACTCCCATACGTTGATTATAGAAGTGGACACCTGTCTTTCTGGAAAGTAATCTGGAAACATCTCTTAAAATAAAAAATACATACTCTGTTTACAAATCATTCCTACTTTGAGAATCTATCCCTTGGAAAAAATAGCGTTGTTACAAAGGACAGCTGTACAAGAATGGTTATTGCAGAACTGGTTTTACTGGCAGAAAATAGGAAAGTAAATGCCCACCAGTATGGAAACTGCTGAATAAATGATGATTGGCCCACACCAAGAACTTTAAAAAGGCCTTATAAACGAATCAATTGGAGCTATACCATCACTTGGTGGGATTTCCATGAGATATTTTTAAGTGAGAAAGTATTAAATTAAATCATGTGAATTTCTTAATATTTGATCAGTTTTGACATACAAAAAGGCAATATATGATTCAGACTAATAATTATCCCCCAAATATGTATATTTGTGTGTATATATACAGGTATATGTGTGTATGTAAATATACTACTTATTATATGCATACTTACATTGGTGCAGAGTATCTGAATGTAGAGAAAAATACATGCTACACTGTTAACATACACAAATTAAACAAAAGGAACATAACATGATCCTAAAGCAGATCATTGTAACTCCGTGCTTGAACTGGGGATTTATGCCAAATGATGCTGGCTGCATTATATTGAAGCTCTCAACTCCCTTTATTTCAATAAATGTGTTGAAAAAGAGAACAAATTTTTCTACTGTAAATAGGAAAGCATTACATGCCACAAAATAAATAAAAATACTGAATCCAAGAAATTAAAAATTTAAATAAAACAATGAAAAGAAGAAATAATAACAGTCAATTTACAAAAGTACATATCTGAAAATAAGTTTCTCGATGCAAAGAATGGAATTGTTTATCAATTTAAAAGTAGGGAGAGATATTTGGATTGATGTCACTTACCAAAAAAAAAAAAAAAGATGGGCTTCTACATTAATGTTTCCATTTTTCAGATTTGATATGAGCCAGCACTGGAAATCCTAATTCACTTGCATGCATGGTATATAAGTACAAGATAACTGCATTTCTGATGGAGTTAGAAACTAACCAAAATTATGAGAAATTTTTGTTTAATAATTATTTCAATAGGACATCTAATACAATACCTAGAATTTGATCTTCAAAATGTGTCAAGTTGTTTGATTAAAGATCGGAGATACTGAAGAGAGGGCTCCTTATCTATTCATCTCTGCCACCAGATTCAGAAAATCCCTACGAAGACATTTTAGCAAGTCTTTCAAGTGTCTCTTCATAATCTTCAAAATATAGTACGAGAGAGTAGTTCAGATGAGTTAATCAGCATATCATCCAAACAAAAGGAACCCAACTCACCATTTTATTTTATTTTTATAGATAAAAGAACTTTTTTTTTAATTTAAAAAATTATTTATTTATTTTTGGCCACACTGCACGGCTTGTGGGATCTTAATTCCCCCACCAGGGATTGAGCCCAGGTCCATGGCAGTGAAAGTGCTGAGTCCCAACCACTGGACCACCAGGGAAATCCCCCAACTCACCATTTTAAAGAGGTCCACCCCACGGCTCCAGTTACACAACATTGCTATTCAATGATTTTGATCTTTCAAGTGGAAAACTGGTTTAAACCTTGCCTTGCAGGACTGCATTTAGATTGTTCAAAGGATAAATCTATCTGGAGCCAGTGCCAGTTAGGAACATGCTCTTACAAATGTGATCCAGAAAGATGAAGTCATTTTAGCATCTTGAAGAGATGCTGCTCTTCGGTGGTTTCATTCAGAACCAATGAGCTTCTGAATGAAACAGAACGTGTTTGAAATCATTGCCCATCTCTTCATGGATCTGAGAAAATGGGAGAATTCAGTGACCCTCTCTTATAGGACTGATAATCTGAACTTTGTTAGGTATTTATCTTAAACCTTCACGCCCAGGTTCTCCCTGTGCATAATTGGTAAATTTTTTTTTTATAATTGGTAAATTTTATTCAAATCACCACTACTGTTCACATTTCTATTACAATTTTCAGCCTTATCCTTTAGAAATACCATTTTCACCACTGATTCATGATAGTGTCAAAAGGAAATTAACATTATGATTAGTGACAGAGTGAGGCCCAATTCAATTTACAATTATATAAACTTCTACATATTTTCCTTCACAAATGATTGTCAACTTCCAGCAGAAGGAACTGTGCTAGCACTCAGAATCATCTATACTATACTATCTATGCTATCCATGCTTATGATGGTAAGTTTAGTTATAGTAGCCGACGCTGTTTGTGTCCTGTGCATACCCTTCAGACTTCCCAGTGTGCTTCAGCGATGCCAGCTGCCAGTATCTGCATCTCTGCGGCTGGGCAAGGAATTAACACTGACAACCCTCCCACTACACCCACCACCGGGGCTCAACCGATGACTCTTGCCGGTTGGTTTGACAATACCCAGTCTGCTCACCACTAGGTGGAATGATTCTGAGATTTGTAACTCAGTTTCCCAGAGTTTCAGTGTGATTAAGCTCCAGCCTCCTGCAGAGATAACTAGCTTAATAGTGTATCCTTTACTGGCTATCTTCTTTTCCCTGTCTCATTTCCCCCACCCCCTATTGGTATTTCCCAAATAAACTACTTGTGCCCAACCCTTTGTCAGGATGTGTTTCCGAGAGAACCCAAATCAGTCACTGAATGTGTGAACAATGATCCTGCAAGTCATGCAGTCCTTGTAAGGTGAGCGCCTTACCAGCCTACACTACCCTAATCCCAAGCAATAATATCCTTGAAATTCCATGTTTAATGTACCAATTATATTTCTTCTAATACACATTAAAAATAAATACATAGAAAATTCATCAAGCTATACATGTATAGTTTGTATACTTTCCTATATGTAAGATATACTTCAATTAAACAGTTAAAAAGATAAATATGTAGCAATTAAAATTGTCTTTCACATAGAGAACAGACTTGTGGTTGCCAAGGGGGAGGGCGGTGGGGGAGGGATGGACTGGGAGTTTGGGATTAGTAGATGCAAACTATAACATATAGAATTGAGGAACAACAAGGTCTTACTGTATAGCACAGGGAACTATATTCAATGTCCTGAGATAAACCATAATGGAAAAGAATAGAAAAAGGAATGTATATATGTGCATAACTGGGCCACTTCTCTGTGCAGCAGAAATGAACACAGCAGAGTTTAAATCAACTATACGTCAATTAAAAATAAAAATAAAAAATAAAATTGTCTGAAAGTCACGCCTGGTTCTGAGCTTCTGCTTCCAGTGAATTCATTCAGTTTATAAATCATCTTGCCACTCCACTTAAAAAAATCCAGAATTTTGCTGGAGTCGTTTCTCCTCAAAGGAACAACCTTCACTAACACATGAGAATTAACAGATGGCTACTCTTTCTTCTCTTGTCCTCTCTGGAACAATCCTCCGGGGTCCATTGGTTTCACTAGGGGGTGGGCACTCAGAGCTAATGCCCCTTCTCCATCCTGGGAGACAATGGGAGAGATTAAAGCCACCTTCTTCTTGCTTTCCTTAAACTCCCACAATATTGATAAACCAGACTGAACAGTCTTATGAAAACTTTTATGGGAGAGTCAGGGAAGTTCAGAATTACAATCATAATGAACTTGAACTCTCTTAGAAAGAAAGTACTTGACACTTTGGACTTCACAAGGACTGTAGTCACAACCCTCATCCCACAGGTGCTGTTTTCCTTGAGGCTCTCAGTCCATATCTCTCTTCCCAGGGAAAACTGTACCCCTTTCCAAAAGAAGGGTCCCATCCTCTGGCCTTTCCGCCTTCTTAGCCCTTGTTTTGTGGTCTTAAGTTCTAGTTAAAGGGAGCAGATGGAACACATGTATTTAGCTCCACTCCCTCACAAAATCTCATCATAACTGCAGAAAAAAGGGATTTGAAACCAAAAGCATAAATCCAGAAGACAAGAAATGGATGAATGATGATAGCTTTACGAGTTCTTACAAGGCTGAATCCTAAGTGAGCAGTGGGGAAAGCCAAGAAGCAACCTGATTTACATTACAGAATCCCCAAAAGCAAACAAACTGGTTGCCTGGGGGACTTCTGGAAATGGGGAGTGGAAGCAATGTTAAACATAGAATATTGGTTGCAAATCTGTTAGAAGCAGTTAGATTTCCAGCAGCTCTACAGTACTCCACAGTCAGGTGACTGTCCTTTATCTCTCCGTGGGAGACTGGAGGAGTAGTTTAAGGAGAAGATAAAACAGAGGGGTCTCTGGACTGAAGAACACCAGGCACAGTTGAGGGCAGGGTCCTATGCTGGAAATGGAGGAGGGAATGGGGCGAGGATACATGAAAATTTGCACACTGAACTTGAGACTCCCAATCTTCTTCCCAGAATGCTTCCACACAGGTCTATACTCCCTGGGTAGCAAATTTGAAAACACTTCTCCAGTGACTCCAATCGGCCTAAGAGAAAAAGATCTAAAGATACTGACATGGAAGGTTCTCCAGAGATATGGCCCAGGCAGACCACTACCCAGTTCATCATGGGCAGCTCTGGTCCCATGGCACCTAGGGTCTCACGATCTGGGATTCAATCCCCACCAAGGCCAGGTGGGGAAATAGTTACTTGCCAAAGAGGGCATAGCTTTGAAAACCCTAATTGCCTTCTTGGTGATTCTTTAATTGGGGCTTATAAGAGTGTCCAAACAGTATCCTGATCTGCTACTGATCTACTGAATCATGCGGACTGAGGGAAGAAGTACCTGTAGCCTGAACAAGAGGAACATTTGTCACTCTGGACTCCACTTGAAGTAGGCAGTTTTTCAGGTCACCTCCAAAATCCGTTGTGTCAACACACCCAACTATGGTATATTTGCTTTACAAATCCAAAGGGACTCACCAAGTGCAGTACTTCTTTTTTAATACAGAGGGGAGCAAGTTCAGCATCGTGTTCTTGCCTTTAAAAGGGTCAGCCCGGGGACTTCCCTGGTGGTCCAGTGGTTAAGACTCCACGCTCCCAATGCAGGGGCCACGAGTTTGATCACTGGTCACGGTGTGGCCAAAAAATAAAAGAATCAGCCCAACATGCCTCAAATAATTCACTGATGTGGCAGGACTCCTTGTAGATTAGATTACATGATAGATTGCCTATTACTTCCTGCTTAAAACAATAATAATCATTTATTATCTCTCACAGTTCCCATAAGTCAGAAATACAGTCAGGGCACAGTGCAGACAGCTTGTCTTTGTGCCGTTATGTTGGGAGCCTAACTGAAAGACTCAAAGGCAAAGAGCTGGTCGGTGCTTTGTGACCACCTAGAGGGGTGGGATAGGGAGGGTGGGAGGGAGGGAGACTCAAGAGGGAAGAGATATGGGAACATATGTATAACTGATGCACTTTGTTATAAAGCAGAAACTAACACACCATTGTAAAGCAATTATACTCCAATAAAGATGTTAAAAAAAAAAAAAAAGGCAAAGAGCTGGAATCATCTGAAGGTTATTTACTGCCACGTAGGCCTGGCCAGGGCTGTTGGCCAGAAACCCACATATGACTTCTCTATGTGGCCTGGGCTTTCTCAAAATCTGTTGCCTTTGTATGAAGGGCAAGAGTCCCAAGACAGAGAGAGAGAGAGCCAGGAAGAAGCCATATGTATTGCCCTTTTATAACCTAGCCTGAGAAGTCACACAGTGTCATATCTGCTGCATTCTATTGGTTGAGGCAGTTATCAAGGACTACTCATGTTCAAAGGGAGAGAAAATAGATCCCACCTTTCAATGGAAGAATGCCAGTGTGGGACGGGGTATATGTTGGTGGGAGCCATCTTGGAAAATACAATCTACTGTGGTGAGAGAGCCAAAGCCTCTACAGATTGAACTATTGCATAGATCTAAGAGGTGTCATATTCCTCAGATGGGGTGGTAAACTCACACTGCTGTTCTACCAAGGGAAAGCAAATTCCTTCTGATATTTTTGTTTATCAGGATAAAATCCCTCTCCAAAATTATAATGTTAATAGACATATATCATGTGTCAAACACTATCCTGATTAGATTCAATAAGGAAATAACTTCTGGAAAAGCACCTGTAATGAGTATCACCCAGTTTGGAGGTATTAACCTGAAGAAGTTAATGGTAATTTACTGTCTTTCTCCCAAACCCATCCATCTTTTGCACCAGCTAGACTGAAGTTAAATGGACATGTGGTTCTTAAATTCTTCCAGAGATATAATACTGCTACTGATTTATTATTTTGATAGGGAAGAGCTCCAGGAGCTTCCTCTTCTCCACTCTTCTCTCAACAGTCCTTACTTCACTGGTCAGCAAGCCAGTGTGGGAATTCTTTCAGTTGCTAAGGGCATCTTTTCCAACTAGACACTCAGAAATGGGGAAACTACTACAGGAGGGGTTTAAGGTTCCATCGGGCCTATGGTGAGACTGAATTAGTTCAAAACTCCATCATTACCTGATCTCTATATGCTTCCACTCTGACAAGTGGCCAACATTATGGGTACTCAGGACATAGTGATAGCTAACAGTTAGTGTCCAACTGTTGCCAAAGTGTTTGTGTAGTTTCCCTAGTGTATTGACCCAGGTAAAATGGTAATGGGTCCCTTTGGGGAAAGCCAGAAGTAAGATACACATTGTACACTTATGGGGCTTTTATAAGCCCCTCCTCAAGGACACCTGGCCTCTCCATTTTTCCATAGGCTCTAGGTCTTTGAACTAGCTCAGGTCTAGCAATAGAATACAGGGCTACATTTTTATCTTGATGACATCTGTCTCCAAACCTGGAGAAATTTTGGCTATGCAGATCAAGCAGGGCTTTAGTGAGCTGCTACTTATCTGGGTTCCTATCCTCAATTAATCACCTCCAAAGATCTTGGTATCCATTCTGATTACCATAAATTGCAGGTGGGCCACTGTTAAAGGCTACTATTGGAAACATCCCAACTCCACTGAAGATAGGGAGTACACTTTAGCATTCTTGGCCTCTAGAGAACACCTGCTAAGTCATGTTTTAAGGATTCTAGAACTTCTATAAGAAAGTATGTCTCAAGCCATTGGGTAAAGGGAATGCCTTCAGGGTTCTGCCAGGGACAGGTTGGGAAAAGGGATGACATATTTGGTAATTCATTCCAGAATTCCTTGAGTTTTGGAATCTTTTCTCTACATTATACAAAGGAATTTCTGTCTTCCCAGCTTTTAGGATTGGCCAATATAATGTTTATCTATTTTAAATATGCCCAGATGCTGCATCCAGGACATTAAATCTAAGATCTGTGGTACGTGCATGCATGCCAATACATACCACCTGACCCTAAATTAAATCTTGGTCTTCTTGATCGAACACTCAATATTTTCATATGGATTCCTCATATTTTTGCCAATGACTGTGTAAGTCCCTTCTTCCAGGTATTATTTGCTCCCTGATGTGATATGATGTACTCCAGATAAACTATGAGATATTCTTGTCAAAATATTTCATGTGAATCTAGACCTACTTTCTAGTTTCCAGGTAGATGAAAATTGTAGAACTTTCTACGAATTGGCTTCAAAAAGTCAATGTTGGGCTTCCCTGGTAGCGTGATGGTTGAGAGTCCGCCTGCTGACGCAGGGGACACGGGTTCGTGCCCCGGTCCGGGAGGATCCCACATGCCGTGGAGCGCTGGGCCCGTGAGCCATGGCCGCTGAGCCTGCACGTCCGGAGCCTGTGCTCCGCAACGGGAGAGGCCACAACAGTGAGAGGCCCGCATACCGCAAAAAAAAAAAAAAAAGTCAATGTCATGGGGAAAAAAGGTAGAGACATTGTTCCAAATGAAAAGAAATTGAATAGACATAATAACCAAATGCAATGCATAAACCTAAATTGGATCTGGGTTTTAAAAAAAAGGAACAGAAGACATTCTTGGGATAACTGGCAAAAATTAAAAATGGACAGAATTTTAGGTGGTATTATTGTTAATCTTCATTGGTATGAAAATGGTATGGTGGTTATATAGAAGAATATATCACTCTTAGAAGGTGCATGCTCAAATATTTAATGGTGAAGTATCACTATGTCTGCAACATACTTTCAAATGACACAGTGAAAAATGTTTTCAACATTAAGTTTGTGAGATTTCTCTATGTGGTTTTATATAACTCTGGTTTGGCAATTTCCATTGCTGTTTAGTATTCTATTACATAAATATACTACAATTTCTTTACCCATTTTTCTGCTGATGGACATCTGGATTGTCTCTGGTTTGGCGATATCATGAATAATGATGAACACTCTTATGCTCATGTACATGCATTTCTATTTGGTGTATACCTAGGAGCAGAATTACTGAATTATAGGTATATCTATGTAGCAACATTAGTAGATAATACTAAACCATTTTCCAAAGTAGTTGTATCAATTTATGCTCCTACCAGTTGTGTGTTCCCATTGCTCCACATATTTGCCAACACTTGGATGATCTTTTTTCATTTTAGCCATTCTGGTAGGTGTTTAGTGATGTCTCATTGTGGTTTTTATTTGTATTTCCCCAATTACTAATGAGATTGGGCATCTCTTCATATGTTTGGTAGTCATTTGGGTAGCCTCTTGAAGTGCCTAGCCAGGTCCACATTGTGTTTTTCCATTAGCTTGCCTGTCTTTTTCTCGTTTTGCAGTTCTTCATATATTCTGAATACAAGCCCTTTATCATGTGTTTCAAATATTTTCCCTTACTCTATGGTAAGCCTTTCTACTCTGTTAATGGAATCTTTTGATAAACAGTTCTTAAATTTAATCTAATCAAAGTATACAGATGGCAAACAAACATTTGAAAAGATATTCAACACTACATATTAGGTGACTGCAAATTAAAACAGCAGTGAGGTACTACTACACACCTATTAGAATGGCCTAAATCCAAAAACACTGACAACACCAAATGCTAGCAAGGATGTGGAGCAATAGGAACTCTCATTCATCACTGGTAGGAATGCAAAATGGTTCAGCCACTTTGGAAGACACTTGGCAATTTCTTACAAAACTAAATATACTCTTATCATATGATCATGCTCCTTGGTAATAACTCAAATGGATTGGAAATTTATGTCTACACAAAAACCTGCACACAGATATTTATAGCAACTTTATTTATAATTGCCAAAACTTGGAAGCAACCAAGATGTCCTTCAGTAAGTGAATAGATAAACTGTGGCACATTCAGGCTCTGAAATACTATTCAGCACTAAAAAGAAATGAGCTAACAAGCCATGAAAAGACAAAAATGCATATTACTAAGTAAAAGAAGTCAATCTGAAAAGGTTACAAACTGTATGATTCCAGCTCTATGACATTCTGGAAAAGGCAAAACTATGGAGACAGTAAAAAAAAAAAAATCATTAGTTTCCAGGAGTTATGTGAGAGCAAGGGATGGATATGCAGAGCACAGAGGGTTTTCAAGACAGTGAAACTATTCTGTATTATACTATAATGGTGAATACATGTCATTGTACTTTTGTCAAAACCCATAGAATATACAACACCAAAATGAACCATAATGTAAATTATGATAATGATCTGTTGGTGTAGGTTCATTGTTTGTAATAAATGTACAGCTCTGGTGCAGGATGTCAAAAGCGGAGGAGGCTAGGTGGGGGACAGGGGTATATGGGAACTCTCTGTACTTTCTGCTCAATTTCGTTGTGAACCTAAAACCACTCTAAAAAATATAGTCTATTAATTGTTTTAAATAGTTTTACCACAGGACTTTTGGGAGCCATTGCTATTTGTTTTTGTTTTGGTTTGGTTTGGTGCAGGCTGCACAGCTTGCAGGATCTCAGTTCCCCGACCACGGTAGACCCAAGACAACCAGGTGCAGTGAAAGCACCGAGTCCTAACCATTGGGCTGCCAGAGAATTCCTTTTTTTTTTTGGATATTATATTCTAGATCTGTCAGTACAAGAAGTGATACAACACGCAGTCTTTTCCAAACTTATTTTAGCATTTTTGTGTTACACCTTTTAGCACTCCATGTGCCTCATAAGCTGTTCGTGAAATGCTCCTCCAAGCAGCTCCAGTCTCCCCACCTCCACTGCCAAGGCTCTCATTCAGCTCTTGCCCTGCTCTGGTTCCCTAGACCTGGTCTTGTTCTCTCAAAACACACTGTTGTCAGCAATCCAAGAGCGAGCCGCCTGATACTCAGATCTGACCATGTCACTCCACTGTTTACAATGCTTTAGGCTAAACTCCTTCCTAGGGTGAAGGAAGCCCCCCGTGATCTGGCCCAAACCCACTTGCGTCTCACCTCTCACCACACCTTGACTCACATCAGATCTTAGAAACAGAACTGCTTGTGCTTCCTGGAATGTTCTGTGCTCTTGCAGGTTTCTGTCTCTTCCTTCACATGGTACTGTCTGGACGACTCTTCTCCTCACCCCCACCTCACCCACTGGTTAACTCCTCCCTGGCCCCCAGGACTCAGCTCAAATGCCTCTGACCTTAGGAAGGCTTCCCTGACCTTCCTAGCTCCCATAAAACATGTAAAAGAGATTCTAAGTCTGTTGCCCCATGATTCTGTAAGCTTCTTGAGAGCAGGGACTACGTCAGATTCATTTTCTTCTTATCTCTTCTTCCCAAATTCTAAAAGCTGATGGCCCCCAAGGCTCAGTCCTCTTCTCTTTATGCTCTCTCCTTAGGCGATTTCAACTGGTCTCATGGCTTTACATACCATCCACACCCTGATGACTCCCAAACCAATACCTCCACCAAACGATTTCCAACGCAGACGCCTACCTTTGCTCTCATTTTTTTCCAGATCTCCACACGACTGGCTCCTTATTCAGGTCTCAGTTCCAATGTAACCTCCTTCTGACTGTTCCATCCAAACGGTCCCATACCCACCATCTAAACTTGTCTTACCTTGTATTATTACTACCTGAAATTAAATAATTTATTTACTTGTTTGTCGTCCATCTCTCCTACCACTCTACCCCACGAGATCAAGGGGTTTTGATTCAGTGCTTCATTCCAGAGCCTAAGACAGTACTTGGCACATTGTAAGCACTTGTTAAATATCTGTTGAATGAATTAATACCTAACACATAATGGTACATAATATTTGCTAACATTTGAGTGCAAAGTGCCCTGTGTGCTAAATGCACCAGGGCACTTTGGTCCTCCAGCCACAAAGTCAGATTCATTTTACTTAAAGTATTACCATGAGTCCCATTTTACACTGAGACCCAGGGGCTGAGTAGCTTGCCCAGATCACAGAGTAAGAAGGGAAATGAACACTGGCAGTCTGATCCAGAGCTGACTTTCTTAGCCACTGTGCTATCCTCTCACTTACACCTGGAAGTATTCAAAAGGTGTGCTCCAAGGAAGGGTGGGTGTGGGCTGAGCTTTTTATTGGCTGGGGGGTTGGGGGGGAGTGCTTCTAGTTCTGATGTTCTGGGACTCCAGTAGGTACAGAAATCCAGAGTTCCCTCCCTCACAACTCTAGACACCCCTGGAGAAAGGCCCCCTTTCTGACTGCCTGGGCCTGGGCCTGGGCCTGGCCCCTGGGTATGTTCTGTCCAAAGTTTTTTGTTTTTTAATGGAAACACAGTTGACTCACAATGTTGTGCTAATCTCTGCTGTATAGCAAAGTGACTCAGTTATATACATATAACATTCTTTTTTTATATTCTTTTCCATTATGGTTTATCCCAGGAGATTGGATATAGTTCCCTGTGCAGTAGGACCTTGTTGCTTATCCATCCTAAATGTAATAGTTTTTAAATATAAGGAAAGTGAGGGAACTGCCCCTGGAAAGCAGAAAACCTGCGTGGAACTCACCCTCCTCCAAGAGGGACACAGTGAGAGCAAGCGAGCGGTCCTTCCCTGCAATATTTATTAAGGAATTTACACATACACAGGAGAAAGGCAACCAGGAGTTGTGGTTCCCAAAGACGAAATCTTTTAAGCAAAGTTTTCTTGTTTTAATTTTCAAGTGGGGTGAATGATGACTAAGAGGAAAGCTGTCCAGGCACTCTGCCTCATACACCTGGACAGGTGGGGACACAGAGCAGCCTGGACACACCGGCAGGAGAGAGCGACTGGCAGGGCGGAGAGGGGAAAGGAGGACAGGAGCTACCAATTAGATTGTACCTTTTTTTAACTAAAGAAAAACTGGCAACAGTTTTAGGCTGTTGATAAATTAACTCCTCTCTGTTGCAAACCTAAAACTAAAAAAACAAAACCAAAAATACCCAGAGCAGATGGGGAGGGAGTGGGAGGTGGAATACACACACACACACACACACACACACAAGCAGTACACATGTTAAGCTCTGCATTCCCACGGGAGGGGTTGGTCCTCCAGCCACAAAGTCAGATCCTACTGAAGGCAGTATGGAGGCAGGGAAATGGGTGTGTGTTTTTGTGGGGAACCTTCGTAGAGTCTTTGGTGTTAATAAAGGCTGGCCGAAGCAGCAAGTCCTGAAGCCTCAGATCCAGAAAGCAATTCAGGGCAAGGCAGAGTCATATTTTCACTCGTCCTTGTAGGAGGGCGTTTGCCTCATGCCAGGGCTAGGGCCAACCTGCTCTAAGACCCAAGGAATATTTAATTTGATTTCATTACTTTCTTCATTCCCATAAGTCAGGGGAGCATGCCTCTGTTTTCACCCCAAATTTAAACATATGGAAATAGCTTATCAGACCTTTCTGAGTCTGATAGGAGGTTTCACCTGGTGGGAAAGGTGCTCAAAGGTGTGCACATTGATCCTGCAGTCTAAGTGCCTTCTGCCAACAGTTGCTAAGGTGCTGGTGCCAGGAGAGGACCAGGGCTGAGGCTGGGGAGGGAGTCAGGAGAGCTAGGGGACAGGCACGACAGAAAACAACAGAGAGGTCCGCGTGTTTGGGACGTGGCTGGGCTGGGCAGAATGCCAAGTCCCAAGTGATGGATTGAGCAGTTTCTAAACCAAACAGAGAGAGGTAGGAAAGGGGATGGGGGTGGGGGAGCAGCTGGGGAAAGAGGAAACACGGGAGAGAGGTGGCTGAGGAGAGTGGTAGTCATCCAGGTGCGTTGTGTTTATTTCCACATCTGAGGGCTGAGAGTCTGATTTGCTGCCTGTCCGTTCCCACCGTTCATGGACTGTCCATAGCTCAGCATGCCATTGGCGCCACAGAAGTTCATCCCAGCCATCTGCTGGGTCATCTGAAAGGGAGAGAGGAGAGTCTCAGACCAGGCTGTGGGCCTGTGGCCAATTAGAGCAACAGGCAGGGAAGGAGTCCTTCCGCCTGCGGGGAGGGGAGAGTGAGACAAAGGGGAGCTCTGTCGTGGTACATAACTGCCCTGAACCCTCTCGGATCATTCCGAGGATACCAGACCACGAAGATGAAGGACTTTCCAGAAGGGAGATGTTGTCTGAGACTAGTGCTCAGTAAGGGGAAGGGGGAATCCTGGAGCGAGTCAACATAAAAGCGGCATGGGAGGTTAGTCTCTGTTTCTTTTCCAATCTCTCATCCTGAAAAGAAGGGGCCTGTTGTGAACTGGCCGTGGCCAACCCTGAGAGTATAAAGAGAAGCCTCCACGCTGGTGCTCCTGTCTTATCTCCAGCAGAGTCATTACTGACAGTGTCAGGGAAAGAGCTCCAGCAGAGAGAAGAAGAAGAAGAAAAGGAAACTGGACGATTCAGAATGAACAAAGGAAGGCAAAAAAAAAAAAAAAAGACCAACATGTCTTCAGGACTTCAGTGTATGAGAAGGGAAACTGCTGGGAGAAAAGAGTCCGTGGCATCAGGCCTGGGTGGGGTTGGGGCCTCTTTATGAATTCAATTGAAAGCCTGGGCTCTGGCAGTGAACAGAAGCAGCTATTTCTCAAAGAAAAATGCCTTAAATTTCCCAAGCCTGGTCCATTTTCTGTTTAAGTTCTTTTCCTTTAGGAGAAGGTATAACTATTTTTCTTCCGCCAGCTTTTAAAGAAAATTTCAAATTTACAGAAAGGCTGAAAGAATAGTACAATGAAACCCATATATCGCTCCTTAAATTCACCAATTGTTAACATTTTTGCCTTATTCTCTCTCTGATATATACATATGTGTCAGCTTTTTAAAATTTTTGATGGGCACTGAAAATTGCACATATCGTGACATTTCACCCCTTAATAAGTCAGGAGTCATCTCATAAGAAAGAAGACTTTCCTAGAACCACATTACAACTAATATGTCCAAGATGTTTAATATTAACACTATATTCTAATATACATTACGTTTCAATTTTACATCTCTTTAGTCTCCTTTAATCTAGAAGAGTTCCCCCGCCATTTTTCCCCGACACTGTTTTAAGAGTCCAGGTTGGTTATTTTACAGAAAATACTTCAATTTAGATTTATCTCATGTTTTCTTATGATTGGATCCAAGTTAAATATTTTGGGCAAAACTTCTATGTAAGTGATAATGTGTCCTTCTTAGTATAAGATACCAGGAAGCACATGAAATTAATGTGCCCCACTGTTGATAATTCTATGTTTGATCACTTATCTAAGGTTGTATCCATCATATGTTCTTTCACTGTACTTAATAAGTAATCTGAAGGGTATTTCTTTGAGAATGTGTGAATACCCTGTTCTTTCTACAATTATTAGTTGTCATTCTTCAGCAAAGAAGGCTTTCCCTCCTTCTATCCCACACCCACTTTTAAAAAATATCACTATGGACTCATGGATTTTTTTTCTTGTCTACAGAGTCTAAAAGTTTACTGGGATATGTTAGAGTTGACCATTCTGAGTCAATTTTTCCAGATACACAGTGGGTTCTTTCAATATTATATTCAAGTCTTTTATTTCTAAGAGATGGTTTTGTATTATAGTTTTAAATATATTAATTCTGTTCCACTATTTTGTCTTTTTCTTTGGGAGTCTCCAAATATATTTATGTTAGGTCTTCTTTGCCTAACTTCTGCATTACTTTCTCTCTGATTCTTATTACAGCTCTCTATATTTAGTTCTCTTCTCTGAGCTGTTTCATGCCTTTCCTCAATGCCAAATATATTTTCAGTTGAATCTTTTCTCCTTTGACTACCTTGTAATTCAGTCTATTTCTAAGATAATTGTGTCATTTTTCAATTTGTTTCCTGTGTTCAGTAAACTTTCACTTCACAACTTCCAGTTTTTTGTCCATTTTGCTTGTAAGTTTTTAAATTTCTGATTCAGGCTGCTTTGTCTTATCTGCAAGTGTTTGTTATAGGACATTTAATTCAGATTGGTGGATTGTGTAACAGTTTTCTTCTACTTCGTGACTGCTTTTGGGGAAGAATTTCCACTTCCTGAAATGTTTTGATTTTTCATTTTCTATTTTCTTCTCATAGTAGTTTTGTACGAATGTCATCTGCCACTTTCTGTTTAGTTTGTAGTGCTCTATTTTTTCGAATCAGCAATAATACAGACAGGTGAGAGGGTCTGGGGAGACTACTAGATTTGTTAGTACAAGAGCGCCCTCTTCTGTTAGTATAGTGAAATGATTATTTGATGGGAAGGAGAATGGTGGACCTTCTGATTTTGTGATTCTCTTTTCCACTTCTCATTTCTTACTTCCCCTTCGCCACCAGGTCTCCAAAGAGCACCCCCTCCTTCTAGGTCATCCCCATCTCTCCTAGACACAATGCTTTTCCAAAGCTACCACCCATAAACCTATATATTTCAAGTCCCTTGTTTTTGATTCTCCAAGTAACCAGAGTTCTACTCCACCACGTCTCAGACCTCTTCTCAGCATGTCTCTAATCACGACAGGGCCTTCTCTTTCTAGGGGGTGATTTTATCTATGCTCTGTCACCTCTAGCGCCCTGCTCCCTCTCCTCTTTTCACATGGTCTCTCTGTGATGCTGGCTCCGCTGGATTTCGGTGTTTATGTGCCTACTGTCATGTAATTTGAGGTTTGTAGTATTCTATTAGATGCGGTAGTCGTGAGTTATGGGTGCTTTTATCTGCACTCATTGTTTCTCTGTATAGGCTGTTTTGATGAATGTGTGGAGAGTTTTAGAATTAGGCAGTTACCCTTATTCTACAGGAACCCAAAATGCCTTAGAAAGTCTGAGGTTAGACAGATTTTCTGTTAAAAAAATAAATAAATGAAGCAAACCCGAGAATGTCTCTGGCAATATCTCATTTACACTGTAAGGATTCAAAGGGTAAGGGAGAGACACTAAGTGAGACAGGCTTGAGGGAGGCTCAGAACTCTTGTCCTGAGTGAAATGGAGCAGCTTACCTGAGTAAGGTTCCACTGCAGCTGCTGAGCTGGCTGAACCCCATACATAGTCTGGGGCACAGCTGCCATGCCTGCCATGTAGCCGGCCTGCTGGGTGGTCATCATTCCGTTTGGCACACCCATCATGGATGCCTGCATGCCACCCATATAGCCTGCAGGCATGGCCATGGGGGCAACCATACCAGAAGCTCCTGGCTGAGCTACCATGCCTACTGGTGGGGGCATCATGCTCCCCATTAGGCTGTTAGGAGGTGTGACCCCAGGGAAGCTGGGGTAGGCTGTGGGATATGCCATCTGAGCAGGAGCCATGAACATTGCTGCCAAGAAAACATACATACAGATCTGTTAAAGAGGAATGCGTACAAGGTGAGTCCAAACTCTCACTGGCTGCTCCTTTCCAGCTAGAATTCCTCAACTCAGAATGCTCTTTTACACAGCAAAACGGTTAGACAGAGCCCCTACAAGACTTGCTATGGCTTCCAGCGGGCTGCTGACACAGCCACTTCCCCTTTAGGGTCCAGATCCGGACCCTGAGTCAGACTTCACAGAGCTGTGATGCCAGACACCACAGAAGTATGGCTCTGAGTTACGTTAATCTCTATCTCCTGATACTTGGTAGCTTCACAAGGAATGTCATGTTCAGGTTTGTTTGGAGTGTGATGTCCTGGCCCCCAGAGCAACTGCCCCTGTCACAACAAATGATTCCTGCATGTAAGGCCTCACGTCTCTGTCCGGCACATTGCCATGACCCCCATAAACTCTACCTTGGGCAGGCATCTGAGGCGTCTGGGATCCATACAGTGAAAGGATGGAGTCTTTAGAGAGCTGCTTCTTGCCTGTTTCTTCTGATTTGCTCCCTGGCTCTGGAAACAGGTTTAGGTTTTCGGGAACAGAGCCGGCACTCCCCGCGGTTGGCATGGAACCTACAACCTTAGGGCAAAGAGGGAGGGGGGTGGGGATTGGAATGGTCCTCATGGGGGGTCTCTGTAAGGACTTCCCGCATCTCTCTGCCGCTTCTAACATTTGCAAAAGAATTTGTGGCTCGAGTTAATAGCTTCCTGACACTTTTACCATACAAATATCTGGAAACACCTGATAGTTAAGCTCTGGTATAATTCTTTGTTCTTTAGCAAAACAATGTGATTTGGTGGAAAACTAACACATAAACAAATAAAAATGACCTACAACCGATGCATCCAGAGAGAACTGAATTAAGATCCCAGTGCCACCACTTACTAGTTGTGCAACGAGAAGCTAGTCACATTAACTTTTCTGAACTAACATTTCCTCATCTATAAAAGATCCATTTTACAGGGTTGTGGTGAGTATTGTAGTCTTTTTTTTTTGCGGTATGCAGGCCCCTCACTGCTGTGTCCTCTCCCGTTGCGGAGCACAGGCTGCAGACACGCAGGCTCAGCGGCCATGGCTCACGGGCCCAGCCGCTCCGCGACATGTGGGATCTTCCCGGACCGGGTCACGAACCCGTGTCCCCTGCATCGGCAGGCGGACTCTCAACCACTGCGCCACCAGGGAAGCCCTGTGGTGAGTATCTTAAATCATAAATGAAATATACAAAATGAGATACAAAATCACCTAGCACTGAGCCTGTTGTACACAGCAGGTATTCCACAAACGGTAGCCATTAAAGGTTTCAAGTCTTTCCTACTTACAAACTCTCTGGCAATAACTCAGGCTGAGGAGCTGACCTACAGGATCAGCCTTTACAATCTGACACACCTTCAACAGAAGTCCACTCAAAGGGCCCACTCTTTTTGGGCAGGAGACAACATGGAATGAATAGTAACCTTAGGCTGTACCAGAGATGATAGCGTTAAGGGAAGAATCAAGAAAACCAAAGTCCAATTCCACCAAGGAAGCATGACTTGGTTCCATGATTAAGTTATCAGAATCACCCTTTCCAGAATGCTCTTTAATCCTGAGGCACCCACAAGACTCACCTTTCTGGAAACTGAAGAAGAGGGAGACGGAACAGAGGCCAAAAGATCTAAATCCTTCTCTAGGGTATTACTGGTCTTACTATTTGCAATGGTGCAGGACACAGGAGCATCTGGAAAGACAGATCAAAGTTAAAACGTAGCACTGCTCATTAAGCCCATTCCTTCCTTCTATTCTAGACACAAAGCAGCGAAGGCCCACATGCTCCATCATGGACCCAGAAATCTATGCTCTGGAACCACCCAGCTTGGATGGGGCATCTCACAAGAGGCCTCACCCCACATTCCCCAGAACAGTCTGGAGAAGCCTGTAGCCCAGCTTTCAGGCAAAGGACAGCAGAAACCCAGGCTTGAAGGCTACGTTAGCACCACCACAAGGGGGCTGGCTGGCTCCTTTCGGGCTATTTGAGGAGCAAAGCTGTGTAGGACTCATTTTCAGAGAGAAATGAAAAGTACAGACATTAGAAGCCGAAGTAGCCAATAACCTAAATAAGCAGGAATGGACTGAAACAAAGTATAGCCATCAGTACTGTGAAAGGTAAGAATAGGCTCTTATTTCTGAAGGGGGTAGAACCACTAGCTCAGGGTTTCAAAAGTTTGGAGGAAAATCATGATCACAAGGTAATGGGCCGTCTCAGAAACAGGATGCACCTGGAAAATGAGAGGGATGGGGGCAGGGCTCACAGGTGCTGGTTTAGTGAAACTTGCTAACGTTTAATGAATGCTTAGTTTGTGCTGGGCAAGGAGCTAAGAGTTTTAGAGGCATTATCTCATTTAACCCTTCCAACATCGTCTTTGAAGTAGACTCATATCATCCTCACTACATAGGTTAGGAAAGTAATGTTTAGAGGTTGAGTAAGCTACCCAAGGTCACATAGATAGTAAGTGGCAGAGTTGGGACTTTGGCTTCAAAGGCCATGCTCCACCACTACTGTACTTAAGCACTACTCTATCACTGTACATTTTTCACAGTACAGTGAAAAATGAAACACCTCTTAGAACAACTGCTCAGATGTAAAACAACAGGAAGAACACGAGGGAACAATCTTAGTGATGAAGCCACCAACCGAAGAGTCCCATCTCTACCTATCTTCCCAGGATCACAGAGAATTCATCAAAATTTGTATGATTACGGGAGTGGAAAAGTCTAACTCTTACCAAGGCCCAACAAATCCATGACAGGTGCTGTGGATTTCGGGGAACATTTCCGAGGTAGCTGTAGATCTTCTTTTTTCTGTGGCTAAGGTGAAAATACGTTACAGAAAAAAATAAGCAGGTGTTTTTGAACCTTCTATTCTCCTCTCTACTGTAAAGCCACAGGGATTCTTGTGGCATGGCTGCTGTTATTCAAAGAGAGTTACCAAAGAAACACAACTCAGGAAGTATCGTGTGAAAAAATCAAGTCAGGAGGCACAGTGCAGAAATCAAAGCTAAAGTGAAAAACAAAGCTGTCATCTGTGCTTATTTGGCTTTCTGAAGAGACAGATCTTTCTGAAACCAAGACAACCACAGATCAGGGTATCCAACAGGAGCAGCAGTTTCTGGTTCCAGGAAAAGCCAAGAATAAAGGCAGGTGTCCGATGGTACAAGAGCCAGCACATCTCCCAGTGATTAGAAAACCTTTAATACTGAAAAGAAGCTCAGTTAAAGGTTACCTAATTCACTCTGCCAGTATCACTAAGGAATGCGTTCTACAGACAGCGCAACTCAGAATGACGATAAAAGACTCCTCCTTAAGCAAACAGGAAAAAGTCCTCTTTCCCAAGAATCTAAACTCCTATAGTGGAGCATCTACTACCACTGCCACAATATGTCCTGTGGGAAAAGAAAGGTGTCTACTTCCATATGACAGAGAAAGAATACAAGAAGGGATGGTTTAAAATGGATGAGGATAGCCTGGCTTCTGGACTGTCCTTAACCACAACAGGAAAACGAGGTAAAGAAGGTCTAAGGAGAGAAGGACTAATGTAGCCTCTGCTCAGAAGGTGTCACAGAGCCTTGGCATTCTGCCATGAAACGTGCCTCTTGCTCAGATGGGACAGATGCATTTCCTAAGCTCCCATCTGGACCCCAAAAGAAGTGTTACAGAGCAGATCAGGCAGCAACAAGGCAATGAGAAAGCAGCAGAAGTGTCAGCGGGTGATCTAACCCAAACGTGGCCCCCCTTTAGCCCCAGGTGCAACGGTGCGATATGCTATCAACACCACCCCACCTGTCCCCTCCACATGTGAACACGCCATGTGAACAAGGCCGTCCACACAGTGCACATACTTCCCCACTTACCATTTTAACTTTCTCAAAAACAACAGGTTCCATTTTTTTCTCCGGAGCTGGTTCGCTCCCTCTTTTCCACTTGTCATCTTTTTCTTTCTAGGATGATTTAACAAAACAAGACAAAGAACAGGCCCCATGGTGACTAACAGTTCAACAAATTATAACCTCAAATGGCCCAAAAGGACACAAATATCCCTACTGAATCCGATGTAGGAGTCTGACAAACTCGGGGTTTCTTGGTGTGAGGCATGAGCGTTGGCCTCTTCCACCCTGGCCTCAAGACTGCAAGAGGCATCTTTCAAATTTCTTAAGCACCTCCCTCCTTGTTCTGTCTAACACACTTATGACCGCTAGTGTGCAGATGGGGTTATCTACAGGGGTTAAACCATTTCACCAGTTTTGCTGCCCCTTTTTGACCCTAGTTTAACTTGCTCAACTTGGCACAGGGGTGAAAACTGTTCATCTTACTCGGCATACAGCCTTTGTGATTTTCTAACTTCCATCAAAAGTTCTCTCCCTCTTCATCTCCTTTTTTAAAAATAAGAAAATAAACCAAGCTTAAGGATTAGAAAAACAAAAATCAAGAAAATAAGGCAAAAATGAGTAAAAGGATTCAAGTATCCCTTTCAGGGTGTCCTGAATGCATCATCTGTATAAAACCAAAAAGCACATCAAAACCAGAATATTAGAAAGCCTTTCTCAGTTTTTGTTACTTTCAGAGGCAGTTTCATAATACTGTCACAGATTATACCGTTACTGGTCACATTTTTATCATCAAATCTCAATGCATAACAGAGCCACAAAGTAAACAAGAACACAGGCATATAAAAGGAAGTAGAGGCGGCGGAGGCGGGGCTCGCGTCGGGCGAGCAGCAGGCAGTGGTCGAGGAGGCGAAGCGGCGGGCGGTAGCCCGACAAATAGCGCCCGCGCTGCGGCCCACGGGACCGCGCCGCGACCTCCCGAGCCGGCCCCGAGGAGCGCCCGCCGCCGCCGCCGCCGCCGCGCGCGGACCAAGGTTATGAGCGTGATTGCTGATGAAACTGGATTGGAATAATTTTCATGACCTTTGTATATTTATATATATTTTAAAATTTTGCGTTTGACTTAAAGTGCCGTGAGAAAATCTGCGTATTGCAAGGTGGTCCTAGCCACCTCCTTGATTTGGGTACTCTTGGATATGTTCCTGCTGTTTCACTTCAGTGAATGCAACAACTGTGATGAAAAAATAAAGAGAGGACTTCCTGCTGGGGATGTTCTAGAGCCAGTACAAAAGCCTCATGAAAGTCCTGGAGAAATGGGGAAACCAGTCGTCATTCCTACTAAAGAGGATCAAGAAAAGATGAAAGACATGTTTAAAATCAATCAGTTCAATTTAACGGCAAGTGAGATGACTGCACTCAACAGATCTTTACCAGATGTTAGGTTAGAAGGGTGTAAAACAAAGGTGTATCCAGATAATATTCCTGGATACAAGGAATATTATCACAACAAGTGTGGTGATTGTTTCCCACGATGAGGCTTGGAGCACACTTCTGCGAAGTGTGCATAGTGTCATTAATCGCTCACCAAGACACATGCGAGAAAAAATTGTTCTAGTAGATGAGGCCAGTGAAAGAGACTTTTTGAAAAGACCTCTAGAGAGGTGAAAAAATTAAATTACCAGTTCATGTCATTCGAATGAAGCAATGCTCTGGATTGATCAGAGCTAGGTTAAAAGGAGCTGCAGTGTCTAAAGGCCAAGTGTCTAAAGGCCAAGTGATCACCTTTTAAGATGCTCACTGTGAGTGTACAGTGGGATGGCTGGAGCCTCTCTTAGCCAGGATCAAACATGACAGGAAGACAGTGGACTATCCTATCATTGATGTGATCAGTGATGATAATTTTGAATACAAGGCAGGTTCTGACATGACCTATGGTGGATTCAACTGGAAGCTTAATTTTCGCTGGTATCCTGTTCCCCAAAGAGAAATGGACAGAAGGAAAGGGGATGGAATTCTTCCCGTGAGAACACCTACAATGGCAGGAGGCCTTTTTTCAATAGAGATTACTTTCAGGAAATTGGAACATATGATGCTGGAATGGATATTTGGGGAGGAGAAAACCTAGAAATTTCCTTTAGGATTTGGCAGTGTGGAGGAACTTTGGAGATTGTTACTTGCTCACATGTTGGACATGTGTTTCAGAAAGCTACACCCTACACGTTTCCAGGAGGCACAGGGCAGATTATCAATAAAAACAACAGATGACTTGCAGAAGTGTGTATGGATGAATTCAAGCATTTCTTCTGTATAATTTATCCAGGTGTTACAAAGGTAGATTATGGAGATATATCACCAAGACTTGGTCTAAGACGCAAACTCCAATGCAGACCTTTCTTTTGGTACCTAGAGAATATTTATGCAGATTCTCAGATTCCACATCACTATTTCTCTTTGGGAGAGATACGAAATGTGGAAACAAATCAGTGTCTGTATAACATGGCTAGAAAAGAGAATGAAAAAGTTGGAATTTTTAACTGTCATGGTATGGGAGGTAATCCGGTTTTCTCTTACACTGCCAACAAAGAAATTAGAACCGATGACCTTTGTCTGCAAACTTACTGGCCCAGTCACAATGCTCAAACGCTACCACCTAAAAGGCAACCAACTTTGGGAGTATGACCCGGCGAAATTAACCCTGCAGCCTGTGAACAGTAATCAGTGCCTAGATAAAGCCACAGAAGAGGATAGCCAGGTGCCCTGCATTAGAGACTGCAGTGGAAGCCAGTCCTAGCAGTGGCTTCTTCGAAATGTCTCCCTTCCAGAATTTTGAGACCAAATTTACAAAGAAAGAAGAAAATAAGGATTGACGGGGCTACCTCAGCATCCATTTCTGCCACATTCTTAAGTAGCAAAAAAGGAAAAGTGCTTTCCTCCTGTAGGATGTAGGGTTTATCAGCCGTTAAAACTTAGACTGTTCTCGCTTTCACTAGCTGTGAACCGGCCCTCCTGTCCAAGGATATGAAACTACGTAGTAGCAAGACTGTGCACACTGATGTTTACAAGATCGGAAGAGTCTTCCATCAAGAATCATTGTAAAGCATATTCAGACTGAAACAATCTACGAAATGTGATTTCCAGAGAGCTGTACCTTTTATGGTTTGCTTGCACACCAGTAATTTCTGCTGAATATGCTGTTATAATGAAGAGACGTCCAAGATTTTTTTTCTGATCAGAACTGGTAGCTAGTGTTATTAAATATTGATATAAAAAAATGAAAAAGAACTGGAACCAGATTCAGAATCATGAAAACATTTTTATAACAATTAAGAAAACTATATTAAACAGGGTCTAAAGGACATTAAAATAGAACTATGAGAAGTACAAGTTGTTACAGTATAGTATCAAATTTCTATATAGATTTTATACCTCAGTGGGGAAAAATAACTGATTCTGATGACATTCATTCTGTTTTCATCTGTGATAGTCATGGATGCTTTTCTTTTCCCTTGGGGTGCTGAAATTGAGCTGGAAAAGTGGCTCTTTGAACATGGTTTTAATGCTTTCTACAGTTTTTTAAATTTAGTTTGTGGGCTGTTGGAATTGTAATTTTTAATTGCCTTCAAAATATGGAGATTTAAAATAATGTCTGGTCTCACTGAACAAGTTTGATATCTCAGTTGCTCTTGGGTCAGCTGGCTTATAGACTTTCTCTCATACACACCAATTTCTTATTAGATTTTCAACTTCCTAACTTGATTCAACTGATATGCTTAATACCCAAGATTCATACTACTGTACTACAGATTTGTTTTCGCAGCAATAAATCTTCTGTTCTTTGTTTACGATTCCACTCAACAAAAGGCCTGTAGAAGTGACTTATTATTTGGGTATTTGGAGATGATACATTTGATGGTTTTTTGGAAAACTTTTTTCACTCCATACTCAGATGTGCTTCATTGTCAAGTGCATATTTACATCAGGTTCTTGAATTGTAATGTTGATCTGCTGCTTTTTTAAAAAATAAAATTTGACTAAAAACAAAAGGAAGTATAGCATACACATGAAAAATGGTCAGCCCTGCTAATGATCGAAAAGTGAAATTTAAAATTAATTTTGGGGGGAATTCCCTGGAGGTCCAGTGGTGAGAACTCTGCGCTTACATTGCTGAGGGCCCATGTTCAATCCCTGGTTGGGGAGCTAAGATCCCTCAAGCTGCAAGGCATAGCCAAAAAAAAAAAAAAAAAAGCACTTTTTGAGGGAGAAAAATCTTAATAATAATATCTAATATTGGTAGGGATTGAGTAAAACTACCACTCTTACCCAATGCTGAGAAGACAGTATAAAATAGCACAACTTCTAGAAAGTATATTGGCAAAAGTACAAAGAGACAAATGCTGAAACCCTTTACCCTAGATAATACGATATTTTGTAATGTATCTTAAGAAAATAATCCAAAACATGGAAAAGGTTATATACACCAAGAACTTCATCCCAGAATTTTATATGCTGAAGAAAAACTTAACCTTTATGCCACAGGGGAGAATAGTAAAATAAACTGTGATCTAGTTACTCACTGAATAAGATTCAACAATTACAAGTTGTGAAAACTAACAAGTAACGTTACAAAAAAAAGATCTGTTAAGTCGAGTGAAAGCAGGAGACATTCTATGTAACTGTACTATAATTACGCCTCCAAAAAGTAGGAGAAAATGGGGGAACACACCAAAATGATAATCATCAGTAAAGATAAGAGTAGGCATGGATTTTCCACTTTAACTTTCATATTATCTATAAAGTGGTATTATAATCATGAAGAACACATGCAGCTATGTCTGTTTCATGCATAGTGTAATGCTTTAATACAGAACACTTTATTTCTTGAAGTTAAAAATGTCCTATCTGTCCATTTAAAAAGAATACTCTTTAATTAACAAAGCCAGTTTCTTTTAGATTTGATAATAAATGCCTTCACTTAGCAAATATTAATTCTTGGCATATAAATCTTTGCAAGAGTATTTTTTAAAAATCTAAGTACATCAAATAAAAAAGTTTGAAATAGCTCTTTGGACTTCCCTGGTGGCGCAGTGGTTGAGAGTCCGCCTGCCGATGCAGGGGACACGGGTTTGTGCCCCGGTCGGGGAAGATCCCACGTGCCGCGGAGCGGCTGGGCCCGTGAGCCGTGGCCGCTGAGCCTGCGCGTCCGGAGCCTGTGCTCCACAACGGCAGAGGCCACAACAGTGAGAGGCCCGCGTACAGCAAAAAAAAAAAAAAAAAAAAAAGAAATAGCTCTTTGGCACATAGGAAATATTTCCTTCCTAAATGGAAACAGTCAGTGAGTAAAACAGGCTGCTTTCATGGGTACGGCACATGTGTTGTAATTACGAACGAACACTATCTATCTCCATATAGCTTCTCTTTCCTCTTCTCCCACCTTCTGAATTACCTCAGATACCTTTTTCTGACCTTGTCTGATTTCATATGGTCTGGTACAATGAATAGAGCTAAGGAAAGAGACCACAGTTTTCTACAAGTGAAAGGAAAACGTTTGTGCTTTGGTTTCAAACCCTTTTTGATGATGCCATCCAAGCCGTAGCTGTGCACTGGGTTAATTCTTTCTTGGGACAGTTACAATAACTTCCAGGTCCCTTTTCTGGATGACTGTGAGGTAAGAGTCCTTCATACTAAGTTGAGAAGGAATTATCTTTACCTAACTACACGTATTACCCTGCACTTGCCTACATTGAAATTCACCTCCCAGTTAGTGTCCCTTTTCACACAAGCTCAAAAGATCAGTCTGGAGCTGATTCCAATTAGCTTGACTTTAAATTGCCTGGAAGGGCTTACAGCCCTGTGTAAACTTAATGATTTCACTGGCTAGTACATCTTCCATTAAAATAAATAACAGATAGAAGATAGAGGATAGCTAGATAGGTCCTTGGCTAGAACTGGAGAATCCCATATTCTCCATACTTCCTTGGGTAGAGAAACAGTTAATTATTCCAAGGCAAATTTACTATAGAGTCTTGTCAAAGGCTTTTTGAAGGTCTAAATAGTCATATTGATTGGTTCCACTCTAGTTGTCATTAGTCAGGCATATTTTCTTCTTCCAGAAACCGTGTTGTACTTCCTCCCGTATGTTATACTTGTCCAGTTATCATACACTGTATTTCAGATTCTAACTACACGCCTAGGATGAAAAGTGTACTTGGCGACTGGGAGTCTCCTAAAACCCCCTCTCAAGAACAAGGGTCCCATTGGCAGTCTGTCGACACACTGGAAATAATATGCTGGTCAAACTGAAGGAAACTCTGGTGCTTTAATTACACCTAATTTTGTTGACTGCATTTACAGCAAAAAAATGCACGCGCACACACACACACACACACACACGTGTATACACATACGCACACATATTATTCTGTTTGATCTAGCATGCCCAACATGTCCATTTGAAGAATTTGGAACTGGGAATCACTAACACCTAAATCCAAATCACGGTAAAGAATTCACCGATGGTTGGTCCATCCCTGCGGCAAAAGTTTGCTCCATGATACTTCATGGTCTTGATTCTATAGCTGGCTTTTTTTTTTCCTTTATGGACTTAGAGTATTTTGGTAGCTGTTCTTCAAATTCCCACCTGGGCTGATTAATAAGCAAATTACTTATTATGAACAAAACTTGAAAGATTTACAACCAACCCTAAAGGCATTGATGTCCAGACTTCGGTCCATGTATTTCTTCTTCTCATATTTATCTCGAATAAATCCCTCGACAGCTCTGCAAAAAGCTTATTAAGGATAAATCAAACAAATCTTTCTCATGGAATGACTATAAAAGGTCAATTTGTATCTCATGGAACATTGTTCTCCTCTCTCCCTCCTGCCTGGTTTCCCCATATGGCTCCCGTCTCTTCACGTGGGGTTTCCCTGACCAAAACCTTTAAATGCCTCCTTTGTGGTTACTGCAGGGAATCACCATTTCCTAGGATTTTCCTTCAGAGTAATGATAGCAGAAAATGGGATCAATCCTCATTTTGACATCAGTGGAGCCTGTGGCTGTTCTAGAATACAGGTAAAGCAGTCATTTATCTATTTTAAAGCCCTTAAGTCAACAAGTCTTAAACAAAGGCACCCGAGTGCCCCTTATAACCTCTTGTGCCCCACTGCCAGATTCTGATCAGTGGATCCTCTGCAGGGCCCCAAATCTGCATTTAACAGGTTCCACCTGCACCCACCAAAAGCAAACTCTAACAAGATGGTCTACAAACCACATTTTGAGAAGCACTGCGTTCAGGGGGTTTGGTTTTGTGAGCTGGGTGCTATCTCCTTTTGAGGGGATGGGGGAAGAAAGTCATGGATTAACTGGTCAACAACAGTTAATTCTTTGAGCTAGGACATAAAAAGGTGTTAAAAATGAATGGTAGTTTTGCTAACTCAACATAGCACAATAAATATTCTTTTTATCAAACAATGGTTTCAGAGATCCAAAAATTATTGGAGATGTCACTTTATGGAAGAATTCACAGTGAACCACTGCAGTCTTAATTCCTGAACAAGTCTTCCCCATGTGACACCACCATTCTGACATTAGAAAGTATATGTGGACTTCCTGTGTGTCTTGGTTGCTGGAGAGAGGAAAAGCCAGACTTCGACTAATCCACATATAAATATGGCCCAGTCAGATCATGGGTTCTGAGTCTTGTGTGACTCTCCCAAAACACCAAAAAAAACCACTCAGCCTTCTGAGTTGCTCCAGAAAAGATACGGGTCTATTTGAGGTCGCCGAAAGGTCTCAGGCAGGTAGGCTTCATAAAGTCGGTTTGCCTTTCCATTCCCCATCTCTTGCATGCACTGCAATAAAAAAGATGTGGAAACAAGGAATGTCACATCAGGAAAGAACTGAAAAACTTCTCACCCAATTGTACCATTTTACAATTGAAGAACCAACCTAGGGAATGGGAGAACCGAGATTTAAACCTGTCTTCTGGTTTCCAATCCATGATTCTCTCTGCTCTACTCCCAACCATTTACTTTCACAGCTGTCTTTCCTGCCACCCCTCCTCCTTTTATTGAAAGATTTGTCTGACAGGATACATTTAATTCAATAATAATTCAAGATCCCATTTGAAAGTCCAAGACATAGCTGCCAATCAAAATGTCTACTTGGCAGGCAATAATCAGTGCCTAATCAGGCAGGCAATAATCAGGAACAACTACAATTCTGAGTTTATAGCAGTAATTAACCTATTCCGTTGTAGTACCAATAAATGTGCTTCTCATTAGGCTTTTGAAAGACTCCTTAACACTTGTGAGAGAGAAATTCCAAGATTTTAAAAAATCTTCAAATTCCCAAATACCTCCATGGCATGTAATTTCCTTCATAAGATACAGTAAAGTGTAACTGGAAAATATAACTAACCTTTTAGTCCTTTAGTGAATCCATAAAAATAATCTAAAGTAACTTCTAAAGCCATTTTCTGTTAGGAATAACCTCTTATTTCTAACACCAACTTTAGCAACTCGTTTTGTTTGGAGCTTCTTTCCCCCCAAACAAAGGAAAAAATATTTTTTTAAAAAATTACTTTAACAAGTTTCAATGCAGGAAGAGAATATAGAACAATGAAGCCACATGGAGGTGCAGCTCTTGGGCCAGGCTGGACTCACTAACTTAAGTATCTCATGCCCAGCCCACCAACCTGACAGCAAGCAAGATTCATATATGCATTTCTGCAATAAAACACTATTATAAGTCTATGTGTTGGAGGGTTTTCTTCTTTTAAGTGAGTATCTAAAACTATAAATGTTAGATCTGCAAATGCCAAGGCCCTTAGAAAATAATCCAAAGATCCCCCTTTATACCTTCACGGATCCATGGGGTCCTAGTCCATAGACTATTAGTGCTTTGAAGGAAGCAAAATATAAGTAGAATAACTTGTGTCTTAAATACAAAGATTAAAAATGTTAAATGTGACATAAGTGTTTAACAACTAAACTTTCCTTTACCTTCACCTTTATGCCCAGTTTGACTGAAATTCATCCGGAACTACTTTTACATGGAAATATGGGAGCAGTTGACTCACTCTTGGGCTGTGTGAATACCTGGATCTGTTCCTGAGTCCACTGGTCGAGGTTAACGGATTTTACCCTGGATATGTGCACCCCGAGATTCCTGTGGATCCCAGCACATCGAATGCAGATGAACACACCAATGTTCCAGGAGGCCCATCGTGGTCCTGTGACGGTCAGAAACAGGCCAATAAAGTACCAATTAAAACAACATTCAAGACCCAAAGTGGAATATTTAGGTTATCAGACAACATTTCTGCTAGAACGTAAGTGAGAGAACTGTTACCACAATCATCTTTAAAAAACTTTTTTTTAGATTTTATTTTTATTTTTTTGGCTGTGCTGTGCAGCTTGCAGGATCTTAGTTCCCCAACCAGGGATTGAACCTAGGCCCTGGCAGTGAAAGTGCTGAGTCCTAACCACTGGACTGCCAGGGAATTCCCATAATCACCTTTCTTTAAAAAATTGGTTTTGTTCATTCCTCCAAGAATCAGCTTTCTTTAAGTTTAAGTTTTCTTTAAGTGTACAACACAGTGGTTTTTAGTATTCTCAGACAGTTGTACACCATCACCACTATCTAATTCTGGTGATGGTGTACACCCCAAAAAGAAATCTCAACCCCATTAGCAAGCAGTCCCCATTTCCTCCCAACTTCCCCCCACCCCAGCCCCAGGCAACCACAAATCTACTTTCTGTCTCTGTAGATTTGCCAATTCTGGACATTTTATATAAATGGGATTATATAATGTGTGGGCATTTGAATATGGAGCAGCTTTTTACAGTATCTGATGAGTGTTGAAATGCAAATATTATAATACTGTTACTCATGGTTTTTAAAAATCCCAGGAGAACAATGGGAAGTCATGTCACATTCTATTTAGTATCTTACACGAACAGCCCTCCCTCAAGAAACATTTCAATGGTAGTGAGACCTGGATTCAGTTTTCCTACCAGGAAAAAAGATACAGACATGCCATGCCAGCTCAAGGCTCAGCCTGAAATTTAAAACTTTGTTTATCTTCCCCTCCCAACCAGGCCTATAAAATATGCATCCAGATTCACTTAATAGGATCCTCTCCCCTCGGGCTGATGTCCCTACTTTACCCAACTACAGAATTATTTAGATTCACGATTGTCAAATAATACAGATACTTATAGCAATAAAAAAGAAATCTCAGATACGTATTTCAGTAAAATTCTGTTACACAATCTCCCATCCCCTGCCAACTTTGCTCACCCTAATAATCACACTCTGGGAAATTTCCAATCTCTTCTTCATAACTTTTATACAGGATAAAACTGACTTACTTTTATATGACACCTGCCAAACACCTGCTGAAAAATCACTAATATCTCCTCTGCCATCATTCCACTAAGCAGAAATTTACCACATAAAAGAAGCATGATGTCAGAGTTAGAGGTTTTGATAAAGAGGTGAAAAGACACTAATTGATTTTCTACAGAAATAAAGAGGACCTGCATTTGGAGCAACAAAGGACATGAGGTTTCACTTCTGCTGGACACAGATAATAGTTTGGTTGGTCTAAGGGTTTTGGCAGCAGTTTTAATAAGGGAATGCTAAAATCATATGGCAGAAAATTATTCTTAGAAATTTGAATCTGCAATTATTATAAGTAAGAATGTAATTTTTGGACAAAGATATTACTGATACTATGGCAAAAACTACAAATACAGAAGGCTCAGATCCTCCTTATAACCACCAGGTGGTGTTCTCTGCCTCAAATTTTATCCCAATACCCTCTTACTGCTCTAATCTTGCTAGGCTCAGATTTATCTTCTAAAAAGACCTTCAGTCCCTTCAAATCCCCAGATTTGCACAGTAGATCTGCTATGTAGCCAATAAACACACAAATGATCCACACACTTCTTTCAGTGGGAGTTAACATAAACACAAAACAGAAAACCTAAATAGATGTGAATGAGGTTCCTTAGCGTGCTGTATGTCTATTTTGGGTTACAGTTTTCATAAAGGAACTCAGGTAAAATCTAAATTATACAGGATTTAAAATGGGACTAAAAGTTAATATTTCATGTTTCTTTACCATTTTCCCTTTGCTCGAGATTCTAGAACTCATAAGATAGTTACATTATATTTGTTTGCTAACAAAATCAGAAGCCCAAAACACTAATTAAAAGGTAGCTGTGGGACTTCCCTGGTGGTGCAGTGGTTAAGAATCTGCCTGCCAATGCAGGTGACATGGGTTTGATCCCTGGTCCGGGAAGCAACTAAGCCTGTGCGCCACAACTGCTGAGCCTGCGCTCTAGAGCCCGCGAGCCACAACTACTGAAGGCCACACGCCTAGAGCCCATGCTCCACAACAAGAGAAGCCACTGCAGTGAGAAGCCCGCGCACTGCAATGAAGAGTAGCCCCTGTTCACTGCAACTACAGAAAGCCCGTGCTCAGCAAGAAAGACTCAACGCAGCCAAAAATAAAATTAAAAATTAAAAAAGTAAAAAGTTACCTGTGGAATGTTATGCTATTTGCTTCCTGACCCTAAGTCTGGAGAAGGTGATTCCCAAACATCTAAGCTACTGTCACAACTGTGGAATTTCTCCAGATCCCGTTCCAGAGTATTTAACGTCTCTTTGTCTTGGAGGAATACAAGACTAAATCCTGATATTCTGGAGCCACTAACAAGGCCTCAGTATAGAAACACAGGCAATAAAATTTTCATGAAAGGTCAGAGGAAGCCTTCTCTGCTCCCCCTCCCATATCCCTCCTACAACCTTTTCCCAGTGAAATACGGACAGTTCTATCTCAGACACTCAGCCTCCTTTAGTTTTAAGCCACTAGATTTATTAATCAATAACTGCATGCTCCATAAAGGATTCTGAAATTGGAGAAAAGGAAAACACAGGAGAGATACTTATATGGCTGAAACTATGGGAAAATGGTGTTGTTATTAAAAGCATAATCTTTGCAGCCAGAAAAAAAACTTACATTTCGAAGGTCAGCTTCATCAATGATTAGCTGTGTGACCTTCAGAGAGATACTTAAGCTTCCTAAACCCCAGTTTCCTCATCTACAAAATGTGTACAATAATATTCACCTTACAGTGCTGAGAATATAGAGGGGTAATAATAAAAGAGAGCTACATATAAGAACAAGGCATAGAATGAGATTACTGGAACCCATTTCCCATTCATCTCCTTCATGATAAGAGCATGTTTTGTTTTGTTTTTTGATTAATTTATTTATTTTTGGCTGTGTTGGGTCTTCGTTGCTGCGCCTGGGCTTTCTCTAGTTGCGGCGAGTGGGGGCTACTTTTCGTTGCGGTGCACGGGCTTCTCATTGCGGTGGCTTCTCTTTGTTGCAGAGCACAGGCTCTAGGCATGCGGGCTTCAGTAGTTGTGGCACGTGGGCTCAGTAGTTGTGGCTCGTGGGCTCTAGAGCGCAGGCTCAGTAGGTGTGGTGCACGGGATTAGTTGCTCCGTGGCATGTGGGATCTTCCCCGACCAGGTCTCGAACCCGTGTCCCCTGCATTGGCAGGTGGATTCTTAACCACTGCGCCACCAGGGAAGTCTGACAAGGGCATGTTAACGAATTCATAGGTATAAGCCAACACTATGCAACACCACAGAATGCTGCTTGTTAGGAATGTGAGTTCTAGTCCTAAAACGTCAGAATCAAAATCAACGGACTGAAGAGCAGAAAGAAACTTACCCTCGATACAATTTCAAAGTCTTCAGAAAACATGAAATTTTAAGCAGCTTCTTTTTTCTCCCTCAATATATTCCTTGAGAATATACTACTCAAACCCCCAGCTGTTCCCCTTTTCTGTTATACGCCCCCACCCTGCCCTGGTGTCCATACACGCCTCCACTGCACACACAGAGGAAGGTGGGAAGCTGACAGCCATCTGATGTGCCTGGATTCCACAGCACCTGGTACTGTTGCTACAAGGCCAGCCTACTTAAATATGGGATACATGCAAAGATAATCCAATTGTTCCATACACATTGGCCATGGCAACCAGGGAGAAAATATAAAAGATACCATTTTGAAGTTGAAAATGGAAAGAGACTCTGAGAGGCAATATTTCAAACCATTCTGAAAGCAAAGAGGATGATAGACAGTGATATAAACTGGTAGTGATTAGCACAACATAAGAGCAAGGTCATGGCTAAGTGAACATATTCATCAGGGGCCGACAAGCAGGCTCAGGAAGCATTAAGCAATATTAAAATTAATAAATAATCACTCTGCAATGAGGGGTCAGTAAAAATGAAGAAAGTATATGGATTTGGTTAATCTGTCAAGAAATCAGCTCTAGTAAGCACCAGCCCAGTATCAGGGAAACCTGGGCTTACACTGACTAGTTACACGCCTTTTGACAAGATTCTCCAGGGCTTATTTCTCCATTTGTAAAATGGAAAGCATATAAATAAATCCAATTTACATTCAACTACTGGATGGCTTCTACATAACCGAGTTAACTACTGATGCCCAGCTGCAAATTTTTCTTGCTGCTGAAACTTCCCCCATCACCAGAGCTACTAGGCCTAGGAGGGTTCTGGGCTTGAGAAATCAGCAGAGAGAAGAGAACTAGAGTTACAGATAGCTTGAAGCTACTATTATACTAATTACAACTTGTTGATCTCTAACCCATGGAGTTCCAAAAAATAAATGTTAAGGGGGAAAAAGAAAACATTGCTAAATCAATGGATACCCATAAGTTAGACCTGCCAGCATCTTGGAGCTGTTGAAAAGCTCTTCAGCAGGAAGGGTGAAGGAAGGGAGAGAAATTCTCTTCCATCTTCCATCCAAGCCCTGTTGAATCTACCTTGGAAACTTTCCCAGAATCTATCCATTTCTACCTAGACCTTCTCATATCTCACCTATAAGCATTCATTTTTTTAAAACGGGCATAAGATTTTTTTGTTAGCTCTTCTTTAAAAATTTTATTGAAATATAGTTAATTTACAATGTTGTATTAAGCATTCATTCTTTTAATATTATTTATTGAGTACCTACTATGTGCCAAGCACTCTGCCTGCTAGGTACCAGGAATACAAAGGCAGAGACAATAAAGATGAGATTCCCTATTTCAAAGAGCTCACAGAGTAACAACTAAACAGACTCCCACCAGAATAATCTCTCCAAAACACAAATCTGTACAGATCAGGCCCCCAAATGTAAACTTTTCATGTAGTCTCAAATATAGAGGTGTAAATGTAAATTGGTGCTAATTTTCTGAATGGCATATTCCAAACTTAACTCTCAATCTCTTGTCACAAAACCTGTTCTTCCTCCATTCTCCTCCATCTTAATCAATTACACCTCCATCCGTTCAAACGCAGCAGTCAGAAATTTATACATCATTTTCTTCCTTTTTTTTTTTTTTTTTTTTTTTTCTGCCGTACGCGGGCCTCTCACTGTTGCGGCCTCTCCCGTTGCGGAGCACAGGCTCCGGACGCGCAGGCTTAGCGGCCATGGCTCACGGGCCCAGCCGCTCCGCGGCATGTGGGATCTTCCCGGACTGGGGCACGAACCTGTGTCCCCTGCATTGGCAGGTGGACTCTCAATCACTGCGCCACCAGGGAAGCCCTATACATCATTTTTTATACCTCTCTTCTTCAGTCGCCATATCTACACCATCACCAAGACCAAATACCTCTCAAATCAGTATCTCCTCTCTCCATCTGCAACACTATTTCTCTAATCCAAACGCACCAGATCTCTTGGACTAGTGCGATAACCTCCTAATTAATGTCTCTCACCGCTTTTACATTCCCTTCTCCTCCAACACCAAAGCAAAACCATTCTCTGCAAAACAGTCAGCTTGAGCTCTTAAAGAAGCAAAAGTGACCTTGTCACTCAGCTGCTTAAAACCTTTCTAGGGAAGCCTGCCTTCTGTCACTGTTGGATTAAAGAACAAAATCCTTAACGTGGTCTCCAAGGTCTTATATGATCTGGCCCATGGCTACTTCCCCATCTTCTCAACTCCAATCATGCCAGCCTTCTTTCATTTCCTCAAAACACCAACATGTTCTTTACTTAGGGCTTCTGGCCTTTGTACACGCTGCTCTCACTGCCTAAAGAGCTCCTTCCCCAACCACTATCCACCCCTTGTAGCCTGGTCAACTCCTATATATCATGAAGGTCTCAGCTGAAAAGCTTCTTCCTCAAAGGAGCCTTTCCTTGGTCCCCCAATCTAAACCAGATTATATTCTCTCTTCCATCTTTTCTTCTGGTTTTTACATTTCGTTATGGAAAATTTCAAACACACAAAAGCCGAGCATAATTAACCAGCAGCTTCAGCAATTATCAACCTCTGGCCAATCTTACTTCAGCTATACTCCCACACACTCAACTCCCAACCTTGGAATATTTTGAAGCAAATCCCAAATATCATACCATGCAATCTGTATATACTTTGGTATATACCTCTAAAAATAAGGACTTTTCAAAGGTTATAGACTTTCACTTATTTTACCCTTTACTTTTTCTAAGTTGTACCATATTTTATCATATATTTATTTGTGTGATTGCTGAACATGTCTTTTCCACTAAACTATAAGTGCCACAAGAGCAGGCAGATCTGTGATGTTCACTGTTACATTCCCAGGACACAGCACAGTTCCTCGCACACAGCAGGGAGGCAAAATTTGTTTAAAAATTAATTGAGGGCTTCCCTGGTGGCGCAGTGGTTGAGAGTCCGCCTGCCGATGCAGGGGACACGGGTTCGTGCCCCGGTCCGGGAAGATCCCACATGCCGCGGAGTGGCTGGGCCCGTGAGCCATGGCCGCTAAGCCTGTGCGTCTGGAGACTGTGCTCCGCAGCGCGAGAGGCCACAACAGTGAGAGGCCCGCGTACCGCAAAAAAAAAAAAAAAATAATAATAATAATTGAAAGTAACTAAATCCTTTGAACACCACCCACCCCTCCTGTAAGAATTCATCAGGGAAACAACAGGTCAAGTACACAAAGAAATATATTAAGAATGTTCAGTAATATATTAATGTTCCAACAAAAAACATCAACAGATTCCATAAAAGAACTATGATATCACTACTCAGGGAAAAGAAAATTGTAGCTCTTTATTTAATATAGAAACACGTCCACGTTATATTAATTATAAAATACAATTTTAAACAGTATAAACAGAACAAATCAAACCATTTTTGTTTAAGAATGTGAATAAATGTATGCACAGAAAAAATGTCTAGAAGAATATATGTAAAATATTAAAAGCTATTATTTCTGGGTAGTGGGATTGTGAAATATTTATTTTCCTATTTTTTAACATACTCTCTAAATTGTTTGCAATGAACTTGCATTACTTCTGTAATGAGAAAAAACAGTACAGGTATTTTAAAAACAAAACAACAGAGCCATCCATGGCTCCTTACTGGCTGAAAGATAAGTTGAAACTCCTTAGCATGATAATAAAGCCCTTTAAGAGCCCGTGCTTTACACAGGACGAGCAAGTCATCATTCTGAAAAATGTCATGACTCACGCCTCTTTGCCTACACCTTCTTCCTACCTGAAATGGCTTTCTCCTCCATTCCCTGCTCAAAAACGTCAAAATCTAGTCCAATGTCACCTCTTTCTGTGAGGCCATCAAGGGAATAAATCTTGACCTTTGCTATGGCTAAGAGTCCATTGCATGCTTTGCTCTTCCAATACTTAACATCTTATTACAATTAGTTGCTTACGAAACTTTCTTGCCCTAAATAGACAATCAGCTCTGGAAGGCAAGGACCTTGTCCCTTCATCATTTATCCCAAACATTTACCACCATACTTGCAAGTAGTACATACAAAATAAGTATTTGTTAAATGAAGTCATCAATTAACAAGATAAAAAGCATACAATTTTTTTTCTGTTTTGCAAAATGAAGGGAGAAGAACTTTTCAAACACTTTCAAGGCAAAGATATTACCCAGAAAAGGGATTAGGTTACTTTGGTGAGGCTCCAAAGGCATAACTAGCACCAGTGAGTAGAAGTTGATTTGGGCACACTCTGGGGAAGAATTTCCTAACTCGTAATTAAGGTTCCGTGAAAACAAATGCAGCATATCCAGAAACAGTGGAATCCCAGTAAGTGCAAGTGTTCAAGAAGAGGCCGGATGATCAATTCTCAGGGATGGTGGAGAAATGATCCCTGCACAGTGGGTGGGGTAAACCATGAGCTGTAAAGTCCCTTCTAGTACCATTGTTCTACTGGCTGATTTGTAGGAAATTTTCATGTCCCTTCCTGCTTGAAATTCAGTGGTTCTGAAGGTACAACGTGAAATAATCTATGAAGATGTTAGGTCTTTTTTTTGGCCGCATCATGAGGCATAAAGGACCTTAGTTCCCTGACCAGGGATCAAACCTGTGCCCCCTGCAGGGGAAGCTCGGAGCCCTAACCATTGGACCTCCAGGGAATTCCCTGAAGATGTTAGATCTTGATGAGTCTAAAAATATGAAATCAAATTCAGTTCATGGAGCCTATGATTGGCACTGAAAGCTGGTTTAAACGTGACAGACACGTAAGGAAGAACCTCCATCAACACATTCTGATTTGAAAATAGAAGCAAATTTCTCCTGAACTTGGCCTGTCATTAACTCCAGCATGAAATTCGAGAATCAAAGCAAAGAAGCAGCAGTATTTGTTTTAAGAACAATTCTAACGCTAGGTACCTCAGTTCCGCTCATTATATCCCTTCAAACCTTGATTCACTACAAAGAAGAATACACATAAACACCAGTGGCATCTTGGAGAAATTAAGTAGGGCTACTAAGAGGTATGTTTATCAGCCTATTTCCATCTACACAAAAGAGAATTCACCTAGTTCCCTATTCCAAAATAACAATAAACAGTAACTTTGAACCTCTGCAAGTACAAACATTTTAAGGAACCATGAGGCCAAAATAAAAGCTTACTCAATCAACCTCTGCTCTGAGTACGCTCTGCAAGAGAAGAAGTAAGTCCCTCTCCATCCGGTACATCTTGTAAGAATGTTGTTTCCTTTTGTCAAAAAGAGACACTGTCCACGTTCATATATTTGAAAAAGCAGAAGTTAATCTTTTTTTGTTTTTTTTTTTTTGCGGTACGCGGGCCTCTCACTGCTGTGGCCTCTCCCATTGCGGAGCACAGGCTCTGGACGCGCAGGCTCAGCGGCCATGGCTCACGGGCCCAGCCGCTCCGCGGCATGTGGGATCCTCCCGGACCGGGGCACGAACCCGTGTCCCCTGCATCAGCAGGCGGACTCTCAATCACTGCGCCACCAGGGAAGCCCTAAAAGTTATCTTCTTAAATGTTTGAGACAAAACAAATTGAAAGATTTCTGAGATTGATTAGAGAATAAAGGTAAATACTACACCAAGGAATTTAAAATTGGAAGATCAGAGGTGGAAAGAACATTAGAAGTCGGTGAGTCTAACCTTCTCATTAGTCATTGAGATCCTTTTATCTGGTTCCTCCCTAAACAGCTCTGGTACTAAGTCAGTTATGTACCATTTCAAAAGGAAGGCCATTCTACTGTTGGATGGCATTGAATACTAGAGATGCCTTCTTTACACTGAGTCCCATTAATCTGCCTTCTTACCATTTTTACCTCCTGGTGCTACTTCTATACTACTCCCATATTTATATAAAATAACAAAAAATGCAAGATACAGATAGAGGTTTGGAGATTCTAGAAGAAGAGAGCAGCTATTCTACACTCAACTAAAATACAAGCCAGTTGAGCCAACTTAATCCAGGAGGTCAACGACAGAACAGATGTAGCAAACAAACTGCTATGATATCCATGGAGACAAAGCAAAGCAACATTATCCTCCTACCAGGTAACCAGAAAAAGGTGGTTAGTGAAGTAGAACACTGCTGAGCACTCACTGATGAAATAATTAGTTAGTCTACATCTAAACCCATTTCAGCAGATAACTTAAAATGGTCTTTGGGGCTTCCCTGGTGGCGCAGTGGTTAAGAATCTGCCTGCCAGTGCAGGGGACAGGGGTTCGAGCTCTGGTCTGGGAAGATCCCACATGCCATGGAGCAACTAACCCTGTGCACCACAACTACTGAGCCAGCGCTCTAGAGTCCGCGTGCCACAACTGCTGAGCCCCAGTGCCACAGCTACTGAAGCCTGTGCACCTAGAGCGTGTGCTCCGCAACAACAGAAGCCACTGCAAGGAGAAGCCCCCGCACCGCAATGAAGAGTAGCCCCCGCTCGCCGCAACTAGAGAAAGCCCGCGCGCAGCAACGAAGACCCAACTCAGCCAATAAATAAATAAATTCTTTTTAAAATAAAATAAAATGGTCTTTCTCTAAAGACATTAAAGCTTTAACACTAGGAAATCAACAGGGAAGTGGAATGGGGGCTAGTGGGAAAAAAGGAGGAGACATTGTTAATCTTTCTCTTGCCGTTAGCAGTGCTTACAGACAATGGATTGGCCTTGACCTTGCTCTGCTCTGGAGCGGGGGTGGTGGTGGAGAAAATTAAATACAATTTTTAAAAAGCCTACACAAAGTAATAAAACTAAAACAATAAAACAGCCAAAGGGCCAGCGCTAGAACAAGGCACATGTCTACTGCTAGGTGCAGCAGCTTTCTTAGCTTCTCTATACACTGGCTATTGATTTCCTTTAAATCCTAGGAAAACCGGTACTTGCTCTGAATTAGTCCAGTAACATGCTTGTACATATCTCATGGTATTTACCTGACCCCTGCTAGCCACAAAGCTATGGGCTAAAAGATAATAACTGTATCTCTAAAATTAATTAACTACTCTGAAAAGACTGAAGGAAGGGCAATTAACTTTTAGTAAATTTAGCTCCACATCAATCTTATTTGCCTTATTTATTATTGGAAGGTAAAGGTTTATTGCAGGTTAGGCTCTATCTCTTCCTTTCTGGCTATCCCAGCAGTGGACAGTAACTAATGTATACTTAGGTGATGTTTCTGGTAATAAAGACTACCAAATCAAACAACCTGTATCTTTATTACTCAACTCTATTTCCCAGAATACTTCAGAAGGGAAAGGACCAGGTCCTAGTTTGAACTTTTTTTTTGCCTCTGAAAAGGACATTCTGCCAAGGTATGTGCTGATGATGTCACTGCCCCATTCGAAGACGTGTAATTTAGACCCCCACTGTCAACTGAACTCCAAACTAAGTGTGGCTTAAATTCTTCCATGATCTGGGCCTTTCTAGAATCAATTCTTGTTATTCCTCTTCTTACTTCTATATACCAACAAAGACATCACTTCCTCTAAAACGATGTGTGTAGCTGCCAGCTGCTAGGTTCCAGCCACACAGAGAAATCTGAGAGGGTGACTCTCACCCACAGACACCCAGAGGCCTTTCTCTGATTTGGGGACAAGAGGCAGACTGAGGGACTCCCGGATAAGGTGAGTCCCTGATTCTACACAGAGGGCCTCCGACTGCCACAGAGGTGTCTTTCCAGCCAGTCCTGGAGCAGCAGCTGTGCAGTACTGCTGGCGGTGCTCTCTAAAAGCCTGAGGCCCAAGTCTCTTGGGGTTTCCCTGGGAGGTTCTGGTATGTGATGCTATGATTGTTTTCATAGTAGAGAGCTGATATATTTTAAAGAGGGGGAAAGAGCTAGCCAAAACATCTTCTGCCCGGGTTGAAGAATCTCATAAAGTCAGTGAGAAGGTTAGACTGATTACACAAGCTGATGCCTGCAGCAGAGGCCAGTCCTCTGATGTTACAAACCTTGAGTATGGCAAAACGTAATAATCTAAACATGTCCACCTCTTTACTTGAGAACACAGTAGATTTTCTTGAAAAATAACTAGAAGTGAGCCCCTAAACTTTCATTTCATGGAGGGATGGTGGCTTGCCTTCAAGGACATACATGGTTACTCAAAGATATGTCAAACTCTCTCCAACCCTTAGTGACTGGTGCCAAAACACCCTAAAAGCGCCTCAGAAGAATGCAGAACAACTTCAGAGGGAAAAAATGGATGGTATGGTTGAAAACACTCATTTTCAGGAAAGCCTAGGATTCCTTTCCCGAGAAGCTGCAGGATGGGGGCAAAGAGTGTGGGAAGTGAAGAAAAAAAAGCTTGAAAACTCAACTACACGGGTGAAATAGGTTGTAAATCATAAAAAGAGCCAGCTAAAAAGATCTATGACAAAAACTGTGCTGGAGAGGACAAATTTACCTGCTCTCTTTAGAGATTATGTGGATCATGGCAATTTGGGATTAGACAAAAAGAATGGATCAGAAAATGGAGACCACCTAGACTATGAGTCAGAAGTAGATTCAAAGAAACTCATCCATGCTGTTACTTAAATGTTTCCTTAAGAAGGCTCGAAGGAGAAAAACAAGGAACATTTTAAAAATTATGTGAAGATGGGCTTCCCTGGTGGCACAGTGGTTAAAAATCCGCCTGCCAACGCAGGGAACACGGGTTCGCACCCTGGTCCAGGAAGATCCCACGTGCCGCGGAGCAACTAAGCCCGTGTGCCACAACTACTGAGCCTGCACTCTAGAGCCCGTGAGCCACAACTACTGAAGCCCGCATGCCACAACTACTGCAGCCGAGCACCTAGAGCCCGTGCTCCACAACAAGAGAAGCCACCGCAATGAGAAGCCCGCTCACTGCAACTAGAGAAAGCCCAGGCGCAGCAATGAAGACCCAAAGCAGCCAAAAATAAATTAATTTTAAAAAATTATTGAAGACAATCAAATGAAAAGGAGCTTACAAGTCAAATGAGAAATTTCCAAACTGAGCAACCCTCTTTGCAATTTGAATATTCACAGCTTGAAAGTGAAATTCAAAAGCTTCAGCTGAAACTTCAAATAGTGACTGAACTACATCAAGAACATATAATGAAACTTCGCACAAAGTTAATCAAGGAGGGAATTTACTGCTTAGAAGTAAAGAAGAAACTTCCCAAAGTGTAAGAAAATATCAGCAGTGTACTCCCCAAGTGCAACTCCTACAGAAAGCTGGCCAAAGACCTAGAGAGAGAATTGGAAAGAAACATTTCCTTCTATCAAAGACGGATCATGTCCCATGAGAAAAAACCCTCAACAAAGTTGGCTGGCATCTCTGTTGACTGAGAGAAAGCTCAACAAGCTAAGAAAAGAAATGGTCACAGGAGACAAAATTGGCCAAAGCAGGGTTTAAATTCCAGCTTTCCCCCAGGGGCTCCTCTGCCCTGCTATTCAGCAAGCAGAGGCCCGAGAGGGTCAGGGAATCCCTCTCCTTCATCAAGTTCCCAGGGAAGGAGGAGGTCAAACCATGAGGGCTGAGGGACCCAGGGTCATGTCCAGGTTTAATTACAGAGCAGCCACCTCCTAAATATCCACAAGCATAGTAGGACATCTGCCTAATGTTTTCTGTCTTTAAACGTCCTCTTGATTTCTCTCTTTGGTTAATGGCTGTTATTCAATTGATGCTACATTTGCTTTTACTATAATTCCTAAGATAGGGTTTAATATAATGCTTAAGAATATATTATTTCCACTTCATTGGACTCTCTAGAACTAGACAGCATACCTGCTATACTTTGGCTGCAATAAAAGACCCTCTATTACTTAAAGCATCAACTGAGGTTTGATGTGACCAGGTGGAGGCATTTGAAACAATACAGGAAATGCAACAAGCTGTTATTAAAAATCTATAAATGTAACAATATTTATCCCTACAAATTTTGATTGGTTTTTAAAACAATGTAAAAATAAACAAAAACTAAATAACAACATCCCCAGCTAATCTCAGTACTATTCTTATTGGTTTAGTCCTAAATGCATAGATTAGGGGAATTGACATTTTGCAATTTTTTGTTTCTTGTTTTTAAATTTCTCTTTAACCTCTGTTATTTTGTTTAGCAAATGCTTTGCTGTTTAAATGTTTTAAATTTTTATGAAGTCAAAATAAAAGTTATCCCTTCTAAAAAAAACCAGTATGTTCATAGCTCTTGTCAAATAAATGCTCCCATGAGAGACCAGTATGAAAGTTGTGGTACACAGTGCTGGGGCTCCAAGTGGGAAGCCCCTCTCTTTCTGGAGAATGCTGAGTTCAGCCTGGAGGATGAGGTCTCTGATTATGCCAGTAACCTTAGGAAGAGGCCTGGATGCCTATCCACTGAGAAATGAGTAAAAGAGCCCTAAGTGTGCAGCAGCACAAGAAGGCTAGTTTGGCTTTATCCTCTGGGTCAACTTCTCTAGAGAGAAAATTGCTGGTGGTGGGTCCTTAGACAGTACCTTTCACATGGAGGAGGACCTGGTGCTGAAAAAAAAAAAAAAAAAAAAATCAAGCAAGGTAAATAAGAATCTACACTGGTCCTGTGAAGCTAAGGCACGTGACCTCAGGATTCTGAAACAGAACAGGGACTGGGAACAAGCCAAGTGAGGTAGGATCAGAAGTTAAACCTTCAAAGAAAAGGGTGGCTGTTTTTTAGTTTCATATATTTTGTGATAAGTTCCCTTTTTTGTTCCCTCTTTGTACTCAAAGTTCTGAATGGTGTTAACAGGGCTAAGGGAAAAGAATCAAAGGAAGTGATCTGTGTCTATATACGAGCCAGAGCTTTAGAGCAGAGGCAGCAATATAATGAAAGCAATCGATAATCCAGAAGAAGCACCCAAAGAGGGAAAGAGAAGCAGGACACTTTCTGTCTCTACCTGTGGATTCTCTTTCCTGAATTCATGTTTTGGAGGTTCACAGGTTTGACAAATAAGGAAAACTGGACTACTTATACTTTCTGGATCAACTTAATATTGCTCACAAATAGCTCTACGTGGGCTATTACTTCCATCTGCAAAACCTTATTTTGTGAAAATCTTGCTGTCTCCATCAAGCCTTTTTTCCTTCCTCTTCTGACTCTCACAGCACTGTGTCATTCTCCGGTGGCACTCAGCTATGCTTGTTCTGTCGCTGGGTTTTATATTTGTTTTTATTTTGTGAGCTCCTTTAGGTAACAACTGCCTAAGTTAGCATACTTTTTAAAAACCTAGAATGAGTATTTTTCTTATGTGGACTTGAGGTTTGAATCCCTTATTACTCAGAAAACCACACAAAGGTGATTTAAATGTCCTACATAGAAAATTAGGAGGAAGGGTGTCCTTAATGTTCCTTGTATCCTGGTTAGCTCGGATATTTTGGCTCTAGCTAATTTCCTCTGCACAAAGACCCTGCTTAAAGCATTCATGAATAAGCGAGAAGAGTGGTAGCTGAGGCATGGCTTCTCTGAAAAGGGGAGGGAGGAAATAAAAAATAGCTGCTTTCACTGGGGGCAGGAAGGAGATTATTTCATTAGGAGCCAAACAGTGAGACTATCTCAGTACAAACAATTGTTTGGCTTGAAGGCTCCATGTGGCCAATTACTCCGGCAAAGGCTCAGCTGGAATAGAACACGGAGCCTGCCAGGACTGAGGGATAGAGACTGACACAGGCTCAAGTGTCTCAGTCATGGCTCTGGGATCCCAGAGCATCCCAGCAAGGATGCTCATAGAACACACTCTACCCCAATCAGCAAAGAGCATCATTCTGCACCCAACCCAGTCCAGAATGTGGATTGAAAAGAGATGAGAAAAAGATGACAAAAAAAAAAAGAAAAAAAAAAAAAGAAAAAGATGACACTGGGGACAATGTAAAGTAATTCAACCTAAAAAGAACATTTTGGGGGTGGGGGAGAGATAAATTAGGACTCTGGGATTAACATATACACACTACTATATATAAGATAGATAAACAACAAGGACCTACTGTATAGCACAGGGAACTATATTCAATATCTTTTAATAACCTATAATGGAAAAGAATCTGAAAAAGAATATATATATATATATAACTGAATCAGTTTGCTGTACACCTGAAACTAACACAGTGTTGTAAACTAACTATACTTCAAAAAAATGGTTAAAAATTTTTTTAAATAAAATAAAACCAACATTTTGTAGCAAAAGCATAAGGATAAAACCCAGATCTTATAAGAGAGCTAGAACATTTCAATCACTACCTCAATGGCTTTCATCAGGCTGGGGGTTGGAGGTGTGTAGAGATGGATTGCTGAGCTAACAGCTGGGCAATTATTTCAAAGTCGGCCAGGTGGACCTGACATTTCAAAACTTGACATTATAATTAAACTAATTTCTTATCACCATGACCTCACTTCAGGAAACAGATGTTTAACTCAATTCGCTAGAAGTTATTGTCTTCACTCCCTGGGGACATTTAGTTCTTTATGTTTTTTAAGTTACTTCCCGTTAAAGCCTTAGCTTCCTCTTTGCAACAACCAATAGCTTCTCATATTCTGAAAAAAATACTGAAGATGCAAAGTAAGCCTGCCCACTGAGGGGAGGCATATCTTTAGAAGAAGCTACCAAAGAAAGGTGATAGAGCTCTTGACCAATGAGATTGCTCTTCATCCTCCAACCCCAGGACAAGTAATAAGCAGCAGAGAACCAATATGAAAATAGATACTAAAAATAGCCACATTCAAACAGTACCCCTCTTCTTTCTTTAGAGCTGTGCTTCTCAACTGAAGGAATTTTCCCCCCAAGTGGCAATGTCAATGTCTGGAGACATTTTAAGTTGTCACAACTGGCAGAAAGTTGGGGTGCTACTGGCATCTAGTAGGTGAGGCCAAGGATGCTGCTTTACCTCCTATACAGGACAACCTCTCAACAAAGAAGTATCCGAAACATCAATAGTGCTGAGAAACCATCTTGAAGCCACTTAGTTTGAAGCGTGTGAGATATAAGAATATGCCAATCCTGTGGAAAAGCTGTTTCTCTTGTTCTGTAACAGAGAGATGAACATTCTGATACAGAATTCCAAAACTGGAAAGAACCTTAAGGATTATCTATTCCAAGCACAGCTGGAGAATCTAAGGCCCGGGGAGGTCAAGTCATTTACCCAAGTTCATAGAAGAAATCATCAGCTGGACTGGAATGAGAATCATCTTTCTACACCCCAAATGTGTGTTATACATAGTAGATGCTCAAAAATAGTCCCTAAATTGATATCCTATTCTTCAGGGGTTCTTTTCTCTTCTCCCACACACATTCTCTGCTGCTGGAAAGCCCAAGGCCTGAGCTTGTGTGTGAAGGCTCATCCACACCCCTTCCCAGCCACGTTCCTCTTCCTCAGAGGAAGCCCAGGAGTGGAGGAGAGCGAAGAACAAGAAGCCAGGCAGAACTCATTTTTCACTTGTTTGAAGGGGAGCTCGTGCTTTTCACACAGGCAGAGAGAGGCTTTACACAAAACCTTCCGAGTCAGCAAATGAACTCTTGTACAAGACCACAGACGTGTGAACTTCTTCCTTCCACGACGGTGTGCAGCTTTCCCAACACATCAGAGGAGCCCCAACCAATGGCAAACAGGTGGAAAACCAGCGAGAGTTTAACTGAATCACAACCGTATCCAAAAGCTAGAGAACTTTCATCTCTATAGAAAGAGCAGAATAGAAATGAATTCTGGGACCAAAATACAGATGGTTAGTCCAGGGACACGCAGAATGTTAATCATCAAAACAGCCCTGGCTTAAGGGAGCAGAGCAAAAAGTGGAGATTTGCCCTTTCAAAAGAAGATATTCACTATGTTTCAAAAGCCAGGTGTTTCAGAATTGGGTATAATGAGGTACGGGTCGGAAGGTATGGTGCAAGTGGGCGGCGCAAAGATGCCAGCCGTGTGGATAGAAAGTTCCTGCAAAGGGGACATTACGCAGAGGAACTCAGAGCAGGTCTCTTGGGGAAAAAAAATCGCGGCTTCGAAAGAGCCAAAGCAAGGTTCTTCAAATTAGACAAACCTGTTTCAGCAGGAACAAGGGGAGCTTCTAAAAGTGTTGCAAGGTTATGATTAATCTCTACAGCAGCTGAGGACAGTGTCTAAATATTTACTCCCAGCCCACAAAAAGGCTAAAGGACTGCTATTTCAGCCTCCCGTTTTACACTCCCTGCTCCATTTCCCCTAAAATGGTGGGGAACCTCCTGCGGAAAGGGCAGAATACCAGCTCTGCGACTGGCTCCAGCTTTCAAGGTGGTACAGATGCCAGAGCACACAAAAGAGATGGTGCCCAGAAGCAACTGCCACAGAGCAACCTTGAGATTCACCTGCTCGGCTTCCTGCAACGTCACAGAGCTTCAAATATCTGAGTTAAGAGTACGAGGGTGACTTTCAAAAAACTAAACAAGATTATGATCTGAACACGCATAACTAAATAGCGTTCACGACGGAGACACAGACACTATGTACCCGATGCTGTGCTTTAGCTAACAGGAAAACACGGGACTCAGTCCCTCTCCTCATGGAATTCACAGTCTAAGGAAAGCTTTGTAAAACAAAAACAAAACACAGTGGCTCTTATTCCCCTTTCCACCAATGTGGGGCTTCTAATCCTCCTTCTCAGTGGACTGAGTTTAAGTGAAGGAGGCCTGTACGAACAACATAAGATGCTGATCAACGGCCCAACAGTATTTCCACATACCAAGTATATAACGTGGAAATTGCACGTGAGATATAAGAATATATCTTGGCCCATCTTGCTGTGATCACGTCCCATACATCTGTTCCTTACGGTCAAGCCTGGATTCTCCCCAGCTCTCTGTGCTCCTTGTCTCAAATGTCCACTGCCATGAGGCAGTTCAAAATGAACTGCCCCCACGGCAAGGCCATCCCTACATGGGCTCAACCCAGAGGACTCCCTGACAACTCCTTAAAATTAGAGGGCCCACATAACTACTCAACTCTGAACACATAAATAACCCATTAGTCTCACAGCAACACAAAAATTCACAATGTCTCATTATCTTATAACACTGAAAAATTAAGACCCAAGGGTCCAACAATTGGGCAAGAGTTAAGCAATGATATATTCAAACAATGGAATACAATAAAGGCATTTAAATGTTTTTAATGTCATGAAAAATGCTTATGATAAATGTTAAGCAAAACAATAATGATACAAAATTATAATAGTATAAGCTGAAATAAAAAATGGGTGATAAGGATTATATGAAATACCTTCTGCATCATACTTTTTCATACTTTCCAATGATTTTCATCACAAATATGAATAACTTTCATAATGAGAAAAAATAAAGTTTTTGTTCTTTAAAGAAAAGCATTTAATGATGTTTAGCTAATAAGCACAACTGGTCTGGGAGTCTGTTCCTATGGTAACAAATTTTTTTTTTTTTCTTTTTGGTCATCCAGCATGTGGGATCTTAGTTCCACGACTGGGGATCAAACCCCCACCCCCTGCAGTGGAAGCGAGGAGTCTTAACCACTGGACCGCCAAGGAAGTCCCTTTTTTCCCCTTATATGCATAACAAGTCTAATGAAACTGAGCCTTATTTTTACTCTGCCCTTGATTTGAGTCACTTGTGCCTGGTGCCTATTCACAGACTAGGCTCAAAACCAAGTCAGAATGCTCAGAGGAGGTGATTTGGAATCTTCCTGATTCCAATGTTGTATTTAATGATGCTTCCTTTCTCTCACATAAAAGCTAGTAACGTTAATAATAGCACTCACACTCTACGAAAGACCTTTGCTCAAAATTCTCCTCGGTCTGAAACAGTTCCTCCAACCCAACCCCTCACATCTACCTTCAGAGAGACAAAGTCCCCAGTCCTTACAGCTATTATTTCAATAAAAATGCTTTCAGCACAGCAGAAGAGCCTGAATCTTTTCTTTCTTTCTTTTTCAAATCAGCCGTCACACAAACTGGTTTCCATTAGGTCCGTTGTTGCCAGCTATTTTGAACACAAGCATCATGATAAGAACAGGGAGTTTCCTTCCTATTTCTCATCAGAGGGCTTGGGTCAGTTATAACCCAAGTGGTAAAGTATCAACAAGAAAAGACACCAATGCCCCTTCCCTCACCAGCATATGATATTACCAGTTCACATGGAAAATTCTGTACGAAATTATTTTTTGAAGGCATTAGAACAAAAACCGTCTAAACAATATTAAGACAAAGTTTTTAACTCAAGGCTTGAAACACTAGAGATCTCATTTCTAAATACACACACACACACAGAGGGGACTCACACTAAGACAAGAAAAGAGGAAGAAGTTAAAATTTACTCCGTGTGCACTTCAGGAAGTAACATTGTAGGATTAACATGTAAACTCACATCTAAAGGTATAAGCTCTGAGATAGAGGCATGGGGATTTATGGTCTTCCCATCACTAGCAACTGCTGTGAAAGACAGTATGGCTATTTGCAATAGAGGAAAAGAAAAGGTGCTCTATTTTTTCACATCTCTGTGCTGGGACAGGCTTATCAGCTACAGCTGACAGTAGGTCTCTCTTCCTCCTGTATTTGCTCTACTATTTTCAACACATGATAAAATGAGTAAGTTACACATTTGTTTTTTGGGTGAGGAGAAATGACATGAAGCCTGAGGGATCCAGTTCTCATTGTTTCCGATTAAGACATTTCTTTTTGAAAGTTTTGACTTGAAATTAAATAAGGATCAACAGAGCATTTTCCAAGTGGGCTTATGAAGTCCAGTACTTTCTAAATAAACCATATCCTACAGGTATGTAAAAATCAAACCAGAATACCCGTAGGAAATATACAAATGGGAAAAAGAGGGCTACAGTCAACAAAAATGGTCAGAAAACTACTTAACGTTACTTGAAAATGAAAACGAGCAGCAATAATAAAATCCCAGCAATATGTTACAAAGGTGGGATTCCAGGGCGTTTCAGCCACACAGGAGGGAGCATGGGGGTCAAGGGGAGTGGTGGACAAACTGAAGACAACCTCCAGGGCAACCTTACACTGATGGATGGCCACAGATGAAGGCAGATTTGGCTCATCTCTGGGGTTTTTCACTGGGAAGGGACCTGCAGTTCAGCCATCAATGGACCAGCATCCACAAAGCCTGTGGGGAAATATAGGATCCAGAAGAGTGGGGTAGGGAAGGAGAAAGTTTGGAAAATGGAAAAGTCAAATAGTGAAGTCAAAAGTAGTGAAATACTGTAATTGTTAAACATGAGGCTTCAAAAACGCATAGATGTACCTCTTAAGGTAAAATGGACTGCATGGGAACAACTGGTACTCTGGGAAGCAGGCTGATACGCTTTTTACAATACCAAATTACATTTCAATCACATCTGCGAATTATAGGAGTACCTGCTAAGAGGAAATTAATTTTTGGAGAAAACAGAAAAAGAATGAAACCTATGCAATTTTTTTTTTTTTTTTTTTTTTTTTTTACCATTGGTAACTTTACTCAATGAAGGTTCCTTATCCATAGCTTCTGTGGAAAATAACAGCCTAAAGCAAACATACTCACACTCCACTGAAAACCCTTGTTGGCCTAGTTCCACCAATTCCATTAACGTGGCAGGCGCCCAAAGGCAGGTGACCTGATTGACAAAAAAAGCACTTCTAGAAAGTGCTAAACTTGTATCACGTAACTCATTAAACACTTTATAATCAAGGAGAAAACTAGTAGCCATACTTGAGAAGCTTTGTCTTTAAATGGAGCAGCAGCAACCTTCCAAATAAGACAAAATACTTTTTATTTTTCAGGTTCAGTATAGAAGATAGTATGTCCAGTGATCTTACCTCTCTCACCCAGTGGTAACCGGACTGAATCAGGGGGCGGGCGGCACGGGCAAACAGATCAAACTATTTAAAAAAATACGTGGCACAAGGAAAACTTCCTTAACTATCAAGGAAAGTCTAATCTGTACCAGGTTTTAAGGCTGCAATCCTCAAAACTCTCTTTGTACATCTTAAGTGTTACTTTGTTACTCAAAGCTTTTAGTTGTAGATGGGACAAGCTCAGTGCATACACATCATGCTTAAGGCTTCCCAGAATTAACAGGGTGGGAACTTATTTTCTGAGTAACCAAACGATAAATTGTCCTGGTGGAGACCAAAAGTCAAATACAGATTCCACAGAATCCGCACATCCTAATTATATAGGCAATGCCTATATAAAACTTACATTACTTGTTACACGACTATACAAAGTTACATTACTTCCCAGGACTAATTACTGTTCTGGCAACAGTTAAGATCCTAGATCCTTTTGAAGCACAAGAGGTTATCTGCCTGAAAACCCTTCTTATTGCTTGTCCAAAATAACTGTTTACTTACAAGGAGAAAGAATTACATCTTGGAGATTTAAGTGCCTTTGTGCCTTTGCCTGTCTCAGCTTGGATCCTCCCCTTGCTCTACACTATCACAGGGAACTACATCTCCCAGGCTCCCTTGCCAACTGATTTATGAGTAAGTTCCACCAATGGGAGGCACTGACGAGGAAAGGCAGGAGAAGGAGGGAAGCCAGGGTAATGCTCTCTATCTTACTTGGTCCGAGTTCCAGCTGCCACCAGACAGCTCTTCTTTCCAGGCTTCTAGCTCACAGCAGATGGCTCAGGCTTCTAGCCTTTGGTGACACCAGCACCTTCTAATTTCCTTAGGGGCCTGGGAGCTCCCAGGTGTTGCCAATCTCTGGGTTGTCTCACCACCCCATTGACCTTCTTGGCTCTTGTATCACCTATGGAAACTATTCCATATTAAATTCCCTCTGCTTGTACTACCTACAGTGCTTTCTGTTTCTCTGAAGGGTCCCTACCTTTAAAATATATTTTAAAACTTAGATTTCCTAAGAATTACACAAACATTCAGATAACTCATAAAGGACTTCTTCTAATAAGAAACAAAGGATTTATACTGTTCAAACAAATACTTACTGAGAGCCTGACCTGTGCCAACCATTGTTCTAGGTGCCAGGAATACTATAGTGAACAAAACAGGCACAAACCCCCTGCCCTCATGGAGCTTACATTCTAGTGGATGTGTTAACTGTAGCAAGTTACAATTTTAAGAAGTTAACTAGCAGAGGAATATTTCTTTAACAATAGAGGAATTTGGTAAAAGTGAATTAACTTTAAGGGGCTCTACTCTACATAGACTTGGTTCCTACCTTTTCAGTGTGGTATGCTGAACTGTCACACTCCAGGAGCCAACACAGAACTTCTTCAAAGTTAGTATCTACTTAAACTGGCCACTGGCTCAGACAGAAGTATAACTGTGGTAAGGATTTACGCAGACACAATGACAAAAGTTAGGCACTGTATGCTTAGAATGTAAAACACATTTGTGTTTTATGCAGATTCTTGTTGGGCGTCTTTTTCACAGGGGATATCATTTGGAGGAATTGAGTCTGAGTCCACTTAATAAGTCACTTTATCTCTTCCTTATGGCACAGGTAGCTTTCAACATAACATACAAAGCCAGCTGCAATGTTCATAATGAGTAACGTGTTGTGGTCTCCAGCTGCATGACATTATTTCCAAGATGGAATTTTCAGGCAGAACAGAAACCGACAATGACTCATGTGGTGAACAGTAATATAGACAGCTGTGCCCAAGAAAGCTGCCACCTACATACCATAATGACATCAGATGAAAAATGCAGAAAGAAGGAAATTTCCTGATTTATTTAAAAGCAATAGATTTGTTGAAAGGTATACTGAGAGATGTGGCTGCGACTGCCTGTTTACACATCCTAAGCACTGAACAACCAAGGGCACACTCAAACATTCAACACTCTTAGACTGCTTGAGTATGAGAGCGTGCTCAGCCCCAAAATTCAACGTCATCAACTCCAGAAATGGCACGACATCTACTGCTGACATTTCACTAGACTTCTCTAAGATAGTTTAATGTACTCATGAGGGTACACTTCCATGGAGATCTAGTGGGCACAATACTCAGACCTTCCTTACTACTCAGCAGTTAGAGAACATTTCATGTTTGCAATATTTATAATTCCATTTGAGTAGCAGGTGGGCTTCCAATACTAGGGGCTTCTTACACAACAGGGAGTCTAAAGCATATTCGTAATCTCAATGCCATACAGCAAGTCAACTACAGAGCTAGAATTTTAACCTTATGAGTCTCTGCCTACCTTATCCCTTGCCAATCCCCAACATGTAGTGAGAATATACTAAATAATCTCACACACACACACACGGTACAGCACATCTTGGCTACTGCACATTCTGCTTCCTCTGCCTGGAATGCCCTAAATTCACCTGACAAAGTCATGCTTATCATTCAAGACATAGCCTACTCGTCTCTCTGAGCCATGACTTCCTAGGCAGACTTTCTTGCTGTCTTCAATGCTTTCATCTCTCCCTGTACACAATCCTACAATGATAATTACTACATTACATCATGTATCTGCTTACACATCTGCTTGCCCATTAGACTATAAAATCCTTGAAACCAAAGGCCCTATCTTTTAATCTACATGTCTTGGTACAGTGTCTGGCACAAAGCAGGTGCTTAAGAACTATTTTCTGAATGAATATATATAGTGTGGGATTGTACTCTCAGGCTTGCAAAGAGTTCTTAAAAGATAAGGCATTTTGTACTATCTATCCCACTGCCACTGGATAATGGCAAGGAGAACGAATAGGAAAGTATCTCCCAGGGAACAGGTTTAACAAGTTAATATTAAAAGACAACCTAGTATGTACATAATAATTAAATGTTGAAATTTATGAACTACTTTTATGAATTTAGATAATTTTTAAATATTGTTAAAATTTGTTGAACTAAAGAGTAATGTAAATAAAATAATTCATGTTTCAAATGGGAAAAAAAAAGACAACCTAATGGGGACTTTTATAAATTACTTTCAGTAAAACTGTGTCAACCTGACTACAACCGTCAGAGTTAAGGTAAAAAGCCAGAAAGTTATTTGATTTTGGCTGGAGAAGGGTATTTAACAACCAGAGATGGAAGGAAAATTCCTTCTGTTGTCCAGATCTGATGCAATTAAAAAAAATCTCTTAAGAGGTGCCACAGATACAGCTAAAATAATTAAAAATTGATAGGAATGTTCATTTCTAAGGAATGATATTTAACAAGCAATGATTTAGCTATTGACAGAAAACAAAAGTAAAGCAAAGCTAGAGATTAATTTACCAGAGTTAAAATTTGGGACTAATATTAAAAAAAAAATGTCTACAGAAAGATTCCCTGGTCTAACCTTTCATACCGCTTTGAAGAGTCAGGAAACATCCAGACATCCTCAAGGATACCATAAAGTCCTATAGGAAATGGTTTTGGCTTAAAAACTCGGTGGTTTTTTATTTGGTGAGTTATTCAGTGAGTCATTCTAACTGTGGCTTCCAGTAACTAGAGTATTTAAGGGAATAAAGTCTGAAAGTGAAATGAATAAAATCAAGATAAAATAAACAAGTTCAGCAATGGTAATAATAAATAATGCCTACGTTTGTGTAACACTTTAGTTTACGACGCATTTTTATTTTTCAAATGAGGAAAATTAAACTGAGAAAGGTAGTGTGCTGAAGGTCACAAAGCTAAAATAATCAGAGTAATGGAGTTTAACTGTATGTTCCAACATCAAAAGTCTACAGCTCTGATTCTTTGCCACCTGAAAGGTGAGCCTACCTGTGCTATGGATGGGCCTAGGACACTTTCTAAGATGACTTCAATGAGAGTAACTGTTTCCAAATCACTTACGCATATCTTTCAACTTAATACCCTGAAAGAATGGGGACGCTCTTTAATGTGCATGGAGAGGGAACCTCCATGCCCTCCACGTTATACTGTGGACTGAAAAATGCCAGGTGCCATGAACTGTGGGCAACATGCTACTATTTGCATAAAAACACTGAAAAGAAATATATTTAAATGTAGTTTTTTTGTCCATGCATATACTATCTCTTAAAAGTCACATAAGAAATTACTAACAGTGGTAACTTGCAGAAGCACTGGAAAATGGTGGCTAAGGGATCAGGGACAGGAACACAACTTTTCACTGTACATATTCCCTTTTGAACTTTTTGAATTTTGAACCACATGAAAGTGGTTTTGCAAAGAGTGAATTGAAATTTAAGAATACATAATGGGAGTTGGAACAAAGGCAACGGTTAGGTGATTCAAAGTGAAACATTTCAGAAATGGGATGTAGCAGAAGAACAGAGAAGTAAAAAGGTATTACAAAGTTTTTGTCAGACTCCAGAATTCCATGTGGTATTTCACAGTTAGAAGTAAGTATTCCTCAAGACCATCAAACTTCTTCCATTCTAATTCTTTGCTCATTAAACAGCTCTCAATTTTTCACTAACCTTGATACTGAGAAAGGAGTGTCCCAACAGTGTATACAAGTATTCAGGTCATCAGAAAGGTAGATCCTTTCATCGTAAATAAGATAGTGTCCAGTTTAAACAAGTCTTTTGTTGTTCCGCGGCATGTGGGATCTTCCTGGACCAGGGCTCAAACCCGTGTCCCCTGCATTGGCAGGCAGATTCTTAACCACTGTGCCACCAGGGAAGTCCTAAACCAGTCTTTGACGAGGTTGATTAGGGGTTATTCCAGGCACACTGATAAAATATGCAACTGCAGAGCTAAAGACTAAACCTTAGACCAGTATAACCCCACCAAGGGTCTATCCAAAAATGGGACCTGGCCTCAACTAGATGGAATTAACCATTAACATATCTGAAATTTCCAGTATGTTTGTCCTCTGTTCTTCCACAACTTAAGTCAGTCTAAAATTTTACCCTAAAGGTCACAATAACTTAAGGGTTTTGGGTGATGAAACCACATCTTTCAGCCTAAAGCAAGTCACAGCATTTTTTTAAAGGCAATACCAAAGCAGCCTCCGTTCCCACACAGAAATTATTTCAGTGCCTTAGAGGTACCGGAAACTGGTGAGTCTTACACTCAAGAGAGTTAAAAAACCCCAGGACCAACAAAACTTGTACTATATAAAGAGAACACATGTTTATTCTCTATTCTGATGTTCAAATTACATATCTAAAGATAATATCATTCTTAAATCAGTTTAAGATTTTTTAAAAAAAGATTTATTGCCAGAGTTATTTTGGAACATTACAAAAATACCTGCTCAAAGGTCTGCAGTTCAGGGCTACATCATCTGATTTTATATTAATGGATTAGCAAGCAGTCACTCACCAGGTCCTATACAATTAAGCTGTCAGTTTTCTAAGGAAGAAAGGACATGAGACCTACAGATAAATACTCAAGTACAAACCTCATTTTAGCTTACAGCTTTAAAATTCCTCCTCCCACTAAGTGTATTATTATTATTTATTTTTACCAGAGCTTAACAGCTAACTTAATCTACAGATGCAAGTGTCTCTTCCTTCCATGGTCTGACATTTGTCCACATGATGATTACAACAACTAAAATCAGGAAAAAGGAGAGGGAAAATGAGTAAAAGGAGTTCAAAGAGTGGAAGGGGCTAGTTAATTCACAAACTGGATAAACTGAGGCCACAACAAATGTCTTAACTGAAAGATGACTGACTGACACATTGTCATCTCCTTTTTAATACAATGGCCGAGTCACTGAAGCCACCAAGCCAAAATGTAAAGCTAATTTGTGAAAAGAAATTGTTTCAGAAACCAGAATTCTACTATCAAGAGCAGTTAATAAAGTTTACAAACCAGCAGTTACTAGCTCTCATTAAGAATGAATTGACTAATGTTTTATTACCTGATCCCCAGTAATTCTGTTGATAAAGAGCAACGGAAAATTTGGAGGAAGAAGTGATGAATCAACCTCTCTTCCATATGTTATGTTTTATAGGAATATGAGTAAGTATAAGAGTGGTATGCAAAATAGGGGATGGGGGTGGTACTAATCATCAGAATGGCATCTGACTCCCCAAATGTAGCCATGCTCACTCCAGTGGGTTGCTTCACTGTGACTCAAGATCTGTCAACTGAGGACACAAGGGAATTTGAGTAAAACCAAGAGATAGACTCTTAAATTTTAAACCGAATCTTCCAATAGATCTAGCACAAGATCTCACAAGAGTCAACTATAAGAAATTAACTTACTCAACGTAAATTGATTCTAAAGTACTTTTTAAAATGAATTATTGCCAATGCAAAAATTCAGGAGAGAAGTCTGGGGACCTGCTTTCCTAATGGCAAATGCCATTTATCCACTGGTAAAGGGTACTAAAATATAATACGAGGTGTCCAAATTAAAGTTTCTGTCTCCTGTTCTCCTTAAACAACCTTACTTCTCGGACTTCGCTGGTGGCGCAGTGGTTAAGAATCCGCCTGTCAATGCAGGCAACACGGGTTCGAGCCCTGGTCTGGGAAGATCCCACATGCCATGGAGCAACTAAGCCTGTGCACCTCAACTACTGAGGCTGCGCTCTAGAGCCCGCGAGCCACAACTGCTGAGCCCGTGTGCCACAACTACTGAAGCTCACGTGCCTAGAGAACGTGCTCCCAGCAAGAGAAGCCACCACAATGAGAAGCCCGCGCACCGCAACGAAGAGTAGCCCCAGCTTGCCGCAACCGGAGAAAAGCCCGTGTGCAGCAATGAAGACCCAACGCAGCCAAAATTAAAAACAAAAAACAAAAACAAAACCTTACTTCTCTAAAATAAAAGGTAATTAAGTGAAAGCGTCAATCAAGCATATACTTCCTTTCTCAATATTGATAAATATAAATACATTTGAACCTTTGTTATGTACTATACGCCCAACATGCTATATGGCAAACAATCCAGGCAAATTCACTGCATTATGAACAAAAGTAAATTAACAATAGCTCCCAAAATATATCCCTTTCTACCCAAACCAAAAAGAATTTTCCCAACTTCTCCAATTTATATTCCAAAGAATTCAGAAAGAAAATAAGGAAACAAAATATTTATAATCTATCAATTTCGAGTGCAAATATTTCACTAATAACCAAGCTTTCGTAGCATACTGATCTGTAATTGTATCAAATCATGAATCTTTGAGGGCACAGAAAACAAAGACTAAATGGCTCTGCCAATCTACAATGGTCATATTTCATCTTTAGAAGGGTGATGGCCATGAAAGCAACAAATTCGATGTATCCCTTGCTTCCTCCTCCGCACTGATTAAACCAATCCTGCACTACAGACAGTCTGCTAGTTTCTGCCACCACACACACATCAGGCCTCCAACACACTCCACAAGCCAGGGCTAGGCTGTCTAGAAGTCCGCACTGTGTCACTGCATAAGGCAGTTCCCCCCTCCACACATCCAGAAAGAGGAAAGCCACCTAAGCGCTCTGTCAGATCTCAGCAAGGCTGTAAAATGACAGATGGAACTGCTAACCAAATAGCAGGCAGCGACGCTCACCACCTTTAAAAATCATTTAAGCAGTTTTCCTCCCCGTCATCTCGCTTCTCCCCGCCCCCACCCCCACCCTCGCGCGCACCACCGCAGTTCGCCCCCAGCTTTGCAAGCGGAAGGCTGCGAGCTCTGGGCTGTCTCTGGACTGACAGTCGGCCCAGAACTCATTCAGAGCCCTGAAATACAGACATTCTCACCTGCACACACCACGCCACTTCCACCCACACCACCACCGCCCCACCCCCCAACCACACACACTCGCCCTCCCAATCTCTCCCCACACCAATCCCGGCGCCGCAGAACACCTAGCAGCCTCATCAGCAACGGTAGCACGCGTTACCATTTAGATGATCCGGGCCACCTAAGCTCCAGAGACCGCCCCCTCACCACACAGGCCGCCTCCCCCGCGCCGCCCGGAGGCTGGACCCCTCGCCCGCCAGGAGGGATGCGCTACCTTTAGACTGGCAGTCCGCACAAAACTTGTTATCCTCCTCCAGCAGCAGGTTGGCTAGGACCGCCTGGTACCGATCCACGTCCTTCACCGATTTGCCCGTCATGGCCAGGGTGCCGGCGGGGGCAGAGGGCGACGCACCCTCCTCGCCCCCAGAAACCCCTGCCTCAGTCCAGAGGTGAGGACTCCTGGTCCCCCGCCCAGGGGCACCTCCTGAGCGGGGAAGAGCCCTCTCCCACCGCCCGGCCCGGCACCCCTTCTCGGGTCAGCCGCGCCCGCCCCCCACTCTGCAGCCCCTCAGCGCGGCGCCCCCTGGCGGGCTTAGGGAAAGACCCGGGTCCCGACGAGGCTGCCGGACCAGGCAGGGACCCTCAGCCCAGGCAAGGGGGGCGCTCAGGCCTCCTGCGTGCCGGGCGCAGAGATGACTCCCAGGCCTGCCTGTCTGTGAGCCGTGCGTCCCGCGCCTCGGTTTCCCTGGCAGCTGCTGCCAGCCCTGCCACCACCTCTGCCGCCTACTTCCGGCAGCTCTTCCTCTCCTCCTCCACCCCTCCCAGCCCGCGCATGCGCCCCGCCCCCACCGCTTCGGACTGGGCTCTTCCCTCCGCTCCGCCTCTCAGGAACCAATCGGGGCAGAAGTGAGGGGCGGAGCTTGGGTGGGGCGGAGGGGAAGTGGGCCCACCCCCTGCATGTCCTTGGAAAAGAATGAATGGAGCCGGAGGAAAGCGAGTGGAGAGAGTAGAGGCAAGCGAAGGGAAACAACAATTAACATTAGCTGAGCTCTTACTATGTGCCAGGCGCTGTGCTAAGCGCCTTATATGCATTAGCCCAATATAATCCCAAAACCTCTCTACGAGTTAAATATTTACCATCCTTACGTAACGTGGTGGTTGTGAATACTCCAAAGTCCTCCAGCTTATTCTTTCCTTCAACAGCCAAATAGAAGGGCCCAACCTCCTAACCCAGGATAAGAGGACATCACAACCTCCCCAGCTTTTCAGAGGATTCTGGTTACCTCTCACTTGGAATGCATGCTCCTGCTGAATTCCTGGTCCCCCTGTTCATTAGGTCTCCTCTTGTGATTACTGACATCTTTGGGCATTGTTTTGCCTGGTCCCTAGACACTTTCTTGTTTCACTCCTCAGTCCTCCCCAAATAGTGCAGTTTCGTGCAGCAGACCTTTACTGAAGGTTATTTGGGGAGGTGGGGTGGAGAGGAGGGGTAATTACAGTAAAAGAAGAGGTAACTACTTTAAAATGATTATTAAACACCATTGTCCAAAGCCACCCTCACTGCAGAGTGTAGTAAGTACAGAATTTCTCAATGGCTGTCCTTTTCTTTAGGGACCCACCTGCCATCTGGCAAATGTTTTTGTTCACTCATTCCATTCATTCATTCGTTTAGCAGATTGTTACTGAGAAACTTCTAAGTATCAGACACTGTCCTGGGGGGAAGGGGAACAACATGATTCAATTAGTGGTTTTAAAAGGTCACTGCTGCTATGGGAAGGATGGATCAGGGAAGCTGGTAAGACCAGATGCTCAGAGTTATCTTATCTCTAGGCAAACTCTCCTCCATCTCTTTACTTTCCCCAAAACATCAGGATGCCCTGAAAACTTTCATCAGAGAAAACCTAAAATTTTCTATTACTTTATCAATCAAAACAATTTGATTCTCTGTCTAAAGCTCTTTCCTTCTAAGCCATGCCTGAGGAGATTTGACTTTCATAAACAGAAAAGTTCATTAAGGTATTTTTCCTAAACAAACTCTCAGTTCTTTCTCTAGAAGGAATTCTGCCTTCCTCCTAAGCTAATTTTCTCAACCTATATCCCATTTATAATAATTTTTCTTACTTTAACTTACTTAAATTTTCTTATTTTAACACATATTTTACAAATGAGCAAACTGAGAGTTAGAAAAATAAACTCCTTCATCTAGGGAGTAGTAGAGCTGGGGTTTTTAATCTAGATCTCTATGATTCAAGAGCCTTAGTACTATCAGAGTTTTTGCTTATGTTATATATTATAATCCTCAGAAAACCCCATCAGGATAGGTATTAACATAATCAGTTTTCAAAAAATGATGAAACAGAGTCTCAAGTTGATGAAAGAAAGGCTCAAGATTACCCAGTTAATTGTGATCATTGTGCCTTTGTTCAAATTCTCCTCATCTTCATCCTTGCACTATGCAAATAGCCTTCTTGCCTTATAGTCTAACCTTAGTTAATTTGATCCTTCACCCCACTCTTCGGAGAGAGCTTTCTAAATGGCAAATCTGGTTGACTAGCTCTCCTGATTAAAAACCCTTTAGTGGCTCTCCATGATCTATGACAATCCTTCTCAAAATTTCCCATCTAGAGAGAGATTGCCTAGTCTGGTGGTTAAGCACACAGACTATGGGACCAGAATGACTGGATTTAAATCTTTTAAAGCTTTAAAAGAGCTTTACCACTTACTATCTGTATGACTTTTATCATGTAACTTAACCTCTCTGTGTAAAATGTGTATGATAATGATATTAAATCCACCTATTTCATAGGATTTTTGTGAAGCTGAACTGAGGTAATGCCTGTAATATATTTAGAATAGCTCTTGGCACTCAGTAAGCGATAGACAATTAATGCTCTTCACTAAGTATCTCTGGCTTTCTGCCTTCTGGGTGCATGGTAGGGTTTTATTTCATGGCCCTCTTAAGGTTGGATGTGGCCAATGAGTTTGAGCAGAAAGAATATGTGTCACTGCATGCCTGAAGCATTTATTTACTGCTTTGAGACTTCTCAGATTCTTTTTCCCTCTGGCATGGAAACCATCAACGTTCGAGATGGTGGTTGTCTTAGTACCATAACAGAATACCATAGACTGGGTGGCTTATGAACAGAAATTTATTTCTCACAGTTCTGGAGACTGGGAAGTACAAGATCAAGGCACCAAAAGATTCTGTGAGAGCCCGCTTCCTGGTTCACAGCAGGGGACTTAGCACTGTGTCTTCACGTGGTGGAAGGGGCTATAGAGCTCTCTGGGGTCCCTTCATAAAGGCACTAATCCCATTCATGAGGACTCCACCCTTATGACCTAATCAATTTCCAAAGGCAGAACTTCCTAATACAATCACGTTAGGGGGCAGGATCTCAACATATGAATTTGGGGAATTATGGACTTAAACATTCAGTCCATAACAGTGGTTGCTCTATTATCCTAAATTCCTGAGTAGCTAATAAGTGAGAGCCCGCTGCCAACCCATAAAGGATAGGTAGCATGAGCAAGAAATTAGCTTTCTTTGTGTTAAGCCACTGAATTTTGTTTACCCCCAGGCATAACGGAGCCTATCCCAACTGATACATCAAGTATTAGCTGCTATTATTATTATTGTTATTATTATTATTAATAATAACAGAGGAGAGAATTCCCTGGCGGTCCAGTGGTTAGGACTCCATGCTTCCATTGCAGGGTGGTGCATGGGTTCGATCCCTGATCGGGGAACTAAGATCCTAGGTGGCGTGGCAAAAAAAAAAAAGCAGAGGAAAGTGAATACATATCCCAGGGTCTGAGAATATGGCCAAAGCAAACTTCTCCTCTCCCCAAGGACATATATTTGTTTTTGAAGTCTTGAATTTTTCCTTGACAATTCTTGCAAAAATGTTCCCTCTATTCCATAATCTGACTGTGTTATCTTGTCATAAAACTATTTCACATTAGCTACTGCCAGAGAGAAGAGTTCCCTCTCTGTCTCAGTGGCTACTGGATACAGTTTGGTTGCATTATACCTATGGAATTCAGAAAATTGGGATGAATTGAAGAGACCTGACACCACATATACTCAACTGCCAGGTGATTTCTCTTCTTGATCTTTGTATCAGAATATTTTGAAACCCCAACTCACATAAATAAAAGTACAAAATAGAAACTTGTTTTTAAACTGTTATATTAGAATAGTCACTGTGGTAAAATGCCCAGAATACTACCAAAAAAATGGTATGGTGAATATTTTGGGACTGTTGCTATGGGAGAATATCATTAGTATATCTTCTTGCTAAGAGATCACATCTTCTGAGTCACATATTGAAGTAAAGCAGTTTCTAATCCACTGGTCAGACACTTTACCAATTCAGGGTAATACTCAATAAAATGACTTTCATCAAGAAAGCTGAGATTACCAAAAGGACCCACAGTACAGCACAGGGAACTCTACTCAATACTTTATAATAACCTATATGGGAAAAGAATCTGAAAAAAAATAGATATATGTATATGTAAAATGAAATCACTTTTCTGTACACCTGAAACTAACACAACATTGTAAATCAACTATACTCCAATGTAAAATAAAAATTGAAAATAAAAGCTGGATAATTAGGTTCTCCATTTTATTGCTAGCTCTGTACTATTTGTCACATGTAAATGAACTAAGGGTCTCAAGTGAACTCATAGTCTATTCAATAACTCTCTTCAGCCAACTCTCAATTTTTTTTCTCAGTGTAGAGAACTTGTGATTACTTAAAAGCTTCCCCTGCCTTGCAGTGGATTGCAGATCCACTGCCTTGCAAATGTATATCTGCTCCAGAAGCCAACTCTTTGAGCTCTGAGGCTGAGCTACACGCCCCTCCTCTCCTGCTCCATTTCCCATTTGTCTATTTCCACAACCTGAGACTCTAGGAAGAGCCTCGATTTTCCATTGCTGATGGAGCGCACTGTGAGAAAGCTGTGTCTCTGTCAACAGCACTATTTCTTGCTGTCCATAGCATTTCTCAGGACTCCAGGTGATCAGTGGTGGTTCCTTGCAAGGACAGAGAGGATGGCCTCTCCCCAGCTTTGTCACACATTGTCATCTGGGCCCCATATGACTGGTGTGCAGTCTCACGAAGTCTTTCTTTTCTTTTTTTAAAATTTATTTATTTATTTATGTTTGGCTGCATTGGGTCTTCGTTGCTGCACGCGGGCTTTCTCTAGTTGCAGCGAGCTGGGGCTACTCTTTGTTGCGGTGCACAGGCTTCTCACTGCGGTGGCTTCTTTTGTTGCAGAGCACAGGCTCTAGGCTCGCGGGCTTCGGTAGTTGCAGCATGCAGGCTCAGTAGTTGTGGATTGTGGGCTCTAGAGTGCGGGATCAGTAGTTGTGGCACACGGCCTTAGTTGCTCCGCAGCATGTGGGATCTTCCTGGACCAGGGCTTGAACCCACGTTCCCTGCATTGGCAGGTGGATTCTTAACCACTGCACCACCAGGGAAGTCCTCACAAAGTCTTCCTTAAAGGCAGCTTAGCTGGGTTTGAACCTCTCCCTCTAACCTAAGGACTCAGGCCCATTGCCCAGGGACCTGAAGAGTCTGAGGGGAACAGACTTCAATGCCATATAAACTCACCATTTTCCTCAAGACAACTTGAGCTCCCTACCGCTACTAAACATCTCTGTTCTCCCTTCTCTCTCTTAGTTTCACAATAAAACCTCCCATGACTATCAACCAGTACGAATCTGGGAGGGGAGGCAGAGTTGTCTGTACTAGCAGTGTCTGAATCCCAGCCTAACTCACCATCACTACAATCATGCTATGTTGCCTGCAGGTGCATAACGGTGACCAGACATCACATGTGAGCAGTTGCATTGCAACTATGTAATGATGCAGGGGAGTGGGCACAGATATTCATATTTCTTGCATTTTCAAGGCCTAGGAGGGATCCAGCAAGTATACCTGGCCTGGCCTACTCTGTGGACCCTGTTGTATAATAACAGAAACTTACCCCTCACCAAATAGCAGAACACTGGGGCAAAGAGAAGATCATAAGTTTCCAGAAAGGAAAAACAAGTCACATAAAAAGGATCAAGAATCAGGATGGCACAGAGTTCTCAACAGCAACTCTGACAGGGAACAATGGAAATTGCCTCCAAAATCCCAAGGAAAAGGAGTTGCCAGCCCAGATCCACCAGAGGGCAGACAGCAGAAGCAAGAAGAGCTACAATTCTGCAGCCTGTGGAAGGAAAACCACACTCACAAAGAGATAGACAAAATGAAAAGGAGAGAACTTTGTACCAGATGAAGGAACAGGATAAAACCCCAGAAAAACAACTAAAGATGATACAGGACCTCAGAAAAAGAATGGAGGCAAAGATCAAGAAGATGCCAGAAATATTTAACAAAGACCTAGAAGAATTAAAGAACAAACAAACAGAGATGAACAATACAATAACTGACATGAAAAATACACTAGAAGGAATCAATAGCAGAATAACTGAGGCAGAAGAACGGATAAGTGACCTGGAAGACAGAAGGGTGGAATTCAGTGCTGTGGAACAGAATAAAGAAAAAAGAATGAAAAGAAATGAAGACAGCCTAAGAGACCTCTGGGACAACTAAATGCAACAACATTCGCATTATAGGGGTCCCAGAAAGAGAAGAGAGAAAGGACCCGAGAAAATATTTGAAGGGATTATAGTTGAAAACTTCCCTAACATGGGAAAGGAAATAGCCACCCAAGTCCAGGAAGTTCAGAGAGTCCCAGGCAGGATAAACTCAAGGAGGAACATGCAGAGACACATGGTAATCAAACTGACAAAAATTAAAGACAAAGAAAAATTATTGAAAGCAACAAGGTAAAAACAACAAATAACATACAAGGGAATTCCCATAAGGGTAACAGCTGATTTCTCGGCAGAAATTCTACAAGCCAGAAGGGAGTGGCACGATATACCTAAAGTGATGAAAAGGAAGAACCTACAACCAAGATTACTCTACCCGGGAAGGATCTCATTCAGATTCGATGGAGAAATCAAAAGCTTTACAGACAAGCAAAAGCTAAGAGAATTCAGCACCACCAAACCAGCTCTACAACAAATGCTAAAGGAACTTCTCTAAGTGGGAAACACAGAGAAGAAAAAGACCTACAAAAACAAACCCATAACAATTAAGAAAATGATAATAGGAACATACATATTGATAATTACCTTAAACATGAATGGATTAAATGCTCCAACCAAAAGACACAGGCTCGCTGAATGGATACAAAAACAAGACCCATATATATACTGTCTACAAGAGACCCACTTCAGACCTAGGGACACATACAGACTGAAAGTGAGGGGATGGAAAAAGATACTCCATGCAAATAGAAATCTAAGAAAGCTGGAGTAGCAATACTCATATCAGATAAAATAGACTTTAAAATACTGTTACAAGAGGCAAGGAAGGACACTAGATAATGATCAAGGGATCAATCCAAGAAGAAGATATAACAATTATAAATATATACACACCCAGCATAGGAGCACCTCAGTACATAAGGCATCTGCTAACAGCTATAAAACAGGAAATTGGGCTTCCCTGGTGGTGCAGTGGTTGAAAGTCTGCCTGCCGATGCAGGGGACACGGGTTCGTGCCCTGGTCCGGGAAGATACCACATGCCACGGAGCGGCTGGGCCTGTGAGCCATGGCCTCTAAGCCTGCGTGTCTGGAGCCTGTGCTCCACAACGGGAGAGGCCACAACAGTGAGAGGCCCACGTACCTCAAAAAAAAAAAACAGGAAATCGACAGTAACACAATAATAATGGAGGACTTCAACACCTCACTTATACCAATGGACAAATCATTCAGACAGAAAATTAATAAGGAAACACAAGCTTTAAATGACACGATAGACCAGATAGATTTAATTGATATTTATAAGACATTCCATCCAAAAACAGCAGATTACACTTTCTTCTCAAGTGCACATGGAACATTCTCCAGGATAGATCACAGCTTGGGTCACAAATCAAGCCTTGGTAAATTTAAGAAAATTGAAATCATATCAAGCATCTTTTCCAACCACAATGCTATGAGATTAGAAATCAATTACAGGGAAAAAACAGCAAAAAGCACAAACACATGGACACTAAACAATACATTACTAAATAACCAAGAGATCACTGAAGAAATCAAAGAGGAAATAAAAAGATACCTAGAGACAAATTACAATGGAAACACAATGATCCAAAACTTATGGGATGCAGCAAAAGCAGTTCTGAGAGGGAAGTTTTTGGCAATACAAGCCTACCTCAAGAAACAAGAAAAACCTCAAATAAACAATCTAGCCTTACACCAAAAGGAACTAGAGAAAGAAGAACAAACAAAACCCAAAGTTAATAGAAGGAAAAAAATCATAATGATCAGAGCAGAAAGAAATGAAATTAGAAACAAAATAAACAATAGCAAAGATGACTAGAACTAAAAGCTGGTTCTTTGAGAAGGTAAACAAAACTGATAAACCATTAGCCAGACTCATCAAGAAAAAGAGGGAGAGGACTCAAATCAGTAAAATGAGAAATGAAAAAGGAGAAGTTACAATGGACACCACAGAAATACAAAGCATCATAAGAGACTACTGCAAGCAACTCTATGCCAATAAAATGGACAACCTGGAAGAAATGGACAAATTCTTAGAAAGGTATAACCTTCCAAGACTGAACCAGGAAGAGATAGAAAATATGAACAGACCAATCACAAGCACTGAAATTGAAACTGTGATTAAAAATCTTCCAACAAACAAAAGTCCAGGACCAGATGGCTTCACAGGTGAATTCTATCAAACATTTAGAGAAGAGCTAACACCCATCCTTCTCAACTCTTCCAAAAAATTGCAGAGGAAGGAACACTCCCAAACTCATTTTATGAGGCCACCATCACCCTGATACCAAAACCAGACAAAGATACTACAAAAAAAGAAAATTATAGAGCAATATCACTGATGAATATAGATGCAAAAACCCTCAACAAAATACTATCAAACAGAATCCAATAACACATTAAAAGGATCATACACCATGGTCAAGTGGGATTTATCCCAGAGATGCAAGGATTCTTCAATATACGCAAATCAATCAGTGTGATACACCATATTAACAAATTGAAGAATAAAAACCATATGATCATCTCAATAGATGCAAAAAAAGCTTTTGACAAAATTCAACACCCATTTAGATAAAAACTCTCCAGAAAGTGGGCGTAAAGGGAGCTTACGTCAATATAATAAAGGCCATATACAACAAACCCACAGCAAACATCATTCTCAATGGTGAAAAACTGAAAGTATTTCCTCTAAGATCAGGAACAAAACAAGGATGTCCACTCTCACCACTATTATTCAACATAGTTTTGGAGCTCCTAGCCACGGCAATCAGAGAAGAAAAAGAAATAAAAGGAATACAAGTTGGAAAAGAAGAAGTAAAACTGTCACTGTTTGCAGATGACGTGATACTATATAGAGAGAATCCTAAAGATGCTGCCAGAAAACTACTAGAGATAATCAATGACTTTGGTAAAGTTGCAGGATACAAAATTAATGCACAGAAATCTCTTGCATTCCTATACACTAACAATGAAAGATCAGAAAGAGAAATTAAGGAAACAGTCCCATTCACCACTGCAACAAAAAGAATAAAATACCTAGGAATAAACCTACCTAAGGAGATAAAAGTCCTGTACTCAGAAAACTATAAGACACTGATGAAAGAAATCAAAGATGAAACAAACAAATGGAGAGATATACCATGTTGTTGGATTGGAAGAATCAGTACTGTGAAAATCTATGACAAAGGAGGCAAGGATATACAATGGAGAAAAGACAGTCTCTTCAATAAGTGGTGCTGGGAAAACTGGACAGCTACATATAAAAGAATGAAATTAGAACACTCCCTAACACCATGTACAAAAATAAACTCAAAATGGATTAGAGGGGCTTGTCTGGTGGCACAGTGGTTAAGAATCCGCCTGCCAATGCAGGGAACATGGGTTGGAGCCCTGGCCCGGGAAGATCCCACATGCTGTGGAGCAACTAAGCCCGTGTGCCACAACTACTGAGCCTGTGCTCTAGAGCTCATGTGCCACGCTACTGAGCCCACACGCCTAGAGCCTGTGCTCCACAACAAGGGAAGCCACTGCAATGAGAAGCCCGCGCACCACAACGAAGAGTAGCCCCTGCTCACCGCAACCAGAGAAAGCCCGCACACAGCAACAAAGACCCAATGCAGCCAAAAATAAAAATAAATAATAAATAAATTTAAAAAAATGGATTAGAGACCTAAATGTAAGACTGGACACTTTAAAACTCTTAGAGGAAAACATAGGAAGAACACTCTTTAACATAAATCACAGCAAGATTTTTTTGATCCACCTCCTAGAGTAATGGAAATAAAAACAAAAATAAACAAATGGGACCTAATGAAACTTAAAAGCTTTTGCAAAGCAAAGGAAACTACAAACAAGATGAAAAGACAACCCTCAGAATGGGAGAAAATATTTGCAAACGAATCAATGGACAAAGGATTAATCTCCAAAGTATATAAACAGCTCATGCAGCTCAATATTAAAAAAACAAACAACCCAATCCAAAAATGGGCAGAAGACCTAAATAGACATTTCTCCAAAGAAGACACACAGATGGCCAAGAAGCACATGAAAAGCTGCTCAACGTTACTAATTATTAGAGAAATGCAAATCAAAACTACAATGAGGGGGCTTCCCTGGTGGCGCAGTGGCTGGGAGTCCGCCTGCCAATGCAGAGGACATGGGTTCGTGCCCTGGTCTGGGAGGATCCCACATGCCATGGAGCGGCTGGGCCCGTGAGCCATGACCGCTGGGCCGGTGCGTCCGGAGCCTGTGCTCCGCAACGGGAGAGGCCACAACAGTGGGAGGCCTGCGTACCACAAAAAAAAAAAAAAAAAAAAAAAACTACAATGAGGTATCACCTCACACAAGTTAGAGTGGGGATCATCAGAAAATCTACAAACAACAAATGCTGGAGAGGGTGTGGAGAAAAGGGAACCCTCTTGCACTGTTGGTGGGAATGTAAATTGATACAGCCACTATGGAGAACAGTATGGAGGTTCCTTAAAAAACTAAAAATAGAACTACCATAAGACCCAGCAATCCCACTACTGGGCATATAGCCAATATCAAATACCCAATTCAAAATAATCAATTTTGAATTATGGAGAAAACCATAATTCAAAAAGACACATGTACCCCAATATCATTGCAGCCCTATTTACAATAGCCAGGTCATGGAAACAACCTAAATGCCCATCGACAGATGAATGGATAAAGAAGTTGTGGTACATATATACAATGGAATATTACTCAGCCACAAAAAGGAGTGAAATTGGGTCATTTGTAGAGACGTGGATGGATCTAGAGACTGTCATACAGAGTGAAGTAAGTCAGAAAGAGAAAAACAAATATCGTATATTAATGCATATATGTGGAACCTAGAAAAATGGTACAGATGAACCGGTTTGCAGGGCAGAAATAGACACACAGATGTAGAGAACAAACGTATGGACACCAAGGGGAGAAAGTGGCAGGGGTGGTGGTGGTGGGATGAATTGGGAGATTGAGATTGACATATATACACTAATATGTATAAAATAGGTAACTAATAAGAACCTGCTGTATAAAAAATAGATAAAATTCAAAAAGAAAAAAAAGATGTGGTACATATATACAATGTAATTTTACTCAGCCATAAAAAAGGATGCAATAATGCCATATGCAGCAACATGTATGACCTAGAGATTGTCATACTGAGTGAAGTAAGTCAGACACAGAAAAATATGATATTGCTTATATGTGGAATCTAAAACAATGGTACAAGAGAATTTATTCACAAAACAGAAATAGAGTCACAGATGTAAAAAACAAACTTATGGTTACCAAGGGGGAAAGGTGGGGGAGGGATAAATTGGGAGATTGGGAATGACATATACACACTACTGTATATAAAATAGATAACTATTAAGGACCTACTATATAACACAGGGAACTCTACTCAATACTCTGTAGTGGCCTATATGGGGATAGAATCTAAAAAAGAGTGGACATACGTATATGTATAGCTGATTCACTTTGCTGTATAGCAGAAACCAACACAACATTGTAAATCAACTATACTCCAATAAGAATGTTTTCAAAAAGCAAAAAAAAAAAAAAAGAGTTGCCAGCCCAGAATTCTATACCAGCAGAACTATTGCTCTAGAGGCAGCACTGAGTAAAGACACTTTCAGATACACTAGATTTCAAAATTTTACCTCCTATGCTGGCTGTGCTCCACTGCACCCACTCCCCATATCCACTCTCCACCCTTCACCCTGCTCTGTGCCCGAAGAGGCAACCTCTGTGTAAGGTATCAGCTCAGCTCCCCTGCACACTGGCTTCTGGTTGGATTCAGCCAGTTGGAGGCATGAGTGGGATATCAGAGGGCAGGAGTGAATAGAAGTTGAATTATTTATTTTCCCTGCTTTCTCCCTGCTGGCAGAACCACCACATTCCTAAGTGACAGCCAGAGTGCCTATGGGGTGGCCCTCTCCTGTGGCTGTGGCTCTCACCACGTTCTGGGAACACCAGCTCCTTTTGCCCCTTTCAGCTTTGAGGGTAGCAGCTTCCGGCTGTTGCTAGCCCTGAGGTACATCATGCCCCTTGAATTTTTTTAACCCTGCCCACATTTTGTAAAATGGTCCCTTCTTTAAACTCTTTTCGATTGCCCTCTTTGTGTTGGCCATATGCTTCCTGTTGGAACCTAACTGATTCACCTCCCATGCATACTTTGTCCAAAATGACAGAGTAAATCAAGGAAAAGGGAAACACCAAATCCAAAAAAGAGAGAATTCAACAGGAAAAAGATAGAGGTTATTCCCAGTGTGATGGAGAAGGGAAATTCCAGGGTGACAGTTATACAGCAGAGTAGCTACCCCAGATTGGAGCAGTAGAATGGCCAGTGCCAAGAAAAATGAAATTTATAGATTAGGTGATGTGTTGGAACCACGACGAAATTCTCTTCTGTCAGAGGATAAGGGGTATGAATTAATCATAGATTCATAGAGAATTAAGCAAATAAAAAATGGAGCAATTATTGACTCCAGAGGAAAAAAAAGTTTAGCCAGAAAACATGTAATCAGTGAATACAAGGCTCAGCAGTCAATAATATTTAGTTATAATATGAGAGACATTGAGTATTAATTGAGCAAAATATTGTTATTTAACTATATTGGGAAGATGTGGGACAGGAAGTAGGTGGTGTGTGTGGGGGGGAAGGATATAGAAAAAGAAATCTAAATGCTCATCTTCCATAACAGGACATGAATAAACAAAGCCAAAAAGATATAAAATGGCAGTATAAGCATGTCATTTAGGTAAATTTGTAAATTCCAGAAGAAACAAGAGGCATTGTAAACGATTGCCAGGGACTTCCCTGGTGGTGCAGTGGTTAAGAATCCGCTTGCCAATGCAGGGGACACGGGTTCAAGCCCTCGTCTGGGAAGATCCCACATGCCACGGAACAACTAAGCCCGTGTGCCACAACTACTAAGCCCGTGTGCCACAACTACTGAGCCCGTGCTCTAGAGCCCGCGAGCCACAACTACTGAAGCCCGCACGCCTAGAGCCCGTGCTCCACAACAAGAGAAGCCACTGTAATGAGAAGCCCACGCACCGCAATGAAGAGTAGCCCCCGCTCACAGCAACTAGAGAAAGCCCATGTGCAGCAATGAAGACCCAACGCAGCCAAAAATAAATAACTAAAATAAATAAATTTATTTTTAAAAAAAAGATTGCCAAAAAAAAAAAAAAGATTAAAAAACCCCATAAAACCCCCCTGAAAACAGTTGCCTCAGAGGAGTAGGAGCAGGGTGGGTAGGGGTAGGGCAGGTCATTATCATTTGTCATTATAAGCCTTGCATAATTAGACTTTTAATATATTGTAACATTTTAGTTTGATAAAAAAAAATTTTTAGTTAACCTAACATTTTTAAAAAACCACAATTTTACTATAATCATACCCATGGACTCTGAGAAATGTTTCAAAATATTTCCTGTTGAGGCGGTTTTTACTCCATGCTAAGTTAGCCTCAAATAAGCATCCTTCTGGATTTTTCTCTCCATCTGCCCTCCCCACAGAGTCCAGCTCTCTGTAAGTTCTGAATGCTTTTGAATGTGAGTCATAAGAAAGCCAAATAACCATGGCTTAAACAAACAGTGGTTTATTTTCTCACGGAACAAGAAATCCACAGGCAGGGCAGTTATTTACATTGATTACGCTACCTGACAAGGCCATCATCATCCAGACTCTATCATTCTGCCTTGCCCTCATTAGGCTATTGGATTCCCACTCTCACATTCAGTGGGTCTCAAAGAGGGGTCCCCAGCCCAGCAACATCAGCATCACATGAAAATTTGTTAGCAATGCAAATTCCCAGGCCCACTTCAGACCTAGGAATCAGAAACTCTGGAATAGGTCCCAGCAGTCTGTGTTTTAAGAAGTGCTCTGCATGATTCTGCTGCACACTCAAGTTTGAGAACCACTGCTCAGGCTAATCACCTCATGGTCACAAAATAGTTGCCACAGCTCCAAATATCACATCATCTTTGAAGACAGAAAGAGGAAGAAAGAATGTCTTCAATCCCTTTTATCAAGAAAGCAAAGTTTTCCCCAGAACCTCCCAGCAGACTTTCCTTTAAGGCTCCTTAGCCAGAACCAGGCTGCATGACTCAACCCCTAACTACAAAGGTGGTGGGGAAAGTGTGTGACTGCTTTTCCAGGCCCTATACTGGAAAGCAACAGTAGAGAAGGGGGCTGGGAATGGCTGTGGACAGCCAGCAGACAGCATCTGCCACAGGGTTTATGATGGTCAGAGTCATAGATAACATCATTCCTGACCCCATCCTGGAAAAGCAGCAGAAGATTTTGTCACTCTTCTGCAAAAGTAGCCTTAGAACTTGCAAATTCTTCAGATGGGAGAATCTACAAGACATAGAAATTGAATTCTTATTAATATTATCTGCCTCTCATGGAATGGTGGTTCTGATCATAATTCATTATGCTGAAAGAATCCCTTTCCATTAGAAATAAGCAGGGGAAGGAATAGAGGAAAGAGGGGACAGAAAATCCTCTCCAGTCACACTGGCTGAAAGAAACACTGTTTTTACATGTTAACATGGAGATTTGACATAGTGACTGTTTGATACCATTGATCAAACAGCCCACCAAAATGCCCTGTTTTGGTACCCATAACACACAAAAAGAAGTGCTTAACTCTGTCTTAATAGAGTTAGTTTCCAGGCAATCAAGCAGGAGGACATTCCAGGCAGAGATATACGTATTCATGAAAAGGCAGAAGTGGAAAAGGAGAACTGTGAATTGTTAGAAAGGGTACATGTGATGAGTGTTAGGAAAAGCTGGAGAAGGAGCAAAGGGCCGTATTATAAAGGACCTTGTCTGCTGTGCTGAGGAGGTTAAACTTCACAATGTTCCTAATATCATTAAAGCTTGGAGGGTATCTTAACCTGGGTCCACAGATGGACTTTAGTGCCTTGTCAACCCTCTGAAATTATAAGACAAATTTCATGGGTGTGTGGGTGTGTTCACTCTTCTGAGGAGTGGGTCCTAGATTTGAAAAATATGCATAACCCAAACAAGGTTAAGAATCACTTCTTTGAGGAATCAAAGAATTAGTCATTAAATTTTGTATGTATCACCAGAATAAATGCAGACTCCAACCAGATTCTAGCTCCAGGTTAACTAGAGAAGGATAGGGCTCAGACTAGAACCAGGGTTCTGTTTTCCTGTCCAGAGCCCTTTCCTGTGAAATCTCTGAAGTGGGCAATCTCCAACAAATGCCAAGAGAGAGATGGGTACTGCTCCAGTGTGTGAGAAACACTTGCGAGGTCATAGAGTTCCTCCTCTCTCCATAAACCTCTCAGTCCTGCCCTCTATCACCTCTTCCAAATGATGGGAAGGGAGGAGATGGGACATCTATGATGCAAGAACCACTGCTCTCCACCAAAGCTGGGATACTCCAGAATGGCACTCCCTGCACCAAGAAGTCACCAGAAAAATGGAACAGGGTGGATATTTCCAAGGAGAGTGGGACAAGTGCAAAGGAACTTCTCATCTATGACTTGTCCCTGTGATTCCTGGTAAAGAGTAGGATCAGTTGGATCTGTTCCCTACTTTGTGTCTTCAGAAGTCTCTCAACTCTGGAGGCTTGCAACCATTATTTGTAATGAATGAACAAGCATAGTAGGACAGAATATTATTGCTTATTTTTCTTAAAGAGAAATTACTTTATAAAAAAATGTTTTAGAAGATGATACAGAAATGTTCTTCACATGACTAAACCTGTTCGACAATGGTGTTCTTTTGGTTCTTTCCAATCAGTTCCTGAGTTTAAGAAGGCTTTTAGGTTCTCAGCTCTTTAAGAACCATATACTTGAAATATTCATCCAGGTAGACTCAACAGACCTCCAAATAACTTTGTCAGTACGCTCGAGTAAGGTGGGAATTTCCCTTGATCCAGCAAGGTGGGGCCCTATTACCCAAATATATTATACAACTAGTGCCTGAACAGGAAGTGGCCCAGATTTGCAAATTGCCACACAAATTCAGTTTTTCACCAATAATACAGTCTTTCTCTTGGTTTTGTCTCTTACCAGGAAACAGGTGTATCACCCATTCTTGAAGCCCACTTTCCTCTGTTCTTGAAGTCCTCATTGATTCCTGGACCTCTTCTGGTCATGCTCTTATGGTGTCATGGAGTAGGGACCTCAGGTTTGTACACTGTCTTCTGTGCCTTTTGCTAATCTCCAAAACGGTGTGATGGGTCTGATCTGATCCCTACATATCTGGTGCTAATGTACCCTGAGGTACGGCTGGTTCTGTTTGGGTACCCTACTGAAGGTCATGGCTGGGGAAGCTCATGACTTCTCCCCTGGCTCCTCTGGCCTGGTCTCTGGTACTGAACCCAGCTGGGCAGCCACTCCATGGCTTCTTGAGACAGAGATCCCATGGCCACACACCTGCTCCTCGTTACTGGTGGGGGATTTACCTCCACAGCCTCTGAGGGGGCTGGAGAGTACTGTCCACTCCACCAACCTTTGCCCTCTGAAAAGGCTGGAGACAGTTCTTGCTGTCTATCTGACTCACCAGCCCTCTGCTGTTTCCAAAAACCACCTACAAGATACCATATTGGACAAGGGGCTCCTGTGAGTGACCTTAGAAAGAATGGAAAACGGGTGCTTGGAATGCAGAGAAAATAACACCACACAAGTTGTCATGAGGATTAGAAATAATAAAGAGCTCTCCACTTGCTCTCTATGTGACCTCAACCTACGTAACCTTCATGTGCCTCGGTGTTCTTATCTCTAACGTGGGATTAAAATGGTGGTTATGAACATTTGAAATAATATATGAGAAGTACCTAAGAAGTATCAGGGATATTGTAGGTATTTAACAAAGGGGGGGCCTATCCTTTTTTTAAAAAAATAAAATTTATATATTTTATTTGTTTATTTTTGGCTGCGTTGGGTCTTCGTTGCTGTACGCAGACTATTCTCTAGTTGCGGCGAATGGGGGCAGGGGCTACTTTTGGTTGCGGTGTGCAGGCTTCTCATTGCGGTGGCTTCCCTGTAGTATAGCACGGGCTCTAGGCACATGGGCTTCAGTAGTTGTGGTGCACAGGCTCAGTAGTTGTGGTTCGCGGGCTCTAGAGCGCAGGCTCAGTAGTTGTGGTGCAGGGACTTAGTTGCTCCGTGGCATGTGGGATCTTCCTGGATCAGGGCTTGAACCCGTTTCCCCTGCATTGGCAGGAGGATTCTTATCCACTGCACTGCCAGGGAAGTCCCAACAAAGGGGGCCTATCTTTATTATTAACTATGAGCAGCAGGCCTATTTTTTGACCCCACTTTATAACTGAAGTCACAAAACTTCATGCATTAAATAACATAGCACCAACAAGAGGCAAAAATAGTAATCTAAGAAAAATTCAGAGAAATGCAATTGTGGGAGCATTTAATACATTAAATGTCCCAATAGAAAAATAAGGTAGGTAATATGTGCAGGCACTTTCACTAAAAAACAAAATGATCAATAAACATATGAAAAAAAATTTGCTCTCACTAGAAATAAATACAAATTAATAGAATAATAAAATTGGTTTCACCTGTTATATTGGCAAAGATTTTAAAATTATGATACCCTCATTTGGTCTAGGAGGTAGAAAACCAGTAATCTTGTATACTGCTGTGGGGAGGGGTACAGATTTGTTAACACAATTCTGGGGAACAATTCAGGAATATATATTAAATGTCTTAGAATATCGCATGTTCAGTCATGATAATTCCACTTTAATGAATTTATTCAAAAGGAATAATTATAGTTGAATGCAAGGATATCTTTAAGCACAATTTATAACACATTAAATCAGTTTTATTTATTTATTTTAAAATTTATTTATTTAATTTATTTATTTTTGGCTGTGTTGGGTCTTTGTTGTGGTGCGCAGGCTTCTCACTGTGGTGGCTTCTCTCGTTGTGGAACACGGGCTCTAGGCACACAGGCTCAGTAGTTGTGGCTCGCAGGCTCTAGATCACAGGCTCAGCAGTTGTGGCGCACAGGCATAGTTGCTCCACAGCATGTGGGATCTTCCCGGACCAGGGCTCAAACCCGTGTCCCTTCCCATTGGCAGGCAGATTCTCAACCACTGCACCTCCAGGGAAGCCCTCAAAATGAGTTTTGTAAAGGTGACTATTTAGAGGCTGTTTCCATGGAATTAGCTAAGTATGAAAACCATAGAAGGTTTCACATGTACAAAAAATGTAAATCTATGTGCTATAAAAATCATAAATTATATATAAAAGCAAGCAACAAGCTGGAAAAATATGTATTACAAAACTGACAAAATGATAATATCCTTATACTACACTATAAATCAATAAAATGCCCTCCAATAGAAAAATGGACAAAGAATCATTCAAAGACAATTCACAGAAAATGTACAAATGGTTAATAAACATAAGAAAAATATTTAGCCTTATTAGTAATGAAAGAAATGCATATGTAAACGAGGTTTTTAAAAACTTACCAGGTTAGCAAAAGAAGTTTAATTATAATACCCAGCATTGTTAAAGATATAAGGAACTATGCATTTTCATTTACTATTGTTAGAAATTTTAATTGGTTTAATTTTTTTTTTCTGGAAAACCACCAGCAGTATATTAAATACTTTAAAAAATCAGACTTCTTTTTTGGCCGAGCTGCGCTGCTTGCAGGATCTTAGTCACCATGCAGCTTGTGTGATCTTACTTCCCTGACCAGGGACTGAACCCTCGGCAGTGAAAGCTCGGAGTCCTAATCACTGGACCACCAGGGAATTCCCTAAAAAATCAGACCTTGAGCTCCCATTCTAGCACTGTACAAAGGAGACAATCCAGTAAATCCACAATTAATTATGTATTGTAACTTTCTTCCCAGCATTACTATTTTTGCAAACATAGAGACTGGTTAAGTAACATATTTCTGTAGGGGCGGAGGGTGAGAGTAAGGGGACCATTGGCATTGATCTCATCATATAGCTCCTTGATGCATATTCTAGAAGACACCACAAATATAACAGATATAAATGATTTGATATAAAAATGATATAACAAATACAAAAATATACTGAGAGATATAAAAATGAGTTGAAAAGTATGACATGTGATAGAAATAACAGATTTGAAGATATTTTTCTAATATAATATGTAGAAGAGAAGGAAAAAACTCTGATGTCAGACTTTCCCCCACTCCTTTCCCCTCCAGCCTGACATAAGTTTGGTCCTTCTAGGTCAGGATTCTGTTCCCCTCTGGATCTCCATTGGCTGGTCCCGCTGCCTGGAAGACCATGCCTTACTCCACACCCCTCATCCCCACTCCATCCCTCCTCTTCACTTGGCTAGCTCCCACACAGATCCAGACCCAAAATCATAAGAGGAAACCCTGGAAACATAAAGACTGGTTATATTAAAAAACAAAACAAACTCCTTTCAAGAATAATGTGTACTACTGTTGGGTGGGATGGAGGGCTTGAAACCTACAAACGTGTGTTCCAGAAACTGCGTTTAGAGAGGATGGGTGGATTTGGTTAAAAGTAGGGCTTTTGTTTTGCAAGTTTGGGCTAGAGTTGAATTGCTTAGGATAATGGAGGAGTAAAAGAATACTTCCCTCAATAGGTCTCCCTCCTCAACCTTCCCTTATACAGTATTCTGCTCTCAGTTGAATACATTTTGAATGAATAGTTAAAGACTATTGGCTTAAGTGGGTGACAAATTAGTGTTCTGCCCAAAACACTCAAGGGATCATCTAGCGTGTTTCTGCTCATCTGCAGGTTGTTGCCTAAACATCACTTTCACTGTTGTAGTCTCAGTTCTGAGCACTCAAAAAAAATGATAGAATGAATAGATTATGTGATGGAGTAGAATAGTGACATGACTGGTTCTTTCAGAGAAGCTTAAACTCGGAACCAGAGAAAGAAAACTGTGAAATAAGCCCATGTTTGTAACCTGGGGTTTTCTGTTTTCATGCAGCTGCTTCCTGCCATGGTGAGTGGGCATGAGCTAGAGGAAATAGTGTGGAACTGGGATTCAAGAGAGCTGACTTTCTTTCTTTTTTTTAAATTGAAGCATAGTTGATTTAAAATGTTGTGTTAGTTTCTGGTGTACAGCAAAGTGATTCAGTTATACATACATATATATATTCTTTTCCATTATGGCTTATTTAAGGAAATTGAATACAGTTCCCTGTGCTATACTGTATGACCTTGTTATTTATCTATTTTATATATAGTATAAACAGTATATCTGTTAATCCCATACTCTTAATTTATCCCTCCCCCACCCCCTTTCCCCTTTGGTAACCATACGTTTGTTTTCTATGTCTGTGAGTGTGTTTCTGTTTTGTAAATAAGTTCATTTGTATCATATTTTAGATTTCACATATAACTGATATCATTTGATATTTGTCTTTCTCTGTCTAACTTACTTCACTTAGTATGATAATCTCTAGGTCCATCCATGTTGCTGCAAATGGCATTATTTCATTCTTTCTTATGGCTGAGCAGTATTCCATTGTATATATGTACCACATCTTCTTTATCCATTCACCTGTCAGTGGACATTTAGGTTGCTTCCATGTCTTGGCTATTGTAAATAGTGCTGCTACGAACATTGGGGATCATGTATCTTTTCGAATTAGAGTTTAAGAGACCTGATTTCTGAACCTAGTTCTGCCACTTGTGGTATACCTTTGGGTAACTCATTGGAACAGTAGAGGTGTTGAAAGTATTAGGTCTGTAAAACACAGGGTACAATTCTGATTAAAACATTTATATTCATAAACATAGAGTGAAAATGTCAACCAGATCAAAATGGTGTCATCAAAATGTCTGGCACAACCTCCCTACTAATAAAAAGAAAAGGAATTATTTGGCTAGCACATGTTTTTCCTATCACGATCGCAAACACATGAAATATAGATAAGGTCTGGTATTAGTGAGGGTGTAGAAAAATGGCAGGCTCACAAACCATGGTGCGAGCATAAAAGAGGTTACAAACTTCTCAGAAAGTGGTTTGATACATAGTTGGAGTGGTATTTAAATGCACATACTACTGAACAAAGGACTCCTCTTCTGGGGATGGATCCTGCAGAAATAATAGCAAAAGCACCTTAAGATGCGTATTCAGTGGCATCCACTGTTTATGTAATCCTAACACGTCCAAGGCAGTCTAGTCTCCACACGGAGTCACATTAAAAGATGTTCAGCAATCATGGATGGACCTAGAGATCATCACACTAAGTGAAGTAAGCCAGACAGAGAAAGACAAATATTATATGATATCACTTATATGTGGAATCTAAAAAATGATACAAATGAATCTATACACAAAACAGAAACAGACTCACAGACATAGAAAACAAACTTATGGTTACCAAAGGGGAAGGGGAGTGGGAGAGATAAATTAGGAGTATGAGATTAACAGATGCATGCTACCGTATATAAAACGGATAAACAACAGGGATTTACTGCATATCACAAGGAACTATATCCAGTGTCTTGTAATAAACTATAATGGAAAAGGGCTTCTCTGGTGGCGCAGTGGTTAAGAATCGGCCTGCCAACTCAGGGGACACGGGTTCAAGCCCTGGTCTGGCAAGATCCCACATGCCGCGGAGCAACTAAGCCTGTGTGCCGCAACTACTGAGCCTGCGCTCTAGAGCCCGCGAGCCACAACTACGGAAGCTCGCGTGCCTAGAGCCCATGCTCTACAACAAGAGAAGCAAGTGCAATGAGAAGCCCGTGCACTGCAATGAAGAGTAGCCTCCGCTCACTGCAACTAGAGAAAGCCCACGTGCAGCAGTGAAGACCCAAAGCAGCCAAAATAAATGAATGAATGAATAAATAAACTTATTTAAAAAAAGAGGAGTCTTTATGTACTGATCAAAGAAATCCATGATACGTTGATATGTTAAAGAAAAGCAGATTGGGTGTATGGTGGTGGGGACAGAGAGAGAGCTTGAGAGAGAAAGCATTTTTAAGAGGTGGGAGTCTGGATGCTACTTACTATTTTGTTTTTCACAAAAAACAATAAAAAATGAAAGCAAACATGAACCTTTAGAGCTGAGGAGTCTGCTTTCAATCAACGGAAGGGAAACTCCTTGACTACCCTGGGGTGTGACAGTTGGGTCTAGAAGTGTTGCCTTCTGAGCTGGGAATCAGCAGAAACTATTAGCGAGGCAACGGTCTGGCCGCTCAAGGCTCTCACTTCTGCCTCTGTCATTCATAGCTCAGCATCACTCCCACGAGCATGATGATTGCCTTGGACACCTCTGCCAAAATCCTCCAGCGCATCCTGCAGTGAGAGTTCACAGAACAGAATGTGTGAGCTGGAAGGAATCGTGTCCATTACTTCTCAAAGCAAACTCATGAAGAGCCTATTTCATAGTGGACCCTTGCGGGGCACACATAGAGGACACAGCAATGGGGCAGACACAGTCCCTGCCCTCATGGAGTTTACAATCTAGTGGGGAAAGACTGAAAAGTCCACAGGTCATTCCAATGCCATAGGACACACCCTGCCTTGAGAAACGTGCTGGAAGATGTTGGAGGGAAACACCTAACACAGGGAAGGCTTTCAAGAGAGGATGATGCTCAACTAAACTCGATACTGAACTCAATGAACAATGACCTTGGTGGCAGCATGGGAACTAAGTGGCTGCATGAGGCTGTATTGCAGGGTGCTTGAGGCAGGACTGCAGGGGAAGGTGAGAGAGTGTCCAGTGGGTAAGGACGGCCAGATCACAAAAGTTGCTTTATAACAGCTACAATAGGAATTTGGTCTGTATCCTGAAGTCCATGGGGAGCCATTCAAGATTCATTTTAGGTTTGTTTTTTCAGTTTTTTAATTGAGGTATAATTGACATATAACATTATATTAATTTCAGGTGTACAACATGATATGTTTTCCCCCAAGACAAAACTCATTTAAGAATTTTAAGCAGTGGACTTCCCAGGTGGCGCAGTGGTTAAGAATACGCCTGCCCATGGAGGGGACACGTGTTCGATCCCTGGTCCGGGAATATCCTACATGCCGCGGAGGAACTAAGCCCGTGCACCACCACTACTGAGCCTGCGTGCTGCAACTACTGAAGCCTGTGCGCCTCGAGCCCATGCTCCGCAATAGGAGAAGCCACTGCAATGAGAAGCCCGCGCACCACAACGAAGACCCAATGCAGCCAAAAAATAAATAATTATTTTTTAAATTAAAAAAAATTTTTTTAATTAAAAAAATAAGAATCTTGGGGCTTCCCTGGTGGTGCAGTGGTTGAGAGTCCCCCTGCCAATTCAGGGGACACAGGTTCGTGCCCCGGTCCGGGAAGATCCCACATGCCGCGGAGCAGCTAGGCCCGTGAGCCATGGCCGCTGAGCCTGCGCATCCGGAGTCTAAAAAGAATCTTAAGCAGGGAACTAACATGACTGAATTTGTTTGGAGAGACCACACTGGCTAAAATTTGCAGGGGTGTGGTAGGCAGAATAATGGCTTCCCAAAGATTTCCACATCCTAACCTCTGGAACCTGTGAATATGTTACATTACGTGGCCAAAGGGATTTTGCAGGCATGATTAAATTAATGCTCTTGAGATGAGGAGATTATCCTAGATTAGCCAATGGGCTCTATGGAAGTGGGGGGAGGGCAGGAGGGAGAGGCAGAGGAGATTTGCTATGGAAGAATGGTAAGAAAGATGTATCATGGCTGGCTGTGGAAAATGGAAAAGGAGGGCCATGAGCCAAGGAATATAGGAAGCCTTTATTTATTTATTTATTTATTTTTTAAATAATGAATCGGGTCCTATTTATTTATTTAGCTACTCTTTAGTGGGGTGCAGAGGACTTATTGTGGTGGCTTCTCTTGCTGCAGAGCACAGGCTATAGGCATGCGGGCTTCAGTAGTTGTGGCACGCAGGCTCAGTAGTTGTGGCACACGGGCTTAGTTGCTCCGCAGCATGTGGGATATTCCCGGACCAGGGATCGAACCCGTGTCCCCTCCATTGGCAGGCGGATTCTTAACCAGTGCGCCACCAAGGAAGTCCTAGGAAGCCTTTAGAAGGTAGAAAAGGAAATAGACTCTCCTCTAGAGTCTCTGGAAAGGAAGACGGCCATGCTCACATCTTGATTTTAGCCCAGTGTTGGACTTCTGACCCACAGAACTTTGAGATCACAGACTTGTGTGGTTTAAGGCCACTACGTTTGAGGTAATTTGTTATAACAGCAATAAGAACTAATAATACAGATTTGGGGCTGCTGTAACAGATACCTGAATAAGTGGAAGTGACTTTGGAATTGGACTGTGGGAAGAGGCGGGAAAAACTCTGAGGGGTATGAACGAAAAAAAACCGAGATCACCTTGAACAGACCTTAGTAGAAATATGGAGACTAATGACTGCCAGTGAGGACTCAGAAAGAAGCATGGCGGAGAAAACATAAATCGACTTGCAGGATACCTAAATCAGCATGAACAGACTTGGTAGCAATATGAATGCTAGAGGTGCTGCCTGTGAGGCCTCAGGCTCAGAAGGAGATGAGGAACATGTCATTGGAAACTGGAGGAAAGGGTGATACCCAGTGGCCAAAAAAAACACAAACAAAAACCCCCCAAACCTTAGGACTGTGTGCCCTGCAGTTCTGTGGAAAGCAGAACTTATCAACAATGAACTTGGGTATTTAGCTGAGGAGATTTCCAAGCAAAGAGTTGAAGGGTGTGGCCTGGTTTCTTGCCACTTACGGTAAAATAAGAGGGGAAACATAAATTGAAAGAAGAACTGACCAACAAAAAAGAGCCAGGACTTGATGATTTGGGGAATTCTCAGCCTATCTGAATTACACATGATATTAAAATGAAGAGATTCACAGCCAGGAAAGCTGCTTGAGGGGAAAAGCTGAGGACGTGCTGGACAATCTTTTGTTAATTTCTCTGAAAGATCCAAAGATTTGCGCATTCAGCCGTATAAAGGCTTTTTGGAGAGATTAAGTATGTGACCCACAGATTCCCCTCAGCTATCTCAACAGAAGCCAAAAATAGAAATGAAACGATCTAAGGAAGATCTGTGGAGGAGCCTCTTGTCTAACGGAGTGAATTCTTGGGACTTACATGACAGACCTACAAGGTTCTTGAGAATTTTATACCAGGAGAAACAGTGGAACTTGGACTGAAAGGGACAGAGAGAATGAAATGAAAGAAGATTACATGACTCCCAAAATTCTACAGGCAAGAAACAGGCTGATAAAACTAGCCTTGAAACAGCTGCTATCTTTCAAGAAAAAAGAAAAATGACTCAGGAGGCAGATCTGTGGGCCCAGAGAGCTGAGTCTTGAGCTACAGAGTATTATTCCTAGGCCTTGAAACTTACTGGAGTTTGTCCAACTTAATTTTGAAATTACTTGGGACTGGTGATTCCTTTATCTCTTCTTTTTCTCTCTTTTTGTACATGAATATCTGTAACTGTTACCTTATGCCAGTAGCACCATTCTATTTGGGGAGCAGAGAGCTTACAGGTCCACAGATGGAGAGAAACTTCACTAGATTATACGTGTCATCCAATACCTAACAAACACAGACAATTTCAGTGGTGAGACTTGAGACTTTTGAGCTGATGAGATTTTGGACTTTGAGTAGATACTTTAATGGGCTGAGACTTTGGGGGAACTTTTTGGAATGAGGTGAATGTATTTTTCATGTAAGACAGACATATTTGGAGGGCAGAGAGATGACTATGGTGGGTAAAATAAGAGCTCTCATGTCCACATCCTAATCCCCAGAATCTGTGAAATTGTTACACTACATGGCAGGAGGACCTTTGTAGATATAATGAAGTTAAGGATCTTGAGATGGAGAGATTACCCTAGATTATACGTGGGTCCAAATGCAATCACAAGGAAATGTGATTTTTTTTTTAATTAGAGGAAAACAGAAGAGAGAAGCATAGAGAAATTTGACTCTGAATGAATGGTCAGAGAGATGTAATTTTTCTGACTCTGAACGAATGGTCAGAGAGATGTAATTTTTCTGGCTTTGAAGATGGAGGATAGGGATCATGAACCAAGGAATGTGGGAAGCCTCTAGAATGTGGAAAAGGCTAGGAAATGGACTCTCCCATAGAGCCTCCAGAAGGGAACACAACAAACAAACAAGGGGCAAAACTGAGGCAAAGAGTCAAATTCAGAGGTGGTTGTAATCCAAGCAAAAGAGGCTGGAGTCCAGAGTTGCAGTGGGGATGGATTGATAAACATATATGAGGTATTGTGACTGGAACATGGTGATAATACTTCTGGGGGAGAAGAGAGGGAAGAGTCCAGGCTGGCACCCAGATTTTTGGCTTAAGCAACAGGGCAAAGGAACCATTGGCTGTGTGGGCCACACAGGAAGAAGAGCAAGCTTGGGGGCAAGCAGATCATTTCATTTTGGACATATCAAGTTGGTGGTACCTGGGGAACATCCAAGAAGCAGTTGGATAAGTGCTCTGAGGCTCTGGGGAAAACTTAAGTGATAACTAAAGTCAGTGGAGTGGGTTAGGTGGCCTAAGAAGACCATACACATTAAGAAGAAAAGGACAAGACAGGACCCGTCGGAGTGGTAAATAAGGGTGTGCAGAGAAAAGAAACCCACAAAGGAGCTTGAGAAGGGACACCTATAGAAAAGCAGGAGGAAAACAAGGAGAATATAGCTCATGGAAGCCAGCACTGGGGTTTACCAATGTTGTACCAGAACTGGGAAAGAATCAGATGCAAGAAATAGGGGGGAATATGGAACCAAGACCAGGATTGGGCAGTTCACAGGAGTCTGGAGGAGCTCTGCTCTGGCTTGAGAAGGAAGTATGGTGGTTGGCATTTTCTGCTAGGCATATGACAGCAGCCAGAGTCCAGGGGAGCAAACCTACTTAAGGCTGGGGCTCCGCTTAGAATGGGCAGCTGGTTCCAAGAAGGGCTTTTAGCTCCTCTCACTGTGCTGTGGCTAAGAGACCCGTGCTCCGCTACCCCCACCCCATTCCAGCAGGGAGGAGGGATCATGTTATCTACCCTGTGCTCTGAACATTCGTCCTGTTCCCTGTCTTTGCTTACAAAGTTCCTTCTACCTAAAATAAATATCCAAAGCTTGCAGGGCACTGTGCTAAGCACTTCATGGACAACAAAAGGCATTAGTGTTGCCTCTGTTTTACAAACGAGGAAACTGAGGTTCAAAGAGGTGAAGTGACTTGCCCAAGGTCACACAATTAGTTTGTGGTAGAGTCAGGACCCAAGTTTAGCTGAATACAACTTCTAAGCTGTAACTCCCCAGAAGCTGTGATCTCTCCCTCAGTGACTTCCCACCGTGTTTTATCTTCTCTCTCCATTCCATCTCCCTAGGAACTTTTCTACCTGAGAAAAAGGCTTTTATTCACCTTGTGAAGTTTTCAGCATGGTGTTATGCGTCAGAGAACCACTAGGTGACACCAGAGGACCAGAACCCTGATTTTCTGCAGGCCAGGAGTTGGACTCTCCCAGAGAGGGAGGAATGGGTGGGGAAGGGGGCGTGACCTTTTATTCGTGACCCAAGTCCACATCCCCTTCGCATCAGAATTGCAGAGAAAGGATCAGGGATTGGAAGATCAGAGATTAGAGATCCGAGTATTGTAAACTGGAGTGGCACAGGCCTCAAGTCTAAGAATTCACTAAGAGGAATTTCCCTGGTGGCTCAGTGGTTAAGAATCCACCTGCCGATGCAGGCGACACGGGTTCGAGCCCTGGTCCAGGAAGATCCTACATGCCGCGGAGAAACTAAGCCCGTGCGCCACAACAACTGAGCCTGCGCTCTAGAGCCCATGAGCTACAACTACTGAAGCCCGAGTGCCACAAATACTGGAGCCCGCACGCCTAGGGCCGGTGCTCCCAACGACAGAAGCCACCGCAATGAGAAGCCCGCGCACCGCAACGAAGAGTAGCCCCTGCTCTCTGCAACTAGAGAAAGCCCTCGCGCAGCAACGAAGACCCAACGCAGCCAAAAATAAATACACAAATTAATTAATTAATTATTTTTAAAAAAAGAAGGGCTGGGAGCAGCAAAATAAAAGCGATGGCAGGCTTGTGGCGGGGCTGGATTTCATTCCACTCCCTGCTCTGTCATCCACTTTTGTGCAGAGCTCAAATTGCACAGCCATACACGGTGATCTTAGTGGAAAAGGAAGGAAATGTATATTACTGGCACCTACCATAACCAGAAACAGGGGAAACCCAGCTGAGCATCCTTGGGGAAATCACTTCATTCCTCTAAGCCTGTCTTCTTTTCATAAAATGGGAATAATCAAGGGACCCACCTCATCGAGGGGTTGTGAGGACTTAACAACCAAATGCACATAACACACTAGTAAAATATTTGTCATCTAGCAAGTGCTCAATATGTATTATTATAAATATATAATTATATTATAATAATACAAATATATAAATGATAAATGTTCCTAATAGTAGTTTTTAGCTATGCTTTTTATGATTTTGTCACTTAATTCCTCACACTATAGGCCTGACACACAGTAAGTCGGTCCGTGGGAAATAATAGTGGAAAAAAGTTTTTTTAAATGAATTTCAGTCATGTGCTCTTGGCTAATCCAGGTTGTAGAGGCTGGGAAGACTTTCTGGAGGGGGTAGTCTTTAAGGATCAGCTAAGGATAACCACACCCTCTGTAGTACACAGAACAGTGCCCGGGTATAGAAAGAAATGTGCAGCGAATCTTTTAGAAAGAAGGAATGGAAAGAAGATGAGTGGAGGGAAGGAAATAAGGGAGGAAGAGCAAAAAGAAAGAAAAGATCTAGGAAATTTGTTGGTGGAGCTAAGCATATCTGAGAAGGAACTACAAATAGGATCCCTAGCAAAATCCTTGTTAGAGAGTTGACATCAATATACCCTTGGCCCCCATAGTCCTCCAAGTTTCCTACAACACAGGCTACAGCATGCTTCTTTTTTATCTGAACCCCCCACCCCCAAGTGTGAGCTCTGTGAAGCGTCCACCTTGTTCAAAGTTATACCTACCCAGTATAAAGCAGGTGTTCACTAAATAGTTGTTAAATGCCTAAATTTGGCTGAGTTCCAGTTCTGGTAACAGTGGAGGAAGTTGTCAAAATATTCAACAAAGAAACTGAATTATGGAACAGGAAAGTGACCAAAAGCAGGCATAAACTGAAGGAGGATTCAGCATTTAAAATAAGGGAGCCACGCTAGATGTGGATTTTCTGCCAAAGGTTTCTCAATTTTCACAGCACAGGGAAACTAAAATTCAAATAGAAATCCAGAATCCTATCGGTTTGATGAATCAGAGGACAGAGTTCAGAGCTGCCACAGTGACTAAAAATTTAGGGGAAAACCCCAGAAACAAAAGAGCCAAAAGGAGGGATGGCCAAAAATTGGTACATAAACTGCCTTCTAATCCTTGGCTAACTTCTGAATTACACATGTACAGACAAGACTCCAAGTACCCCACGGAGAAATCCATAATGAAGGATGAGAGAACTGAGCAAAGATTTTAGCTGCTGTCCACTGCAAGAAAGACAGTTTGGAGTTTAAATTATGCTAGGTTAGAAATGCTTGGTAAATACCCAGGATTCTATTAAAATCCGAGAAAGACCACAGCTTAGGAAAAACCTCTATATCCTATAACTAAGAGATATATCCTAGATCTAGGAGCAGAACCAAAAGTAGACTTACCTCAACAAAAAGCTAACATCCGCAGGTTCAGGATAATCCACCAGTAAGTTAACTGTTGGCTGAAAAATATTTTGACACTCTGACACTCTTCAGAGGAATATTACAAAATTCAGAGTCTCTATAGCACATCGTTCATGTCCAGTATATATATATATATATATATATACACATATATATATATAAACCAAGAAAATGTGATTCATAGTCAAATAGAAAAATAAGTCAATAGAAACAGAGCCATACAGAAATAGAGACACAGATGTACAGAAGAAACATATGGACACCAAGGGGGGAAAGTGGCAGGGGTGGGTGGTGGGATGAACTGGGAGATTAGGATCGACACATATACACTAATATGTATAAAATAGAAAACTAAGAAGAAGCTGCTCTATAAAAAATAAATAAAATTCAAAAAGAAAGAGAAAGAAACAGAGCTATAGACAATCCAGATATTGGAATTAGCACCCAAGGACTTTAAAATAACCATGAAAATATACGTTTAAAAGTCTACAAGAAAAGATGGATTTTATATTAGGTAAAAAAATGAGGAAGTTCAGGAGAGACTTGGAAACAGTAGAAAAGAACCAAATGGAAAGCCTAGAAATGAAAAATACAATATCTGAAATTTTAAAATGTATTGGATGTATTAATAGCAGATTTGACACAACTAAAGAAATAATCCATACATGTAAGACAAGATAATAGGAATCAAGCAGCCTGAATCATAGAGAAAAATAAAAGATTGGGAAAAAATAATCACAAATTTCATGACCTATGGGACACTATTGAAGGGTCCAATATATGTATAATTAGAGTTCCAGAAAGATTAGAGAGAGATTATGAGAAATAAGAAAATTTTGAGGAAATATTGCTAACAAATTTCTAAATTTAATTTTTAAAAAAAGTAGCAATCTATATATACAGGAAGCTCAGAAACACAAAGTATGATAAGTACAAATCAAACCACATCAGAATACATAATAGTCAAACTATTGGAAACTTAAAAATAAAGAAATAACTTAAAAGTGGCCAGAGATTTTCAAAAAACATATCACATACAGGGAAACAACTATAAAAATGACAACTAAGTAGTCACTAGAAACAGTGGCTCCCAGATGACATTGGAACAATATCTTTAAAGTGCTAAAACAAAACAAACAAAAAGACCCCTGCAAATCTAGAATTCAAGGTCCAATGAAAATATATTTCAAAAATGAAGACAAAATGAAGAAATTTCAGTTAGATTGAAGTTGAATTTGTCACCAAAGACCCAAATGTGTGAAATGATGTAGAAGGGACTTCAGCTTGAATGGAAATTATACAAAATGTCACTTTGGATTTACACAAAAGAAGGAAGAGCACTGGAAATGGTAAATATGTTGATAAACATGAAGTATATTATTTTTTACTTTCTAAATTCTTTAAAAGTCAGTGGGGGCTTCCTTGGTGGCGCAGTGGTTAAGAATCTGCCTGCCAATGCAGGGGACATGGGTTTGAGCCCTGGTCTGGGAAGATCCCACATGCTGGGGAGCAACAAAGCCCGTGAGCCACAACTACTGAGCCCACGTGCCGCAACTACTGAAACCTGTGCGCCTAGAGTCCATGCGCTGCAACAAGAGAAGCCACCATGGTGAGAAGCCCACACACCGCAACAACGAGTAGCCCCTGCTCGCTGCAACTAGAGAAAAGCCCACATGCAGCAAGGAAGAACCAATACAGCCAATAAATAAATTTATTTAAAAAAAAAGTCAGTGGACTTTTGGAGAGTGATGTCAGCAAGATGGTGCAATAGGAAGTCCAGACCTTGCTCCCCAACAAAGATACAGACTTAACAACAATATACAGTTCAGAATGCCTTTATGAGAACTCAAGAAACCAGTTAAGAAGTCACAGTACCCCAGGCAAATGTAAAGCCAAGAACAGCCATGTTGAAACAGTAATAGAAGATAGTACCTAAACTATTTGTGGAATTTAATTCTAAAAATACAAACGTTATAGGTTCTTATGAAGATAAAATATTTTTATTTCTCTTGGAAAAAAGGTCAATGGACTTCTTAAAGCAAAAAATAATAACAACATATTTTGGGGTTTATAACATATGTAGAAGTAAAATATACAACAAAAACAGTACAATGAACAGGACGGGTGGCAATGAAATTATACTGTCGTAAGGTTCTTACATTATACATGAGGTGGTATAATATTACTTCTAAGTAGACTGTGATAAGATAGAGGAACATATTGTAAATCCCCACAGCAATCCCTAATTAAAAGAATACAAAGAGATATCATTAAGATGCCAGTAGAGGGGTTTCCCTGGTGGCTCAGTGGTTAAGAATCCGCCTGCCAATGCAGGGGACATGGGTTCGAGCCCTGGTCTGGGAGGATCCCACATGCCGCGGAGCAACTAAGTAGTTGTGCCCGTGCGCCACAACTACTGAACCTGCGCTCTAGAGCCTGTGAGCCACAGCTACTGAGCCGGTGCGCCTAGAGCCCGTGCTCCACAACAAGAGAAGCCACCGCAATGAGAAGCCCACGCACCACAATGAAGAGTAGGCCCCGCTCACGGCAAACCCACACGCAACAACAAAGACCCAACACAACCAAAAATAAATAAATAAATATTTTTAAAAAAATAAATAAAGTGCCAGTAGAGGAGATAAAATAAAATGATAAAATATACTCAGTTATACCAAAAGAAGACAGGAAAGAAGGGACCAAGAAACAAGAGAGAAGATAAAAGAAAATAACAAGTTGATAAAATTAAACCCAATCATGTCTATAATTACTTTAAATGTAGGTGGGCCACTCTAATTAAAAGGCAAAGATTATCAGGCTGGAAAACAAATTAAGACCCAACGATATACTGTTTACAAGAGGTGAAATGTAAATATAAAGACACAAAAGGTTTAAAGTAAAATGATGAAATAAGATGTCATGCAGGGGCTTCCCTGGTGGTGAAGTGGTTAAGAATCTGCCTGCCGATGCAGGGGACATAGGTTCGATCCCTGGTCCGGGAAGATCCCACATACCGCGGGGCAACTAAGCCCATGTGCCACAACCACTGAGCCTGTGCTCCAGAGCCCACAAGCCACAACTACTGAGCCCACATGCTGCAACTACTGAAGCCCACGTGCCTACAGCCTGTGCTCCATGACAAGAGAAGCCACCACAATGAGAAGCCTGCGCACCGCAATGAAGAGTAGCTCCCACTTGCTGCAACTAGAGAAAGCCCACACGCAGTAATGAAGACCCAAAGCAGCCCAAAAAAAAAAAAAAAAATGGTGTCATGCAAACTCTAAACACATGAAAGCTGGAGTGACTATATTAATATCACACAAAATAGCCTTCAAGATGAGGAGTATTACCAAAGATAAAGTGGGTAATTTATAATGATAAACAGATTAATTAATCAAGAATACATAACAATCCTAAATATCAACACACTTAATAGCAGAACTACAAAATACACAAAACGAAATTGAAAATTTGACAAATCCGCAATTGTAGCAGGAGATTTTAACACCTCTTTTAAAATAATTGATAGAATTTATAGACCAACAAAAATGAGAAAGGATATAGAAAGTTTGAACAACACTACCAGTCAACTTTGCCTAACTGGCATTTATAAAATCTTGAAAGCAGCAGTTGAAAAAACACTTACATTACCTCAAGGGAGGAAAAAGCAATGTGAATGCTGATTTCTCACCAGAAACCATGAAGTCCAGAAAGAAGTGGCACACTTTTCAAGTGCTGAAAGAAAAGACTATCAACCCAAAATCAGTGAAAATAAACTTCAGTAATGAAGGATAGGGCTTCCCTGGTGGCGCAGTGGTTGGGAGTCCACCTGCCGATGCAGGGGACACGGGCTCGTGCCCCGGTCCTGGAAGATCCCACATGCGGCGGAGCGGCTGGGCCCGTGAGCCATGGCCGCTGAGCCTGTGCGTCTGGAGCCTGTGCTCCGCAGCGCGAGAGGCCACAACAGTGAGAGGCCCGCATACCGCAAAAAAAAAAAAAAAATCAGGTAATGAAATGTTAGCAAGGATGAGGAAAAATTGGAACCCTCATACACTGCTAATAGGAATGTAAAATGGTACTGCTGATTTGGAAACAGCCTGGCAGTTCCTTGAACTGGGAAGCCCCAGAATTTCTTTTTTTTGTGTGTGTTACGTGGGCCTCTCACTGTTGTGGCCTCTCCCGTTGCAGGGCACAGGCTCCGGACACGTAGGCTCAGCGGCCATGGCTCACGGGCCCAGCCGCTCTGCGGCATGTGGGATCTTCCCGGACCGGGGCACGAACCTGCATTCCCTGCATCGGCAGGCGGACTCTCAACCACTGCGCCACCAGGGAAGACCCAGAATTTCTTTTTTTACTTTCTAAATTCTTTAAAAGTTAGTGGGGGCTTCCTTGCCGATCCACGGCATGTGGGATCCTCCCGGACCGGGGCACGAACCCATGTCCCCTGCATCGGCAGGCGGACTCTCAACCACTGCGCCATCAGGGAAGCCCTCATTACCTGATTTTTTATTATAGCCGCCCCAGTGGGTGTGAAGTGCTACCTCATTGTGGTTTTGATTTGCATTCTCCTAATGACTAATGATGCTGCATTCAGGCTCTGTGCATCCTTTGGGAGAGATGAGGCTGGTAGGGTGTGATGTCAATGTTTCCTTCTGATCAACGTTTCCTTCCTGGCTTCTTGGGCCACCATTTTCAGGTTTATTCTTGCAGAGGTAATTACTATGGTAGGTGGAAAGACAAGAGCAGACATTTGAGTTTCTTTTTTTGTCATTTTGAGGTGATCTTAAACTTTTCTTCTTTAATAATGTGGTGAATTACATTAGTAGATTTTCTAATTTTAAACTCGGTATAAAACTAACTTGGAATTTATAGACTAAGTTGACATCTTTGCAACGTTGAGACTTCCTCTCCAGGAATGTGGATATATGACTCTCCATTTATTCCCTGTTCCTTAACAGCTATATGAGATTGGCTGGGACCTCTGATCCATGTCTTGTGTCTAAGATTTCTCCTGATCAGCTCCTGCTTTGAGCTTAAGCTTCCACTGGACTGGTTCAGTTTATAAGCCCGAGTGTGCTAGGTTGTACTTTCCAAAGATGGCTGCACCAATATATGTCCCGTCCTCCATGCTCTTCTTCTTCTTTTTTCTTTATTTTTTTGTGTGGGGGGGTTGTTTTGTTTTGTTTTTTTGGTTGTTGTTGGCTTAAACAACAGAAGTTTATTTTCTCACAATTCTGGAGGCTGGTAGTTCAAGATCAAGGTGCTGGCAGGGTTGGTTTCTCCTGAGACCTCTCTCCCTGTCTTACAGGTGGCTGCCTTGTCGCTGTGATTTCACACGGTCTTTCTTTTATGCATGTGCATTCCTCATGTCTCTGCTTCTTCCTACTGGTCTTGGAGGGTCTCCTGGGGAGGTGGGAGGTGGGAGGGGGGCCCTCTCTTGGGACATAAAAGCTGGTGGCGAACATACCTGGGAGTACTCGCCCGAAGGCTGACATCTTGTTTGGGCCCCCATGCTCTTCTTGAAATGTGACATTGACACTCATCCATCAAGAGTTGAGGGTCTCTGTTCCTTCCCCTTGAAACTGGGCAAACCTTTGTAATTGCCCGCACCAAAAGAATGTGGTGAAGTTGACACTGTGTGATTTCCGAGCCTGGGTCCTGGGAGGCAATTCTGCTTTAGTCTGGGGTTGTCCTGCTCTCACTGAGCTGCTGTGTAAGAAGTTCAGCTACCTAGAAGCTGCCATGTGGGAGATACTTGTGGCAAGCTCACAAAGGGATCAAGGAGAGAGCTGCCCAAGAAATTCCATTTGTTCCAGCCTATTGGAGGCTTCCCGGTACGGACACCAGACACATGAGAGAAGAAGCCTCCTGCTGGACCCCAACTCCAGTCACCATCTGACTGCAAACTTATAATAGACCTCAAGTCAGAACCAATCAGCAGAGCCATTCTTGAATTCCCAATCCGAGAAATGGTTGTTTGAAGCCACTCAGTTTTCAGATGGTTTGTCATGCTGCAAGAAACAATGAATACACTCGTGTGTCCAAAGGTGAAGCTCATCCCCTTTTCACAAACACACAAAAAAACAACACTTACTCCTCGGAGGCTTTCGTGTGTTTAGTCTACAAAGAGAGGAAGAAATAAACAACATAAAACCAACAACTTTGGACATCCCATTTCTTAGACGTCCTTTACAAATAGTTCCGCACACCCAGGCAGTGCCCATCAGCCCTCTCTCACCTCCTCCTCCTCTCATCTTACTTCCTACAAACTCCAAATCCTTCTTCACTCTGTTAGGCAGTGCAGTTAAGTTCTCTCAAGCCCCTTCTCCCAAACTCAGCTCCAGGAACCCCTTTCAAAGCCCAAGGCCCTTTGCCGACATACCCAATGGAGCTGAAATTTCCCAGGTTCCAGAGAGTGTTCTTCACTATTTTAGCTGACCTGCTTGTGGTTGTTTTCCCCACATTGGGTGCAGGACTGGTACACAGAGAGTCCTCAGTAAGTCATAATGAAAGCAGAAATGTATCAAGCACCTACTATGTGCGGCTTGCTAGGGTAAGGACATCATATGCATCGTGCCGTTCAGTCTTCACAGAAACCCTGTAAGATGGGGGCTATTATTACTTCTTTTTACAGATGAGCAAACTGAGACTTCATATGGTTTTAGGTCCCGTGGTCATACTCAGTGACAGTCAGATTCCAAAGCGCTCTACCAACATTGCTTAAGTGAATGAAAGGGAAGGTAAGAAACTCTGGAGAGAGGCTATACTTGACAGGTTGGTTTTGGAAACTCTGGTATATAAGGTGATGGTTGTTTCCATGATCATGGAGGAGATCACTTGGAGGGAGAGAGCTGGCCAATCCCACAGACTCTGGTGCTTAAGGGAGCTGCAGAGAAGAAAAAGCAATAGAAGAAGGGCTGGATGGTGGACAGCTGGACAGGGAAGACTTCAAGAATGGAATGGCCAAGGCAGACCCAGGTGCCAATAGCTTCATGACCGGAGGACTGAAGAGGGGTTAAGCCTCACCCGTGACCTCCAGCAGGGGCAGAAGCAGGGAGATGAGAGGAAGATGAGGAAGTTTAGAAGTGCTAGTGAAGCCAGAGGGAGGAGGCGGAGTGGGTATTCACAGGATGGCTGATCCAGGAAGGGTATGTTTTAATACGGAAGAGGCCTGATTGATTGTATGTGGAGAGGGACGAGGTGGGTGGGGAGGGGCAGAGCCTGCTCCAAGGTCTGCAGAACCTGAGGCACCCTGAGCCTGGGCCCTGGCGTAGAGCACCCAGGCCGGGGCTCGCAGGCAGAAGTGGCCGAAGAAATGGCTCAGGGGATGGGACGCCGACTGTGGGTCGGGGGAAGGGGCTGGGTCCTGGAGATCAGGCTAGACAGGGACCTGGGAAGGCCCTCTTCCTCCTCAGAGAGAAACGGAGGCTTGGTCCCCGTCCCGCACCCTGGCGGCTCTTTGGATTACCCGGCCGATGCCTCGGGGAAGCCCGAGGCGAGGATGGAGGGTGGGCGCTGGCGGCTAGACGGAGCGGGGCGGAGCTGGGCCGACGGCGCCGGCCTCCCTCCCCGGGTCCTCTCAGGTGACAGACCCCCGCGGGTCCCCCGCCCCGCCCCGCCGCATATTCAGGAGGCCGGACCCGCCCCGTCCGAGAGCAGCTAGCGCGGCCGCGCCGGAGCCTCAGCGGTCGGTGCGTGCGTGGAGCCGGCACCCATCCTCCTCGAGTCCGCCGCCCGCCATGGCCCCTGCGGCCGCCCGCCGCAGCCTCCTTGTTCTCCTGCAGGTGCTCGGGCTCGCCGTGGCGCAGATCGTAAGTCCCGCGCCGGGGTCCGGAGTGCGGGGTCTGGGTCCGGGGTTCAAGATCCCGCGGTGTAGTCAAGGGCTCCCTCTGCCTGACCTCCACCCTCTGCTGACACTCCCTAGCGCGAGGGGCAGCTTCAGACAGTCCCGCGGCGCACGTCCCCTTAGGAGGGGCACAAACGGGGGGCGTCTCGGCACAGTGAAAGGAGGTGGATGAGCCGGGGAGCCAGAGGGACCCTGTCCCGAGATGCTCGGCCCTGCCTGGGACGGGCAGCGTGCGGCGAGAGCTGGCGCCGGGTCCTGGCAGCCCGGAGAGCCCAGGTGGCGGGGGACACAATGGTGCCCATTCACGGGACTCCGGATTCTCCGCCCCCGCCGCCTCCCAGGGGGCGCCGGCTCCAGCCAGACGCCGCTCTCGCTGGCTGCTGCCTCTCTGCCGGGCTCGCGCGCTCGCGTCTCACTTTCGAGGGCTGGCTGGGGGGAGGGGGGCCTAACGGGACGCGGGCGCGGAGGGGCAGGCCCGGGCGCCAGCTTGGCACTTCTCGGCCTGGGGAGGGCGCGGGCACCTGGCAGGCGGGGGGCCCCCACCCGAGTCGGGGGTGGCCCCGTAAGAGAGCCACCTCAGGGAGGATGGAGGAGCGGTGCTGCGAGAGGGGTGCTCTGAGTTAGGAGGAGAGAACAGGCTTCCCTTCCCTGGGTTCCCTCACGCCCCGTCTCTCTGCGCCTCCCCAGCTGTCCCGTCGGACTTTATCCGCACCGGGGGGAGAGGAAGGGGTACCTACTCACCTTCAGTATCTGTTTTCACCTAAAAATAATGCGAGCAGCCGTCCATTGAGGACCAAGCATCTCTAGGCACCATCTTCCTTACCATCGGTTATTTATTTGAGCCATCAGCATCTCCATCTGTTCCCACCCACGACAGCGCAAGGGCAACATGGTACAGTGGAAGGAGGTGGGCAGACCTAGGACGGAATTCTGGCTCCACCGCTTACTTCCGGTGATCACGGACCCCTTCATCTTTCTGAGCCTGTTTCCTCAACTGCAAACTGGGGCTTGTTCGTTTCGGCCTCACAGTTCTAAGCATTCAAGAAGATAATATATGTAATGGTACACAGTATCTGGTACACAGTGGGTTCTCAATAAACGGGGAGCTCGCGGCTCCCTGAGGAGCTCCCTTTCCTTAGGGAGGGGCGCACTCCTGGATGCCCAGTTCCCTGCACTATCTGAGGGCTGCACCCCTGTATGTGTTTTCAGAGAGGTCCACCAGGAGAGCGGGGGCCCCCGGGGCCCCCGGGGCCACCGGGGCCACCGGGAGTGCCTGGATCCGACGGAATCGACGTGAGTCTCTAACCTGGGAAGGGAGGGAGAGAGGCGGCGGACAAAGAGGAACTTTGTGAGCCCTGGGAGCGGGGCGGTGAGGTTGACGCCTGGAGATGCAGTGCCCCCTGTTGCCAGTAGGCGGCGCCAGCCTGCACCACAAGGAGACCGTTTGTTCTACAAAAACCTCAAACCAGTCCCGAGAGGCAGAGCCCCTTATAGCCGCCGGCGGACAAGGAGCTGCTGTTCGGTCTGCCCGCCACAGCTCACAGCGATTCCTTATCCCTCGCCCCCTCCTCCCTTCTTTTCTCGGGTGGGAGACGCCCTCCCTCCTCTCCCTGCCCCCTGGCACGTCTGGATGCTTCTTCAGGGTAGCTTGGGAGCCTTGGCCAGACCGCTGACCAGCTAGGGCCAGACTCTGGTCTCTTCCCTTTGCATTTTTCTCCCCGATTTTAGCTGGTCTCATTCCCTGCTCTCCCTACCACAGTGAGGGTTAAATAGCTCATTCTGGATGCTCCCCCAGGAGGTCAGCCCCATGTTTACCCATCTCAACAGCCTTCTATTCAACCTGGTGCCCCACCCTCCAAACACAGGGTGAAGGGTCCCTGCCAGGCTCTCTGGCCGCCGCAGGCTCTGAAACGCCTGGAAGCCTCTCTGGGGCTGGATGTGATTCCACAGCCCATATCTGTCCTCCACCAAGGATCCTTTGTCATAGGGGAAGGAGGTCCTTCTTGCCCGGGTGACAGATTGAATCTGTCCCCTTGGTCCTTGCCCCTGCCCCATCTCGTTTTCCTGATCCTAACCCAGAAGGCCACCACTGCCCTCTTCACTTACCTCCCCTTCACGTTTTCCTAAAAACCCCACGTTTCTCCCCACACTTGCTCAAATCCAAGAGGCACCTGCTCTCCGAGGTAACTTGGAGCCAACAGCCCTGTTCGCAGGTCTCCTAACTGGCCCCTTACCAACACTGGCATGACTAGAACCCACTCGCTTGCTGTTATCACCCTCTCCAGACTGCCTGGGATTGGTGTCAATCCACCTATGGTTTTCTTGAGGGAAAGGGAGCTATTTTCCTAAAAAGCACAAGGCTTGAGAGGACCCAGGACAGAAGAGAGGAGAGTGAGGAGAGGAGCACGTGGGATGGGCCAGCCAGGGCTTGTGTGCCCATCTGGGGGAGCACGAGCTGTAGTGTGCTGTCTCAACAACTTGTATCTTGCAGGGTGACAAGGGGCCCCCTGGGAAAGCTGGCCCTCCGGTGAGTACTTTTTCCTCCTTGACCTCTGACCCTTCCAGGTCTTGCCCTCCTGTGTCTAATGTTTGCTCCACTTCTGTTTTCAAGGGACCTAAGGGAGAGCCTGGCAAAGCGGGGCCAGATGGGCCAGCCGGCAAGCCCGGGATTGATGTGAGTACCTACCTGAGCGTCAGGTAGAGCAGGTTAGGGTTCCACCCACTGACTTCCAGAACCCAATTCTGGCATCTTCCCTGACCTGCTATTCAGAGCAAGATGGAGACTCTACAGCTGTGAGCCCCCCTCACCTTCATATGAGATTGTGACCTCACACCCACCTCAGAAGCATTGAA